>NC_135758.1:38169706-38227206 GCF_052425735.1 Oculina patagonica | reverse complement strand
TTTACTGATTATTATTATTATTTTTCTCTGTGTGTTTCTTTAGGGGCACATCGAGACAAACCTGAAGATTCATGGGAAACGCAAGCCGCCTTTTATTAACAAAAGCAAGTGAACGGGTCATGACGTGGAATTGTGTACAGACACCCGCACGCTTGCACATGATGAATGATATCCTCTACCCTATCCCCTTTTTTTCCACGTCGCTTATGCGCTTCTTTTGCGTCAATTAAAAAATTGGATCCGTTTGATCGCATCATTTTAGTGGCGAAGTTAGTTCGTTTCATATGTTAAGACAGTACTGTAAATAAGAACAGACGCTTGGAATCGCTTTAATTTTCAAAAAAATTTTAAAAAGAAAATCGTGTTTCATAGGTAGCTAGAATTTAGATACATAATCGAAGTTAATATATAATAAGATGGGCGGAGGTATTGGATACATTTTAGTTTGGGCCTTTTTTCGCTAGAACACGGAAGGCTTGTTTTCTGCCCGTCGAATTATGAAGAAACATTCTCGCGAATCCATGGACTACGAGTACGAAATTGAGTACGAGTACGAGTTTTCAAACCAAATCCGTGTGCCTCCTATAATCACTCACACCAATCTTATCCCTAACGTTTATTTACATATTAGTCAGCAACAGGAAAGAGTTATAGCTGGGGGGATACAGGTGTCTCAAAATTACAAAGTTGCGCTCGTACTTGATCTCCTAGTCAAATCTAAAGGTCGCTATTATCTCACGTTTTTCTCTCGGAAATCGAAACTTATCGCAGTTAAACAACGAATTGCGTGCACATACTACAACCTGTAAATAAAATGCAATCAGTATTCGCTTTGCACTTTCATGTGATTGCAATAGGTTTATAAATAAATGACAAAGAATTTAGAAGACTGTTTTGATATATGTTTTGCCGCTGGGAGTGTAAAAAAAAAAAGGTCAGCTCTACTCCCCCCTGGATGGGATGCTAGTCCATCGCAGGGAACCCCCCAGCATTATTTCACCGGTACCCATTTATACACCTGGGTGGAGAGAGGCACTATGAGAGTAAAGTGTCTTGCCCAAGAACACAACACAGTGACCTTGGCCAGGTCTCGAACCCGGAACGCTCGCTCCGGAATCCGGCGCGCTAACCACTAGGCCACCGCGCCACCCGCTGGGAGCGTAAGGCATGCGCAATTCAACCGGTTGCAGGTCGATGATTAGTTTTGTCTATCGGTTCATCGCATTTACAGGGTGTGTCACGTCGTGTTGTTAAGACTAGCATAGTGTCCTTTTAGTGCCCTCACAGGGATTTTATCACATCCTGCAACCTCGTTCCCAAGAGCGGGGAGATAGAGACCCTGGGAACGAGGTTGCACATCCTGTAGCTTTCCGGGTAAGAGAGTGCGACTGACTCCTGGTCGGAAGTAAAATTGTTCTGTTCACGTGAAGTTTCAAGTTTTGATCTCACATGGTTTTTGCAGTGGTTTAAACCTTGAAAAGTTTTTGATGATGGTCAGTGAGATCCTGGCGTGATTAGTATGCATGTGTAACGTGTTACCCTCCCTTTTGGAATACTTAGCGTCACTCTAGTGAGTTAAGCGGTTGAAAACGTGAAAACAAGCGAATCATCACGCCATGCGTCGTTATCTTCGGCTTGTTCAGTTCCCTCGTTCACGTGTTTTTGTTCCCCTCGGCTGGTTGAAAACGGTCAGCTATCAGTCTACTTCCCTTGTCATATAAAGTCGTGCTCGCATTAACTGCTTTTTGCCTATATATAGAGATAGAAAACCCTTGGAATTGCCCAGAGGGTATCAAGAAATTATTGAGCTCGTTCGGATAAAATCCAGAGCTTTACGCTGTAAAAAATAGGGGGATAAACTTTGAGCCCTTAGCCCCTCTGTCGAAAAAACAACAACGAATACCATTGCGCGTCTTTTCGATGGAAGAGGGTTACTGGCTTACTAGCGACTGGTTTCGAAAAATTTACTTTTTTTGTACGAATTTAAGTGAAACCATGAATTTTGAGGAGACGTATTAAGGTGGCTCGTAATAGTTTAGTCAAAATTAAATATAGCCGCCTTTGGTGTTCTATCGCAGCTATACTTATAACGTTTAGAAAAATATTTTAGTACAAACTTGTGCAAGTTTTCCAAATGAACAAATTGAGGTCATTATGATGTCAAAATTCGTTACCATGGTAACGTCATTAGAGGTCAAATATACCATATTTTGGACCTTTTGAGGCTAATAACTCAAAAACTACTCGGTGAAAGTTTTTGTTTTCGATATATTTTTATCTAACCGACAAAAGGAACATTTTTGCCAATTTTTAAAATAAAAACTGTAGGCAGGATTCGCAGCTACGTTATTTTTTCATAAATTTAAGGTGGCTCTGAACCCCACCTACAGAATTTTTTAAAAAAAAATTGTTAGATTGTTTGTATATATATGAAAAAAAAACTTTTACCGTCTAGTTTTTGAGATTTTAGCCTCAAAAAGTCAAATATAAGGTATCTTTGACCACTTTGGATGTTGCTATGGCAAAGATTTTTGACGTCACGGTGACTTAAATTTGTTCATTGGTAAAACCTTTACAAAGTTGTACTAAAAGTTTAACCTTGACTTTATCGGTGTAGCTGTAATAGAATGCCAAAGATGGAAATATATAAACCATTACGAGCCATCTTAAAATAAAACGTTGTTAGAGTCCTTCCTGTAGCAAGTGGAAGGGCAAGACGAAAGTACTTTTATTAAAGTATCTTGCAAGTCCCGTGAGGTCTTAGTAAAATTCCCGGGGGGGCACTCCCTTATTAGGGCTTAACGGGGACGTGCGGCCCGATAGGGTATGGTTTTCAGGCTTTTCTGTCTTGAACGGGGTATATATTTCACCCATTTAACAAACCGAATTTT
The DNA here is from genome assembly GCF_052425735.1 of Oculina patagonica. Classification (NCBI taxonomy): domain Eukaryota; kingdom Metazoa; phylum Cnidaria; class Anthozoa; order Scleractinia; family Oculinidae; genus Oculina; species Oculina patagonica. The sequence continues at coordinate 38,224,315 of NC_135758.1, read as the reverse complement.
CACAAATTCTTCCGTATTACTGACTCACGTTGATTTCGGCATTGATACTTAGCTTAATTTAGGATCACAACAAGCCAGTGAGGTACTTGTTTATGTCTTATACGGGGTATCAAAAATTGGCATTCTGTCTTAAACAGGGTAGGAAAATCAGAGGTTCGTGTCTTAAACAGGGTCAGGGTTTAGGAGGCCGGGCCGCACCTCCCTACCCGAAATTATGTCAAGTACCCCCCCCCCCCGGGGGGGGTAAAAAGGTACCTTATTGTTACTTTATTTCGCGAAAATGGAACGGGCATATTTCGCAAGACTTAATTTTCGCGATTTGGCCAAAAATACGAATTAACATAACAAATACAACAGAAAACGTTTAAAATAAACTTTCGTGGGTCTAATTTCGCAATTTTCAAAAAATTGCGAAAATCGCGAAAGCTTAGTCCCACGAAAATAAGTAGCAATAAGGTACATTTTACTCGCCAACCCATAACTAAAGAACTGGTAGCTATCATACACTTTCAGATTGATATCCAGTCCCTTTAATACGTAAAACGTAATGCTTAATTTATTTTAATTTCTCTTGTATAAATTGGAAACTTTTGTGGAGTTTGATTCTAGTCGACGACAAAACTGAAGGTTAGAAAATAGAAACAGAAAACATCACTGAAAAGTTGAAAAAAAACTGAAATAAAAATCTACTTTATCCTGGATTGGTACTTTGAACGACCAGCCGGGCCATGACTGACCTGACTGATCAGCTAAAATATTAATGGTAAGAAATGCAAGACTTCAATACTTCCCAAACAAAATGACGGCCATTCATGTTTCTAAACTTGCCATCATTACGTGATGACTGAAATGAAATCTAGCCGTATAGCGTGTTTTTCTTTTTTTATTTATATTTTGCTGTGTCACTACTTCGGCTACAATTTACGTCATTTCCTGCCTGACCTGTAAATCCGATTTTGCAGCATTCTCCATCTGATGTAATATAAAAAATTTTACCATAACTTTTAGTGACATCCTTTACTTGAAAAAGGCTGTTTTGGCGTGCAGAAGCATTGTAATAAATTCCACGAGCCATAGTACATTTGTTATACAGTTAAAGAGGAGTCACCGCTGACCATTAGCGGATCAAACACGGGCTAGGCGCACACAGCGGTCAAACGCAGCGCGCGTGCGCAGTTCATGTGTAATTGCCGCCAAAATTTTCCATACAAAGTCTTAAATTTTCCGTAAACTTTTGCTTTAAAGCCAAAAGTTAACGCCGTCCCTGGAAAGTTAAGGTTTATACGTCGCTTATGGATTGGAAATTTGATAATTCATCTCCACTGAGTGTCCCAGCTTGAACTGTTCTTTCACCGTACTATTTCTTTAACAATTTCTTGCAAAAGTTTGCCCACTTTCGAGTTAAAAGTTCGAGGCGGCGAAGACCGGGTGTGACGTCAATTTTTGCGTTTGACCGCTGTGAAGGCTAGGCGACCCTCAACGCTTGCGTGCCTAAATAGGTTTGTAGCCAAGAGTGTCAGCAGTTTTGTCCAAATTTCTGCTGTCTTGAAAAAAGCCTCAATCCATCGTCACTATGGCGGCATTTCGAACGCTGGTGTATCTTTCAATTCTTTCAAGTTGCTCAGCTGCGTATTTTGCCATGTTTCCCATGTTTGGAAGAAGCCATTATCTGTTTGTCGCTAGGCTCGGGCAAGAACTGGCTGAGAGAGGTCATCAGGTATGCATATGCGGCAAATGTAATTATTTTCTCAATTTATGATTAATTACCTTAAACGATCTACAGCACACTAGCTGCACTATAAAAGCAGTGGAAAGAAGAGAAAAATATCTACATATCTCATCGTGCCCATTTAGCAATGTTTTTCGCGAGTAAATATGGTGAAAATAAATCAACATGATATGAGCTGACCTCAGTTCAATGAAGGAACGTTTTGTTTCACAGCCTCCCCTCGCTGACTTTTCTGATAATTATGAGACAAATAAGGGTTCGATAGAAAAAGCAAAAAGTGTATGAAGTGGGCAGGTACTGCGGCAAGGAAAACCGCTCAAAATAATCTTACAAGCTACCGCGTCCCTATTGTTTACTGAAGCTGATGTAATTTTTGCACATTGTGACTCAAAATTTCATAAGCAGTTATCAAGGCCACTGGCATTGTTAAGACCTTTTAACAGCAAGAAGTTTGACTAGACTACAATATATATAATTTGTATGTGATATTGACTTCACAGTCTACTGAGTCAGATCCTTTGGTATAAAGTAACCGAATATCTGGTACTAACATATTGTTTATTTTGTTAGTCGAGACCTTCTGAAAATAATTAAATCGTATGAAATACAGCCCGCGTTTTTTCTCCTGCATGCAAGTCTTGCAAGCTCATCTAGCTCAAGCGTGAAAATTAGCACGCAATCATGAACGTTATTACAAAAATCTGTTTGCCCGCCCTGCCGAGTTTCAATTGTCCAAATAAGCCAGACTAACGACTTCGTAATCTTTTCGTATAAATTTCTTGTTTTAAAACAATAATGGAAACTCATCAAAGAAATGAAAGGATTTCGTGATGTGAGGGACCGGCTGAAGAGGGTGACAAGCGGGTTTTTTTTAGGAGCGGTTCGGTGGGCTCTCTTAACCCTTATTATGCTAAGCCCGGATTTTCCCGGGATTTGGAGGAATGGCCATTCAACCACTTGTTACGTCACTAATTTACACGCCAGCAGATTCTTGTTTTGTGCAACTAAAAGAGGTTGGATAGATCTGTCCACAGGACTGTCCATTTTGAATATATTGACTGCATTCTGACAGAACTAATCGAAAAAAAAAAAAAAACCGTGATCAGTTTTTGGTGTAAAGTAGGTGCTAAAACAGGCCAATATACTCATACTTGATCACGGTCATATCTGACTCGTAAGCCGCGAAGGGCCCATTGATCGAAGGTATCTCAAGGCAAACCACTGACCAATCGAAAGACGCACCGTCTTACGCTAGTTACAATCTGCTGAACATTCATGTAGTGGTATTTAAGTTTTGTTTTCTTTCTCTTAAGTCTATGGTTGCAATAACTCTACGAAATGTTTTTATGTTGACACAGGTGAAGATATTTGTGGGAGCTACTCAGAGTTACGCCGCAAATGACCCAAAGGTACGAGTTTTCAAAGATGACAAAGCAGCCACAATTCTCAGCAACCCAATAACTTCGCGTGACCTTAAGGCATCATCCCTAAGACAAGAGTTAAGGATGCTGTTAATGCTTCAGTCCCTTTACTGTGATGACATGCTTGGCAACAAAGAGTTAATGGAAGAAATACGGCACGCGGACCTCGTTGTTGGCGAATTATTATATTTGTGTTCGTCTTTAGTTGCGGATCAACTGTCACTTCCACATGTTATCATATCTGCATCCTCTCTCTCGACCCCCACGGCTTTTGCGTTCGGATTACCCTCCCCTCCCTCGTATGTGCCGCAGCTTGGTGTTCCTCTCACACATGAGTTGAAATTTGTTGACAGAGTGAAGAATGTGTTACAGTGGATGTCAATAAATGCATTTTACGTTTTCGATTTATGCCCGATTTTCAACGAGCTTAAGACAAAGCACAACATCGCACCCAACAAGAGCATACAAGAAACTCTTGGCAAAGTTGATATGATCATCAGTCAAATGGATTTCACGTTAGAACCTGCAAGGCCGCTCTTTCCAAGTAAGTATTTTAATTGCAAATTAAATTGTAGGCTACAACAAATCAGATACATAACAATTTTTAGCACTTTTTAGCACCACTGTGAGAATTCATGCCCGGAAATGTAAAAAAAAATGTGGGTTCACGTCGTTACTGAATATGGCTACAGGGCCTGTTTGTCCAAAAATGTTGTAAATAAATCCCTAAAACGGCAATTGCAATTTTTTTCTGATGAATCAAACTGATTGTTCTACTGGTAACGTTTCTTAAAGTATATCTATTTATTTAGCGATCTCATTTGCACTCGCTTAATAGCCGCAAGATGGCAGGATTCGATGCCTCGTGGACAAAAAAGTTGGACATATTTAAGCTTTCCACAGTGATTTTTTGTTCTTCTTTTTCCTCAGTGCGCCACATGAATCACGAGAAACTCAACGGCTCTGGGCTAATCCAAAACTGGAACCAGAAATCCTGGTTCTGGTTTGATTGTGCGCGTGCGCCGGAGATTGTGGTGGAACGAACAAGTTTTCAATAGCCAATCAGATTCGGTCGCCTTTGTGACGGGCTTTCAGATTAGCCCAGAGCTCTCGATCCCTGGCGCAGGCCAGAAGGATCGCGGCCACTGGGGGCGAGATTGTTTAGTTGTTTATTTGTCCGCTTTTTAAAGTTATTTTATACTGCACTTATTTTTCAATTTTTTTATTCCAACTAAAGACACTCGAGTTGTGGGCCCATTCCTACCCAATCCCCCCAAACCTTTACCAGACGAGTTGGAGCAGTACATGAAGAAAACTGGTGACGAAGGAGTGATCTTGGTATCATTTGGTACGGTGCTGGGAGGAATCAATGAAACGTCACTGAAAATGATGGCTGAAGCATTCTCCAAACTACCACAGAAGGTTATATGGAAACTCAAGCAGGAAGGTATGTCGACAGAAAAACTATGTTAACCTCATGAAATAATAATAAAATTGAAAAAGTCGTGTGGTAATCATTTCGGGTAAAGCGTTCGAGTTCGTATATCATTTAATCATTGCTCAGCGCATTCGATTGATTGTTAAGTTGGTAAATAGCTATATAAGATGGTAGAAAAGCACTTATTTTTCGAATAGTGTAATATTCTGCCCTGGGTAGTGTTATTCATTACATGTAGATAAGGTGTGGGGATCGCTCTGGCCTGGAACAAGCCCAAACCAGGCTCAGTAGATACCAGATAGATCGCGGAGAGTTCAAACCGGCTTCCTCGCAGGGCGGTGTCGGTGTGGGCCAACTTCCGATGTCTTGGACTAGACTGAAGTGCACGAAGGACAACACGAGTTTCTCTTTTTTACAACTATTTGTATATCATTAATTCATCCACACGGCATTCATTACCAATTGAAATTGAGTTTGAATAGGCAACAAACAATTCTAAATAAAAAAAATCAAAGATCTCTTCGAGATATCGACTTTTTTTTGCATGAAGTTAGTATGGGTAGAAGGTTTATCCTGGGAATTATTGTTCGAACATATCATGGAAGAATTCAAACGTCTTTCACTTCAAGCATTTTTTTTATTTTTGCGGGGGAAATGCTGTATTTGTCAGTCGCGACGGCTGGGTGCTTTGCGACTCATATACTTTGGCTTGGTTAAAAATGGTAAACTTTGACGTTTGCCTTTAATCGAAATAGTTGTTTCCTTTCGAAAGAAAGGAAGATTTCTACTCGGCTTAATGCAGGGTTCCCGAGAAAGGTTACGCACGACAGGGTTATCTTTTGTCTCGTCACGCAATCTTAATCCCACATTGAGAAGTAAATTTTCGTTTGGAAATTACCAAAAGCCGCTTCTCCTCGCGTTATTCTTTACCTTACGGCTACACATGCCATTTCTAACGACTACATTTCCAGTAAAACAGTTGCTGTTTATTTTTCTAATGGCGATGCATTAACTTCTGAACAGAAGCAAAAAGGTTTAGCGTTTACTGTTTCCACCGGAAGTTATTTCACAACAGGCTACAAAAACACTTGTAAATATCACTTAACACATTTAATGATGTTGCAATTCTAAATTGTGCAACTCAGCAGAAATAATCAATTGTCACGAAATGAGTTCCCTTTGGTTAACTATTAGCAACGTTTTAGTGTGTGAAAGACTTGTTTCAGTACAAATTTGCGTTGTTAATCGTTTTAGGTTAAATTAATATTAGCGCCTAAAGACTTGTACCAGTACAAATTGCGTTCTTAATCGTTTTAATCGCTACCTTCGAGGCTGAACCCCTACATTCTTATTTGGTATTGTGGCGTAAGGCTACTCACGTTTTTGATTGTTATATAACGTTTGTAAATTTGACAAGTCACGTTTTTTCTTCAAGAACGGAAGTGCTGAAGCACAACTATAGAGTAACACTTTACAAGTCACGCGCTTTGATCACCCACAGCGGAAAGTATTCCCTTGAGAAATTAAAACAGTCCCTTGAGAGTTAACAAGAATGTGATTCCTTCCGGTTCCAGATTTATACCCCACATAACTGCTATTCCCCTTCTTTTTGCTTGTAAACAAGCAAAAAAAGTCGAAATAACAGAGTAGTTACGATAAATTCGTCTGCACAACTGTCGAGTTTTTTAAACTCATTAGAGTGATTGCATCAATAAGTGAACACAAGCCACGGAAGAAAACACAACTTTACGTAAACCAATACCTTCTTCTTTCTTTAACGTAACAGACACGTCCAAGATCTCAGTGAGTGACAATGTTAAATTGTTGTCATGGTTACCACAGAATGACATTCTTGGCCATCCCAAGACGCGTCTATTTATAGGACACGCGGGAATCAACGGACTTCTTGAATCTACGTACCACGGTGTACCTATGATTTGCTCGCCTTTCTTCGGAGATCAGTTTGTTAACGCTCGGATCGCAAAGGAAGCTGGGTTTGCTGAGGTGGTGAACTTGGAGACTACGTCAGCAGAGGGGTTTGTTGGTTTGATTCGCAAGGTGTTATCCCAAGCCAGGTGAGCGCTATAAGAATAGTAAACATCAGCAAAAACATAAATTATCCCCTTTAAAATAGGCTCCCTTAATCTCAGCCGCAGAATCTTCCCCCACACCACCCCTCTTCCTACCATCCGTGATCTTATATTGAGATATAATATAACTAAATAAAGATGAATTTTTCAACAATGACACGAGCATGAAACAGAAACATTCCAAGTCCCCGACAGGAATCGAACCTATGGCCTCCCAGATACCGGTTGGGCGCTCTAACCATTGCTGATCCTAGCAGTATGCAGGACGCATGTCAGTTGGTTAGAGCGGGGGCGGGACTCCCCTATGAAAAGGGCGGGGATGCTCGTCGTCTCGCTTAGTCGCTTGGGGAAATAAATTTCGGATTTTTGGTCTCACTTAGAGTGTTCTGGGCAAAATGGCAATATCTTTAGCCATAATGGTCTTGTTTAGGGTTACACACGAAGAAACATACAAATATATATTCTATTTTCAGAATTTTGGTATTATCTTTTAGGGGCGAAAAAACCTTGAGCCACGCCCAGATTTATCTCTTTTAGGGGTTCTTTTAATTATTTCCGACGATCATCCGCGCCCCTTTTATATGGGAGTCCCCCCGGGGGTTTCGTTTTCACACGGCATAACGCAAACGCAAGCACAAGAAAAGGACAAATTTTGATCCTTGTGCTTGCGCTCAGTTATGCTTGCGTCGAGGCCGGTTTCACGGTGAAATAAGAGCTGTTATGCTTGCGCTTGTCCTAGCAGTGCATCGCTGGTGAAACCCAGGCTTGAGAACGAGGCATTCGTCATGTTTATTCATCGCATTCCCAGTCACAGGTTCTCACACAGCGGTGTAACAGCATTGGAAAACACTAAGTAGCTTTACGAAAGTTCTTTACTTAAAAACTGGAAAGTTAACAATGTTATTTCTGTATTTACAGTTACCGCGAGTCCGCAGCACGAATATCAAACTCCGTCAAGCGACTTCCACGTCCGCCTGTCAAAGAAGCCGCTGACTGGGTGGAATACACGGCGGCTCAAGGTGGTTTACAGTACCTCAGACCAAGAGGCCTAGATCTACCGTTTTATCAGCTCTACCTGCTTGATATTTTGTTCTTGGCATTTTTAGCTGTAGCGTTTTCCTTATTAGCTATCAGGTTCTTGTTGAAATCCGTTATAAGGTGTTTGTCGGGATCGTCGAAGAAGGAGAAGGCAAACTGAAAACGCTCGAACACTTGCATTTAACTGAAGCTGGCGACTTCTCAGAAATTAAGAAAAATCTCTTAAACGTTTGAAACGTTTTTAGCACCTGACTTTTGAATGGTGTAACTTTCATTCCGCATGCAAACTTTACGAAAAATTGTAATTTTAAGTTAATGATTTTAAAAGCTAGCCAGAACTTTTCTTTGTTCATTGTTAAAATATCTTGCAAGTCCCCTAAGGCCTTAGTAAAGAGGTAAATTTAACTCGCCAACCCATAACTAAAGAATTGGTAGCTATCATACACTTTCATACCGATACCCAGTCCCTTGCCTGAAGACGTGATGCTCAATTTGGGAACCAACAAAGTAAAGAGAAGAACTTGAAGATACATATAACTTCACTGAAAAGGTATAAAACTGAAATAAAAATTTGGGCTTATCCTGGATTAGTTTAATCAAATCATATTTTGAACAACCAGTAGGCCTTGGCAGATTGTGCTAGCATAATTTGTGGCATAATTGGAGCACAAAGCATAAATTTTTAAACGAGCACTGCCACGGCATAATTAGCACATTTTAGCCTTTTTTGGAGCATAAATTCATAAAATTTAGTATAAATGGTGTATTTTATACAGAAATAGATTAAATTTAGATAGTATGTTCTTGCAATGCGAGTTTTAGCTACGCTGTTGGTAGTATTGACAGCTGACGACCGAGACAAACTGCCATAAAACACAAATAAATTTACAACAACAGTGTATTTGAAAAACATCATAATTTGGTGTCGTTATTTCGCGCCTCCATGTACAGAATCTACGTCATTTTGTGAGCATAATTTTGGAATTCTGGCATAATTTTGACATAATTTGGCAAAATTTCGAGCACTGATCAGCTAAAATATTAATTGCAAATGACTGAAAAAGAAATGCAAAGCTGTAATACTGCTCAAGCAACGGCCGTTCATGTTTCTTAACTTGCCACCATTACGTGATGAAATATAATCTCCTTATATTGTATGTTTTTCTTTTTCTATTTTTATCAGTTTTGCTGTCACTTCTGTCGCTACAATTTACGTCATTTCCTTGTTGACCTGAATATCCGATATTGCAGCATCATGCAGCATTCTCCATCTGATGTATTAAATATAAAAATTTTACCATAACTTTTAGTAACACCCTTTGCCTGAAGAAGGCTGATTTAGCTTGCAGAAGCACAGTAATAAAAACAACGTGCCTTTGCAGTTTCACAGAAACTACAGAGACCACAAAGAGGAGATACTGCTAACCTGTAGCGGATCAAACGCGATCTCGCTTACGCTTGCCAACCCAGGGAGAGAGAGACCCTGGAAACGAGATTGTACGCTTTGCGTGACTAAGCAGTGTCAGCACTATCTGCTGTCTTGAAAAAAGCCTGAATCCATCGTGCACTATGGCGACATTTCGAACGCTGGTGTATCTTTCAATTCTTTCAAGTTGTTCGGCTGCGTACTTTGCCATGTTTCCCATGTTTGGAAGGAGCCATCATCTGTTTGTCGGTAAGCTTGCACAAGAACTGGTTGAGAGAGGTCACCAGGTATGCGACAAATTAAATAATTTTCTCGGTTGATGATTAAATATTTTCAACGATCTACTACACGCTAGCAACACTAAAGCAGCAGAAAGAAGAGAAAAATATATCATCAATTTAACAATATTTCGCGAGTAAAATGGTAAAAATGAACCAACATATCCCGACCTCAGTTTAGTGAAGGAACATTTTGTTTTTCAGCCTACCCTCGACATTATTCTGATTACTATGAGACATAAGGGTTTGATAGAAAACGGAAAAAGTGTATGAAGTGGGCAAATACTGTCGGCATTTAGGAATACCGCTCAAAATGTTGTTACAAGCGGCCGCGGAACCACCTTTTTCAAGCAACTGTCACGGGAAATTCGGGTTTATACACTTCGTGACTCAAAATTACCATAAGCAGTTGTCAGAGTTCAATATCAAAGCCACTCGGCTAGTGTATAAATTAATTTATATGTGATATTGACTTCAGTGTCCACTGAGTCAGATCCTTTGGTAACCGAATCTGGTACAGATACTTCCTGCAAGCTCTGTATAGCTCGTGTAGCTCAAGCGTAGAATCCCGAGCCGTTCAAAATGTTCTTACTAGCGACCGCATCCCTATTGCTACTGACTGTCTCGTGACTCAAAATTTTCATAAGCTGCAGAAGCAGTTATCAAGGCCACTGGCACTGTCTATCATTTAGTTGTTAGGTCCTGTTAACTTCATCCTTTGGTATAATTAAGTAACCGAATCTGGTACTACCATATTATTTATTTTGTAAGTTAAGCATTTAAATCAAGCGTGAAAATCAGCGCACAATCTTGAACGTTATTACATAAAACGGTTTGGCCGCCCGCCGAGTTTCAATTGTCTAACTAAGCCAGACTAACGACTTCGTAATCTTTTCGCATAAATTTTTTATTAAACTGCATTGTTAAAAAATAATGGAAACCTATTAAAGAAATGAAGGGATTTCATGGGGAAAAAGTATGCGTTGTATTGTTCTCTTAATGATCCTGCTGTCTTTATCGGGACTACCGGTGTAAAAGAATTAACACTGGCCATTCTTTAAGCCCGGAAATAAATAAGTTTTTTTGTAACTTATCTTCAAATTATCAATTCCTGTATATTTTCGCGTCGCGTATGCCAAGTTGGCGGGAAAGCAAGAATTTAGGGTGACTAGCATATGATTGATCAATGATATCCAAAGACAACCACTGACCAATCACAGGATCCAACCGTCTTACGCCAGTTACGATCTGGGGAACATTCTTGCACTGGTATTTATTATATAATCAGTTTTGTTATCTTTCTTTTCAGTCTGTAGTTCAAGTAATATATCAAACACGAGTGACAGTGTTTCATCGGGATATCCAAACACCGAGAAGAGAGTTGAAAATACGACGCGTAGCAGAGTATTTTGACGAAATCCGAGGTGTTTGGATAGCCCATGAAACACTGTCTCGAGTGTTTGATAAATCTTCTCAATCGAAACAAAAACTACAGAGTAAACTGAGAAGCAAAATCGTAAAAATCTAAGCTAATAAAGACGGGGTATCCAAACCTCGTTCACGGTTATGATTTTAAAACTTGATGAATTATTAATGATTTCGAGAAATAACTCCACGAAATGTTTTTATGTTGGCACAGGTGAAGATATTTATGGGAGCCTCTCAGAGTTACGCCGCAAATGACCCAAAAGTACGCTTTTTCAAAGATGACAAGCTGGCCACGTTGCTCAGCAGACCACCAAGTTCGAGTGACATGTATTCGGGATCACTGAGACAAGAGTTAAGGATGCTGTTAATGTTTCAGGCTCCTTACTGCGATGACATGCTTAGCGACAAAGAGTTATTGGAAGAAATAAGGCACGCGGATCTCGTCGTTGGCGAATTAATATATTTGTGTTCGTCTTTAGTTGCGGATAAATTGTCACTACCGCATGTTCTCCTATCTGCGCCAGCTCTCTCTATCCCCACGGCGATCGCGGTCGGATCACCCTCCCCTCCCTCGTATGTGCCGCAGCACGGTGTTCCTCTTACACACGAGTTTAAATTTGTAGACAGAGTGAAGAATGTGTTACAGTGGATGTCAATTAACGCGTTTTACGTCTTCGATTTATGCCCGACTTTCAACGAGCTTAAGACAAAGCACAACATCGCACCCGACAAGAGCATACAAGAAACTCTTGGCAGAGTTGATATGGTTATCAGTCAAGTGGATTTCACGTTAGAACCTGCAAGGCCGCTCCTTCCAAGTAAGTATCTTTTTTGCAAAAATAAATTATAGCCTCCTATGAATAACTTATAGTAGTGTTTGTTTTTGTGGAGGGAGGAAAACCGGAGAACCCGGAGAAAATCCCTCGAAGCAAGGACAACCCACGTATATGACGCCGGGTCGGGGAATCAAACCCATGTCACATTGGTGGGTGGCGAGTGCTCTCACCAAATCAATTTCTAGCATTTCAAAATCATGCGACTATATTGCATTCCCCTTCTTAGTCCCCCCTCCCCATACCTTTGCGGAAAAGTTGGTTTGGTGAGTGGGCAACTCACCAAACCAACCAACTGATTCACTGAATTCGTTGCGGAAAAGCAAACGTGTAAATCGGGCCTCGTTACAGAATATCGTTACAGAGTCCGAATGTCAAAAAATGTATAAATCCGTGAATTGCAAGTTTCGCTGCCTGTCTGCGGTATATTCTTTATGTGGGTCTATTAAACAAATTCGACTGTTCCGTTATTTGGCGATCGCATTTGCATGACAGGATTCATCAGGATTCGATTCTTCTTGGATAGAAGAGAATTGAAGAGTTTTAAACTTCCCACATTGATTTTTTTTGTTCATTTTTTTTGTCGAAAATTAGTAGAGAAAGTTGTGTATCAAAAAAATAGTATAGGTCAGCGACCATTTAAAATAGTAAACTGCAAGCCAAGTTATGTATCGGCACCAAGTCCCATTATTTTTTAGAAGGTTACGTCAGCGCATGACGTGGCGTGACGCTGCGGCATGAATCGCGTGCGCAGTAAGGATGCGCATAAACTCGTTTTCAAAACAAGAAGCAAATTAACAACTTGTTTTTTATCTCTTCCTATTCGTATGAAAACAGAAAACGGTTTTGACTTGACTATTGAAAGTTGATTCGCATTTGCTTCGGTTTCGCATTACTACGCTTAGTGATCGGTTTAAAAATCTCGCGCCAATTTCTTATTCAATCGGACATGAAACCAAAGCCAAACCTGGTTCGTTTTCCCGCGCTTCGTACTTGTATTTTCTTCGAGTCATAATTGGTTTACTGGATTGTCCGTGTGTTTGCGGATTGGTCAAAGTGCTCACTTCAGTTTTGGCTTTACGACACTCATTTGAAAGCTTTTTAATTTACCAATTTCTCATGATATATTTATTTAACCGGTTCTAAAGTTAAGACTTTTTTACATTTTAATTCCAACTTAAGAGAATGTCTCCTTTAGATCCACAAACTTAATTTGGCACAGTAAATAGAATTCGCTCAAAATCCCTCCAGTAATTTCTTATTATAAGTAAGTAACAAATATGGAATTAGACTGGAGAAAAATTGTTTTCTTTATGAAATCTGGATGAAAACCTTTTACACCTTCTGGTGGCCTCGATGGCCATTGGCCGGATCGTGAAATTTGGTAAAGTCCAACCATTCGCTCTAATACAAATATTGCGGCTACATCGCTTAAATACCCATACTTGTGAACATCAAGCCTTGGCCTTTTAAACTGGATGAACCGCATTGAACAACTTTGCTTATCAAGGAAGAGACGAGGATCTAAAGTTTGGCTATTTTGGATGTTAAAGGCCAGCTCAAATTTCCCTTAGCTTTATGTAGTAAAATATCAAAAGTGGCTCGTACTCACAAGTTAAACTGCATATCAGCGGCAAGCTCCATCCTTCCGCTCTGAGAATATGTAAAAATATTTGGCCGTTCTCTACTCCTTCGGTTGTTGACAAGGGGCGAAACAATTGCTACTCGGCGGATTTCGTCATGTTGTCATCTTAACAATTCGAACCAACTTCAGTACCAAAAAGACGAGAATTTTGTTAAATCACTAGTACATTTATCTCGCAGTGAACTAAGAAATTACCTTGCAATCCGCTTTTATCTGAACGGAAATTATCACGTCGAGATAGTCCATTTTACAGCAACTTTTACAGCAACATATCGATCTTCTACTGTCAGCCATCTTGGTTTTAACATCCGCTGACCAGTGTAGTCGGTCAGTATCTATAAAACACGGACTACGGACTACGGACTACGGACTGGGTATAAAACACGGACTACGGTATAAAATGCAGACTAAGCATGCAAAATGCTACCAAACGTGACCTGATGTTAAAAATAACTAGAAGCAAGGCTGAATAAACTGAGCATCAAAGTTGTCTCACCTTCTCGCCTAGCTCGATAAAGTTAGCCTTTTTCCTACAGAAAGCCTGCTCGTAGATTACAGCAAAGTACTGTCAAAACACATTAAAATCCCTCCAATTGTGAGGAACTTAAAATTTGTGTTTGTTTCATTCGCTTTAGTCTTTGATTCTTGGATCGGAGTTGCAGTGGAGACTCGACTCAAAACTTAATATAATGTTGTCGATTTCCTTACAGATAACTCGAACCTCCTGCTAAACTCGAACTTTCTCCGATCCTCCAGGTGTTTTTCCCCTAATAATTTAGTACCCTTGCTAACTCGAACTCCCGATATCTCAAACGTTTTTCGATCTCCTTAGTTAGTTATCGTTATTCAACTGCATATCTGGCCAGCCTCAAGCGGCAGGCACGTGGGAGTTTGACAAACAACCCTAATTTGCATGACAATGAAAACCGGGTTGCCAGTAGAATTTTTTAACTTCTTCAGTACTTGAAATTTCGTACCTCTTTTTTGGTATTACAGAAGTCCGAGGGGTGTTGAATAAGCGAATGGCGAAACGTTAAAACAAACCGTGTGTTAGTGTAGCGAAAACAAGCAAAATTCGGCAAAATTCGTACGTGTCTGCCACGTGAAGCCAGACGATAATCCTCTCAACATTCGAGTTTGGAACCGGAGTTTTGAATCGCAAAATCGAGCTGCCGTTTTCAGTCTGTGTCCGAGCCAAGTGGCCCATACAGCCGGAGCTTATCCCGGTTTCCGTAGCATTAAGCGACTAGGAGTGTTGCTACTCCCCCTGGATGGGATACTAGTCCACCGCAGGGTTACCCCCCAGCAGTAAATTCGCCGGTACCTATTTATACACCTGGGTGGAGAGAGGCACTGTGAGAGTATTGCATGCAGCCTCTTTTCGATTCTTGTTTCAAGTTTATCCGTGGCTCCACCCGATTTTTTTTTATTTTCCTTGAAATTTAAAACTAAACGTTTTGAGCTCATTTGCATAAATTGATAAAAGTTGTTCTGCAATGTTCTCTTTCGTAAGCGGTCAACTAGATTTTTCAGGGGCTGTCCGTCGCTATTTTGTGCAGGCCTTTATCAAATATGTATTACCCATAAGGCAAATTGAAGAAAAAGTCACGCGATTTCCAGGTTCCCTAAAACTAGCATCCCACGCAGTCCTTTTTTACTGACAAAAGAAAAAATGCGGCGGTTTAAGGCTTGAAAAAATTAATTATAATATCCTAGACATGGGTGGATCTAGTGGCGTTAGATTGGGTGGCTAGCCACCCCCTTGATCCAAAAATTAACAGAAAAACATGAAAAATATAAAGAGAGTGAAACTCGATAAGGTGTTTATAAGGTAAAGGGATATTTTGCTCAGTATCAGTACAAGTGTCCTAGGTTGAACGCCCGTCTATTGTGAGTTAAAGCAAAGCATTGTCCGTCGGTGGCATCTTCTCAATGAACGTTCTTAAGACAGAAAAGTTCAAGCTTAGTTTGGTTAAGGAACAAGGACGAACTCTCTTTGTCATAAACGATAATAACCAGCCGTTCAGTTTTTCGGAAGTGCTCACAGTCGGCATCAAAGGACTCAATCGCATGGGAGGCTAAAGAGGGAAGTGTTTCTGTTTCCTCTTTAAATGCCTGTCAAGTCTGCCCTTTCCCCTAAATCTGGATGTGATGTTACAACCAGACAAAGCGTGGAACAAGGCAGAGAGCTTTCTAGGTACAGATGGAGAAATCGTAACTGGTTGTGTACTTATACCTGGTTGGTTCTCAGTTGGAAACTGGAGGAGACTGATGCCGGTAACAAGAAAAGAGCCGCTTTTTGAAGGCTGTCTAAGGCACCAACAGTGAACAGACCTTTCGCAGGCAAGGGATACAACTCCATCCTCGTCAAAGTGCTCGCACTCTTCAAGTTGTGTGACCCTGACATAGGAAATAGAAATTTCCAGCTGGTGTAAATGCTGGATGATCCGCTTGCATCTCGTCAATCTATGCATGTTCAGGTCAATGTAGACAGGCAGAGGCGGTTCACGCTCCCTAAAGTGCCTTGTTTCTGTATCGGATTCCTTTGATTTTTTTCTATGTGTTGTAGACAATAGGCTGATCAACGGTAAGGCATGCTTTGGACTCGTGCTTATCTTTCTTTTTCAAACCGTCTCCATTGAAAATTAAGAACATTATGGTTTTGAGGCTAGATGGTAACGACGCTTCTTGACTATTCTCTGGAAACGATCCATAAATTTATATGCCTCGTTGCTGAAAATGTATTTTCTTATTATTGAAGCTGCCGTAGCTTGACCAAAACCTTATGCGACCTCTGTGTAATCTCGTTTCTTCAAGGCTTCTCTAAGCATGTTCCGCTTCCCTGGGCGGCCACAAACTACAAGCGCATAATTACCATAATAAACATTTTAGATTACTGCATCTAAAAATTGAAATTTTAGCGAAACCTTCAACAATGTCTTCAATTTATATATATTTTTACAACATTTAAGCATAGAACTGCAAATTACTTACGGAGTAGAGGAATATTTGCTTCTGTCCAACTGTCATTGCATCAATTCAAAATGGCTTGGTAGCGGTGCTTGAGAGTTTGTTCGTGGTAAAAAACGTTTAGCAAATTTTGCAAATTGCAAGACTAAAATTCAGGTGGAGCCACGGATAAAATTATTGAATAGTCATTAAAGAATCATTCTGCAAAGTTTGGTGCTTTTATCAACCATGTAACGATTTCTCCAAACATTTGCGCTAAGCGACCTGACTATACGTTTTCGACAGTAAAAGGTAGCTTTTCACGTTGGTGATTTCCCTCAAGGTTTCTTCTCTTTTATTTATTATTTTTTTTAGTTATCTCACGTATTGACGCTATAGATATCCGAAGTAGTTATTTGTCTAGACGCAGAGAAAAAATTCAAGTTGAAAGAGTGCAGATTGAGCATTGCGTCTTCTTTTGAAAACCAAGCACTTGTATATGTCGCAAATCCAATATGGCGGCGGAAAGCTCGCAAGTAAATTCTCGGAATCTCACCGTATATTTCTCATAAAACATCCAGTGGAACGGACGAATGTTTTGAAGGCGAACCAGTCAAATTTCAAGAACGATGAGAGCGTTAATTAAGGTAAGCCTCTTCTTTCACAGATACCGAGCAGAGCATTTTTGAGAGAATGCAGTGCCGTAGCAAGGGTAAAATAACTGGGGAGGCACGCGAGCGCCGGAGGCGCGAGTCGCTAGGGGGTGTGGGGGAATGCACCCCCCCCCCCAGAAAATTTTGAAATCTAGAGGCTTGGAAATGCTATTTCCAGCGTTCTCCAAGAGCTATTTGTGATTTACGCAAATCGCAAAATTATTTTCTTCCTACACTGTCTCAGCAAACCAATGCACATTGAAGAGAGTATAACACTTGCAACGTCAATTACAAAATAGAAAACCGACTGTCTCTGTATCTTGAAACCAGTAAATGTTTCACTTTTCAGAGTCATCATAGTGAGTTCGTAGTTATCAAACTGTCTGAGTTGCCTTAGAGACAAACGTAGACTTCATCGGCAGGTCGTTTTTTGAAAACTTCCCAAAGTTTAGTTCGTTTAGTTTATTTTTTAGCTATTTAATATTGTTGTGCTTACCCTACGTACGTTAAAAAATGAAAAGAAGTACAAATGTTATTGTTTCAAACCTTTTGGGAGATAAAATTTTATTTTCAACATTTCATACGGGTCTGTTTTTACTTTTTGGGAAAAAAACTGGGGGGGGGGCACGACCCCCCCCCCCCGGCCCCTCCCCTTGCTACGGCACTGGAATTGTATTTATCGTGAAAGAAAAAATAAATTTTGATTTCGCTGTGAATCTTGACGAGCAGTTTGTGTGCTTTTCTTCGTGCCGCCTTCAACAACCGTCGATAAAAAAAAGTCGTTGTTTCTAGTCGTGGTTTGCATTTAAACGTATTTTATATGCTCAGTCCGCATTTTATACCGTAGTCCGTATTCTATACCCAGTCCGCAGTTTGAGTCCGCATTTGTGTTTATACCCAGCCCGTAGTCCGCAGTCCGCAGTCCGCAGTCCGCAGTCCGCAGTCCGCAGTCCGCAGTCCGCAGTCTGTGGCAAAGTCCGTGGTGTTTTATACTGACCGACTAAACTGGTCAGCGGATGTTTTAAAACCAAGATGGCTGACAAGCTGACAGTAGAAGATCGATATGTTGCTGTAAAAGTTGCTGTAAAATGGACTATCTTGACGTGATAATTTCCGTTCAGATAAAAGCGGATTGCAAGGTGATTTCTTCCTTCGCTGCGAGATAAATGTACTAGTGATCAAACAAAATTCTCCTCTTTTTGGTACTGAAGTTGGTTCGAATTGTTATGATGACAACATGGCGAAATCCGCCGAGTAGCACTTGTTTCGCCCCTTGTCAACAACCGAAGGAGTAGAGAACGGCCAAATATTTTTACATATTCTCAGAGCGGAAGGATGGAGCTTGCCGCTGATATGCAGTTTAACTTGTGAGTACGAGCCACTTTTGATATTTTACTACATAAAGTTAAGGAAAATTTGAGCTGGCCTTTAACATCCAAAATAGCCAAACTTTAGATCCTCGTCTCTTTCTTGATAAGCAAAGTTGTTCAATGCGGTTCATCCAGTTTAAAAGGCCAAGGCTTGTTGTTTACAAATATCGGTATTTAAGCGATGTAGCCGCAATATTTGTATTAGAGCGAATGGTTGGACTTTACCAAATTTCACGATCCGGCCAATGGCCATCGAGGCCACCAGAAGGTGTAAAAGGTTTTCATCCAGATTTCATAAAGAAAACAATTTTTCTCCAGTCTAATTCCATATTTGTTACTTACTTATAATAAGAAATTACTGGAGGGATTTTGAGCGAATTCTATTTACTGAGCCAAATTAAGTTTGTGGATCTAAAGGAGACATTCTCTTAAAGATACTCGAGTCGTGGGCCCATTTCTACCCAGTCCACCTAAACCGCTGCCAGACGAGTTGGATCAGTTCATGCAAAAGGCTGGTGACGAGGGAGTGATCTTGGTGTCATTTGGTACAGTGGTGGGAGGAATCGATGAAGCGTCACTGAAAATGATGGCTGAAGCATTCTCCAAACTACCACAGAAGATAATATGGAAACTCAAGCAGGAGGGTATGTCGACAGAAAAACTATTTCAACCTGAAATGATACAGCGGTAACAGATCTTAAAAAAATTGTTTATCATTTCCGCAATCCAGCACGAAAAAGCGTTTTAGTTCGTATCGTGTCAAATTTGCCAATACACGCATTAGCCACTTTAGTCTCTCTAGCCACGGTTAACCAATCAAAAGAGGAATATGAATACGTTCTTCTTTCTCAAACTTAACAGGCACGTCCAAGATCTCAGTGAGTGACAATGTCAAACTGTTGTCATGGTTACCACAGAATGACATTCTTGGCCATCCCAAGACGCGTCTATTTATAGGACATGCAGGAATCAACGGACTTTTGGAATCTACGTACCACGGGGTCCCTATGATTTGCTCGCCTTTCTTCGGAGATCAGTTTTATAACGCCTGGAACGCAAAACAAGTTGGGTTTGCTGAGGTGATGGACCTGGAGAAAACGTCAGCAGAAGAATTTGCTAGTTTAATACACAAAGTGTTGACACAAACAAGGTGAGTGTTATAGGAAAATAACGCGGGGGAGTTGAATTCGGGACGACCAAACACAAATCGGCCATCTAGTGGCATGAAGGTGGATTTGAACCTGGGACCTCCGGATTTCATGTGCAGTGTCCTTTCCACTAGGCTACGCAGCCTCCCGACAACTCTGTATTGGAGCATGTCACTTGAATCTCAGGGAAGTGTCCGTTGTCCGTATAAACCGGTGTCCATATTAAGCGGGTTTATGTAAGAGAACATGTATGTCCTTTTTTGTCGAAACAAGGTACTCGAAAAGTAAAAAAGTTTCCCAAGAGTTGCCAAGCATCTTCTTCACGTAATTAAACTTCGTCACTCTCTTTATGTCCTTGCCTTGAATCCGCCTACAAAGTAGGATGTGGTTCGTTATAACTGACTTTTTGCAAAATTAACAAAGCAATTAACAGCAATTTCTTTTCTTATAGTTACCGCGAGTCAGCGGCGCGAATATCAAAGGCTGTTACGCGACTTCCACGTCTGCCTGTCAAAGAAGCCGCTGATTGGGTGGAATACACGGCGGCTCAAGGTGGCTTACAGTACCTGAGACCAAGGGGCCTAGATCTACCGTTTTATCAGCTCTATTTGCTCGATATTTTGTTCTTGGCATTTTTAGTCTTAGTTGTTGCTTTATCTGTTATCAGATTCTTGCTGAAATCTGTTGTAAGGTGTTTGTCGGGATCCTCAAAGAAGGAGAAGACAAACTGAAAACGCTTGAACACTTGCATTTTCTTCTGATTAATAAAGCTATTCTTCTAAGTTCTTTTAATTTAGGCTGGCGACTTTTTCAAAACGAGAACATTTTGATTTTTAACACACAGGAAAAAGCAGGCAATAATTACACCGGAAAAATGACTATTCATAGTTCATTAGCATCCCCAGTGACGTCATTAGCAGTATATAATAAAATGGAATTAATTAGAATTGTCAGTTGTTGCGAACGTTGGCCAAAGATAGTAAGTAAGTGAAGGCTTTATCTTATGCGCATAACTCAATAAAGATAGTATATAATTAAAGACTTTATTTTAAGTGGGATAGATGATACGCCCCACCCACCACTCCCCCTGCTGCTCTTAGCTCTTTCGGCATGCCCTCTCGAGCTTTGCTCATCAGGGGTCACTATCCAATACTTAATGCTAATGAGTAAGCAGGGAGGATAATGTACTATATCATAAGGCCGATGATTATTATTATAGCCGAATTGATCTTTCAGTAAACTAAAAAAAGTATCTTGCAAGCTACGTGAGAGCTTATTAAAGAGGTGAATTTCACTCTTCCATCAACAGCTAAACAACTGGTGACTACCATGATGTATAAGACCATGCATGGGCTGACACCAGAATATTTGAATTGAAGTTTTGTTTTTCGCGATAGCCTGACTGCTTACTGTTTAAGGAACACTGAAAACAAACTAGCTCTTCCACAACCGTGCACTGACTACTTAAAGAGAATTTTTTCATGGTGCTCAGTTGTTGAACAGCTTCCCAATAGAATAACGGCAAGTGACTTCCATAAGTGATTTTAAGGCAAAGTTGAGTCGTCACAGTTTTTAAGTAAGTTTTTAAACACGGCCTCCAAGAATGTAACACATACATAATTGTTTTTTTCCTATTACATGATTATGAATGTTATAAGTTTCGCTTCAGTTAAGTTTTACGCTTTTGCAATACTGTATGTACTTATAGTCATGCAAATAAAGCCTGTTGTTGTTGTTGATTGTCTTAAATTTTTATTCCGTTATACTTGTAATTAGGTAGGTAGGTAGGTAGTTAATAATAGTTTTTTAGCAATGGCTGATGGAAATAGCGTGTGGAAATAAAGTTATCATATCACCATGCACTTTCAGATCTTGCAATCTATTGCTTCCCCCCTCCTAACCCCCACCCCCATCGCCGCAGGCTCAATTTGGGCATCAATAAGGTTAAGCAAGAGAAAAGCCGTGATACTGTTGGATTGTGCATTGGATGTAAAGAGATGTGGGCTGGGATGACCGAAAGCTGACCAACATATATAAATACAGGATTAAAACTTGATCTGGGTTTATCAGTTTCTCTTATCAATTCAAATTGCTTGTGTTTTGTGGACTGGTTAATCGACGTCAACAGAAAAAAAAAATCACTGAAAAGTGATATAACTAAAATCAGAATTCACGCTAAGCTTGACTTTATCATTCTTTAAACGGGTAATACCACAACAGCCATTTACTGATGCACGTACCGTTCTGCAACCATTACACAGTGAAATTTAATCTTCCGGGTATAGTATGGTTTTGTGTTCAATTTTTAAGCGATAACGTCAGAAATCGCTTATTTGCCATGGCCCGATGGGCTCTTTTACTCTGTTAGGGCGATCGAACAGAAATCACGTTTAACCCCGGGGGGGGGGGGGGGGGCACTCCCATACATGAGCTATACAGGTATGTGCCGCTGTGAAGGGTATGGTTTTCAAGCAGTTTAGTCTGGGATAGGGTATAGAAATCAGAGAGTTTTAATTGGTCTAGAAAAGGGTAGCATTTGCCGGGAAACCGATCGACGGTATGACGATTATAGTTCAGAAACTCGGAAGAGAAAGAGGCTTTCCTAAACGTAAATAAAATCATCGCGGCATCGTTGTTCACAGATGGTTTTCCATTAAAACACTGATAATGATACAGTTCTAACAAAATGCAAGTCTGGGATAGGGTAGGGATTTTCAGTGTCTAGTCTAGTACAGGGTTGCAAAGATCAGCTGAAAATGGTCTGGTATAGGGTAAGGGCTTCAAATTCCCAGCGGCACACCCCCACCCAAAAATATACCGGATGCCCCCCCCCCCGGGCGTTTAACTTAACAAGAAATCGCCGTGTAGAACACAAAAGCAACATACTCCTGTGCAGTTAGAATGGAACACTACAATGTATAAACGAAAGAGATTAATTAATTAAAAATGATGGGATCTATTAGATTTAGTAGACAGAAATTTCTAATTCGTATAATATAAAGGGCCGCTGTGAGCAAGAGATCGTTTGACCTTTCTTTAAAAGCTTGCTCGCGCATATCGTATGTCGTTCGTCAGATGTTACACTATAATATAACGCAATCTCTGTTGAGACAACATAGGGAAATCTAAAAAAAATAAAAATATAAAATAAAATATAACTGTTGTTCAATTGAGCAAATCTACAAAGAAAATGTATTAATT
Source organism: Oculina patagonica (assembly GCF_052425735.1). Taxonomy (NCBI): domain Eukaryota; kingdom Metazoa; phylum Cnidaria; class Anthozoa; order Scleractinia; family Oculinidae; genus Oculina; species Oculina patagonica. The sequence continues at coordinate 38,201,668 of NC_135758.1, read as the reverse complement.
GCATCCTTTGCCTGTGAATTTATCAGTACTGTATTTATTTGAATTCAATTAGATCCTAACTATGCTATTTATACAATCACTAACATTGCTTCTTATGTTTGATAAATGTAAGCTGCAGTTGGATAAGAGTCTTTTTCACGCACAAGGTGTTAGCTACTTTTATTTCCGTTAAGCTATTGACAAATTTCCTTCTGCATGCATTCGTGCCATTTATTATCTTTGCTGTGTCACTTCTCTTTAGCTACATTTACGTCATACCCTACCAGTATTGCGATATTCCAATAATCCCCAACTATGGCTTGTGATGTAATATAACTTTTAGTAATGTCCTTTTGCTGAAAAAGGCTGAATTGGCTTGTAGAACTGCATGGTAGTAAAAAAACAATGTGCACAGCTTCAGTTGATCAATTTGATCAGCTTGCAGCTTTGCATATTTGCAGCGTGAGCAGCCAAAAGCAAGCCGAGTCATCTTTTCAACAGGAGATACCACTGACCAGTAGCAGACCAAACACCTGGGGCTCTTGCGTGACTAAACAGAATTGTTTAGTTCAAATATCTGGGAAATATCTGTTGTCTTGAAGAAACTACAGTCCATTGAGCGCTATGGCGGCGTTTCGAACGCTGGTGTATCTTTCAATTCTTTCAAGTTGCTCGGCTGCGTACATTGCCATGTTTCCCATGTTTGGAAGAAGCCATTATATGTTCGTCGCGAGGCTTGGACAAGAACTGGCTGAGAGAGGTCATCAGGTATATTTTTGCGGCATATTTATAACAGATTAATTTTCCCAGCTTCTGATTTATTAGTTTAAACGATCTACTGCTTGCCAGCAAAACTAAAGCACCGAAAAGACGAGAAAGGTTATCTTCGTGTCCACTAAGCGATGATTTTGGGAGTAAAAAAATGTTGTAAAAATAAATTAGCATATGGGCTAACCTCAGCTCAATTCATTGTGTTTCTCAGCCTGCCCTTGACATAATTTTGAGCTTATGAGACAAGGCGCTGTTTTTGGGTCAAATGGGTCTATGAGGTCTATGAGTTAAGGTGATTTTTACAGAAAGTATCTATTGAACCATAGATTGCCTGTATACAAATTAGATTATCGAAGAAGCACTCAACTTTGGTCACGGTTAGTTACGGAGGTCAGTTCGACTCCAGTTTTCATCCAGTTTGCTTGCTTCTAGTTCATTACAGTTTGCTAGCAGTTAGTTCCACTCCGGTTTGCTTGCGGTTCGGGCAGCATTATTTTTGATTTGACTCATAGACTGGTGACTCATTGACTTATTTAAACCATAAAAAAATCTTTTAAAAGAGACATAATCGAGGGTGATAGAGAAGGAACTAGTGGATGAAGTAGGCAAGTACTGTTCGCAAGGAATACCGCTCAATATGTTCTCCGAAAGACATTTTTCTGGTCATTTTCGAGCTAACTTATCCCTAAACTACTTTAATAAGCTCTCGTGACAGGCGGTTTGAGCATGAGGCGTCTCAGGTGTCAATATGTTACAAGTTTACCAGCGATCGCGTCCCTTTTGTTTACTTAAAGCTAATGTCACCAAAATTTGGGTCTGTATACACAACATGACTGAAAATTTTATAAGCAGTTAACAAGGCCAGTAACCTGACTTAAATTTGACAACAGCAAGAGGCTTGGCCTGACCAAATTTTGTGTAATATTGCATTTGGCTTCAAAGTCCACTGACTGAGATCCGGTTTAGTATAAGCAACCGAGTCTGGTATTAACATATTGTTTATTTTGTTAGTTTAGTCCTTTTGAAAATATTTTTAATCACAGCCCTAGGTCAAAGTTTTTTTTGGCCTGCAATTGGCTGTGTAAGCACACGAGCGAAGCGGTTTCGATGAATACTCCCAAATTGGGCGGCACAAATTTTATCCGCTTTCAAGAAGATTCACGGTCGCGTCATTGAACTTTTATTCTGGTTTGCTATTCTTAGCAGCAAGACGTTTGACCAGAGACTATTTTTTTTTGGATAACTTTTTTACTGCATAAAAATTATGCGTTGTTGTATGATTGTATTGTTTTTATAATGGTCCTAGTGCCATTATGGATTACCGGTATTTACTCTTTCTTTTTCCCCCCTCGCCTATGCCAAGTTGGAGGGAAAGCGAGAGTTAAGATAACTAGCATATGATTGATGGAAGACAGCTTATAAATGAGGTCATTATAACGTGGCTCAAATAACTCCAAGAAATATACTTTTGTGTCGGCACAGGTGAAGATATTTGTGGGAGCTTCTCAGAGCTACGCCGCAAATGATCCAAATGTACAAGTTTTCAAAGATGACAAGGCGGCCACATTTCTCAAAAAACCCGTCAGTGCGCGTGTCATGAAAGAGGCAACTTTAAGACAAGAGTTAAGCTACCTCCTGATGGCCGACTTCCTTTATTGTGACGACGTGCTTGGCAACCAAGAGTTGATGGAAGAGATAAAGCACGCGGATCTCGTTGTTGGCGAGTTATTATATTTGTGTTCGTCTTTAGTTGCGGATAAGTTGTCAGTTCCACATGTTATCCTATCTGCGTCCACTCTCGCTACACCAACGGTGATTGCGCTCGGATTACCCTCCCCTCTCTCGTATGTACCACAGTATACTGTTCCTCTTACACATGAGTTGAAATTTGTGGACAGAGTAAAGAATGTATTACAGTGGATGTCAATTAGTATGTATTACGTCTTCGAATTATGTCCGACATTCAACGAGCTGAAGACAAAGCACAACATCACACCCAACAAGAGCATACAAGAAACTCTTGGCAGAGTTGATATGATTATCAGTCAAATGGATTTCTCGTTGGAAGAGCCAAGGCCGCTCTTTCCAAGTAAGTGTCGTTATTGCAAAATAATTTGTAACCTGCTACAAATTAAAGTAACAGTCCAATTTTTAGAGCACTTCAAAACCGTGCAATTACACTGCTTGCCTATTCTTGGCATAGTACCTAACACTATGTTAGAAATTTAGTTTTCCTGGTGGGGGCAACCGCTGCCCCCCCCCCCCCTCCGCTAGGTACGGCCCTGGTCAGGTCCCCCTTAGGTTAAAAAGAGTTTTTTAGGTGAGTGAGGACCTTGCAAATTTTAAGTAATGTGACTGTTTTCAACTTCTTTTCTAGCTATAGCCACTAACCTTAAGTACAAAAATCCGTTGCTAAGTGGATGGAGGAAGGGCACCGTAGAGAAATCGACAACTTATGTTTTGTCTATTTCGATTCGCACACCAATTACCAGATTATTTGTTTGTTATTCAGTTTTCTTAAAGTTAAGTTATTTTTTAATTCCGATTCTAAGATACTCGAGTCGTGGGCCCATTCCTACCCAGTCCTGCCAAACCCCTACCAGACGAGTTGAATCAGTTCATGCAGAAGGCTGGTGATGAGGGAGTGATCCTGGTATCATTCGGTACGGTGCTGGGAGGAATGGATGAAGCAACACTGCAAATGATGGCTACAGCGTTCTCCAAACTACCACAGAAGATTATATGGAAACTCAAGCTGGAGGGTTTGTCGACAGAAAAACTATTTTAGCCTAAAATCATAATCGTCGTTTGAGAATCATTTTCAGAACCCAGCATTCCGGATAAGGCGTTCTGGTTCGTGACAACTTTACCAGGAAAGAAAGTTTAAGCATTGATAACAGTATTCGATTGATTGTTAAGTTAACAAATAGTTGGGAAAGATGTTACCAAAGAGATATGGATGTTTGTATTAGCAACAAGCAATTTTTGTTTAACTCATAGTGATTGCGTCATTAAGTACATGAAAACAAGCTACGGAAAAGAACACAACTTTTCGTAATCTCACTAGTGAACTAATTAAAATGTAAGAAAATGAATACGTTTTTCTTTTGTAAACAGGTACGTCCAAGATCTCAGTGAGTGACAATGTCAAATTGTTGTCATGGCTACCACAGAATGACATTCTTGGCCATCCCAAGACGCGTCTATTTATAGGACATGCAGGACTTAACGGAATTCTGGAATCTACGTACCACGGGGTACCTATGATTAGCTCGCCCTTCTTTGGAGATCAGTTTGATAACGCTCGAATCGCAAAGCAGGCTGGGTTTGCTGAGGTGGTGGACTTGGAGACTACGTCAGCAGGAGAGTTTGTTAGTTTGATTCGCAAGGTGTTATCCCAAGCCAGGTGAGTGCTGTAAGAAAAACCACCGTAAAATGCTCTAAGAAATTATCCCCGTAAAAATAAGTCCTCACAAATCTCAGCCGCACAATCTTCCCTCCAGCTCACCACTCCTCTCTCTTTATATAAGGCCAGGAGCTCATGTGTTCATTTGGCGAATGTAGAGCTTATTTGTTGGTGTCTATTGTTTTGCTCGAAGAGTTTAACCATTCAATTTTACCAGAGAAAACTAAAATATACCCCAAATTTCCGACGCAAAATTATTTTTCATAATATGTAGTGGAAAGAATGAAACAAATTATGAAGTTTTTTATGTTTAATGGTGTTTTTTTTGAACGAAAAAGGCTTTAAGATATTTTGGTAAGAACGGGACATTCATCATGTTTATTCATCTCTTCCCCAGCCCAGTGGCAGAGGTTCTTGTAAAGCGGGGCATAATAAGCGTTGAGAAACACTAAGAAGCTTTACGAAAGTGCACAACCTTTAAACGAGAATATTTCTGAAAGTAATTTATTTTCTCTCTAGCTACCGCGAGTCAGCGGCACGAATATCAAACTCCGTCAAGCGACTTCCACGTCCGCCTGTCAAAGAAGCCGCTGACTGGGTGGAATACACGGCGGCTCAAGGTGGCTTACAGTACCTGAGACCAAGGGGCCTGGATCTACCATTTTATCAGCTCTATCTGCTGGATATTTTGTTCTTGGCATTTTTAGTCTCTGTTGTTGCTTTATTGGTCATCAGATTTTTGCTGAAATCTGTTACAAGTTGTCTGTCGGGATCCTCGAAAAAGGAGAAGGCAAACTGAAAACGCTTGAATACCTGTTTTTTTTTTTCTGATTAACATTTTTTTCCCTTTTTACTAAGGCTAGTCTTTTGAACGTTTTGATTAAGTTAGAACTTAAACGATAACATTATGATGGGTTTGAACATTTGTGGTCTTACATTACGCATGCGCTACTGAATTCCTAAGAAAAACTTAATACCAGCATCCTCCAACACATACCAAACAATCTTGTTTAATAAAATTTTTTGCATGGCAGTGGCTCTTTTACAAGTTTGCGGATAAATACATTTATAATACTGAAGTACGATTTTATTTAAAGTTACACGCACTGAAAACGGACTTTGAGAATATGCATTATTACGGTGCTTTAGTTTTCCACTATAACGCCATTTTGTCATAATAGGTCAAGAGAACGCGCACAATACGAGTCACTAATACACTCTATAACAGGGCAAAACTACGGATGGAGAGCGGAGCGACAAAATGGTCGGACTACACGATCAAAACATTGACTTTGACTTTGGTGTAAAATCTATTATTATTAGTGGAATACTTACTTACTTACTTACTGCCCTATACGCCATCGGCACTAAGGGCAGCAACAAAGATTCTCCACACATGCCTGTCACGAGCTTTCTTAGTGGAATAACAAATCTCTTATTCAATAAACGCAAGGAGATTTTGCCCATTGCTCGTATTTTTCTTTGCCCCTAAGGGGCTCGGAAAAATACTACGCAACTCGCAAAATATCTGCTCGTATTTTCTGTTAAGCCATCGAATAACCGAAGGTGTATGTATATCTGCATTACAATATATTTTTGGCAAACGTAAGCGACGAACTTAAGCACACAGGTAGATACTTTTTCAAGTCACTTTCGCAGAAGCTTAAAAGTACAGTGTCACGAGAAGGTTTCTAAGTTTCTGTATAAACTATGCTAAAACTATGAAGGTACACTCACTGATCAACAAAATAACCTTTAAAAAATAAAATAAATTAAAGGTATAAATTCATTCTCCACTATGTGACTCAACCCTAAACAATAGGTTTTTATCAAGATGGTCTTTCACGTAGCATTATGACTTGAGAATGTCGAGTCCACACCACTTTTCTTTCGAGCACAGCATCACAAAAATAACCTTGCGAGCAACGAGCACTTTTCAAAAAGCTACTTCATCAAAACTCGAGTATGCAGCACTTGTAGAAATGTGCCGAGCCCGATGCTAACGAACGTCCACTAAAAGTTTTGCGAGCATTTCGAGCAAAAGCTTAATATTGCGAAACTCAAACCTTTTGAGGACAAGTTTATGATCCCATAACAATGTTTTTATGTGAATAAGCTTCCACGTACACTACAACTTGATAATGTCAGGCCTAGACACCACTCTCTTTCTAAGATACAGATCCATACCCATACCACGGCGTTTTAAGGCAATTTCCATGAAAAGTTAACGGGGCGTTTTGAGAAACGGGCCCCAGGTCACCATTTGTGGATTTTTAATTAATACCAACACACGTCATTGGATTTTCAAGTAGCACTTAATCTCGGTGTAAAACGGGAAAGTTTTCTTCAGTACAATGTTAAAATCGCTAAGGTAACAGATAAACATATAATAATAACCTATATATATTTATAGCTGGTATTTATAAATAGTATTAGTCTCAGCTTTCCGCTTCCAGCAGTGTCCCCTAATTAGTATGGTATTATTTTCCAGGCCTCATAAGAAATATAAAAATTATATAAAATTTCTAATCAATCTAATCATATGTATAGAACATATGCAGTCAAGCAGCTTAATAGAAATGCTGCATCGTGTTGTTGAAGCACAAGTGAAGTAAACGATAATGTTGTTCTGATCATGAGTGTCATTTGCTCATTTGTCGAATGTAACGGCTTTATTGTCAGTTGTGACTTGGAAATATATTTCGCAGCATGTCCATGATAGCGTGTCGAATCTGTCGCTATCCTCCAGCAGTAAATAACAGGGTTCAAAGATGAATTGAGATACAACAGGGTTAATGAATAGAGACTAAACCCCTTTATAGCGCTGCTTGGTCCGTATATCGTAATGAAAGTCATACTAAAACCTGACCCTGTGGCAGACAGCAAGCCAGAAACACTAGATACATGTATATTGTAGCGAGAGCAGACTTTCTCAGCCTAACAACGTTTGCTATTTGGCCATTCTGTGCTATCTGTGCTTGTAGGGCATGAATTTGATTTCTGTGGCGCCGTACGGCTAAATAAATTTTGAAATGAAGTACCGCTGCGAGAGCGAGGAAAACAACCTGCATTATGGAAAAAGCCACCAAAGGCACCCACAGCCTTAATAACGAAAAAAATGCACTGAACATCCATATTGAGAACACCGCCGTAACAACACGCTTGCGAGTCACAAGCTCCTGGTATCTGAGATGAAGATGAATTGCCAAGAATCTGTCTACACTTAAAGCCATAACACCTAAAAACGAAGCGATACAAAACAAGGATTGAATAAACACATATGCGGTATACAACGCGCAAGTTGGATAGTTGTGTTTATTTTTCTGTAACCATTTCACCAGAAGTGCGATGTTAAAGGGTTTCCACAGCAAGCCAACACCAAGGTCTGAAACAGCAAGACTCAGCAGCAGTGTTTTCAAAGGCTTTGGCAACGACGAAGTTCTTCTTAACGCCTGGATTGTGACGCTGTTCAAAGAGATGGCAGTGATGCATAAGAAAGCGTTCAAGACTATGTTAACAATGTACGATGAACACCAGCCTCTAGCTTCAGAGTCCGTCGGCTGGTACAGCTGCAGTTCGTCACAGAGGCGGTTTTTCATGATCTTCAAACGGGAGATGTTTTCCTAATCGAGAACGATTCCTGATCAGGTTTTCAACTGAACTGTCTAGCGAAATTTTAAAATTAATGTTCTCTTACACTTGTACGTGAAGCTATCGGAGGCTTCGTTTCAACTCGCACTATTACGGACACCTTCGGGACCGCAATAACAAGGTGTCCGCAAGGCGGGAGTTAACTGTATTTTCTATAGGTACCGACGACGTTCTTCTTTTTTACAGGTAAGGGTGTTTCAAAAGTCTCCTTCCAACGTTGAACGCAAAAGCCCCTCAAATAAGCAACGAAGACACTTTTGATCTCTACTTGTGATGCCAATCAAGACAAAATATCAGTTTCTGGACGTTTCGCATGTCATGATCGCTGCCTGGATCATTTTCAGGTGTTTATGACTTCATCATCCTAAATAGCTTTTTGGATTGATATTTTTTCCTGACACGCCCCGAGGAAGACCGCAGCTGAACGTGAGATGTTTCCCTAATCGCGAACGATTCCTGATCAGGTTTTCAACTGAGCTATCTGGCGAAATTTTAAAATCAATGTTCTCTTACACTTGTGAAGCTATCGGAGGCTTCGTTTCAACTCGCACTATTACGGACACCTTCGGGACCACCATTTGGTGTCCGTAATAGAGAAAGTCCGTAGTAGCGGGAGTTATTTTCTGTAATTCCTATTCGCCGTGACTTAAAATCCTGTCCGCAATAACAAGGTGCCCGCAAGGCGGGAGTTGACTGTATTTTCTATAGGTACCGACGACGTTCTTCTTTTTCACAGGTAAGGGTGTTTCAAAAGTCTCCTTCCAACTTTGAACGCAAAAGCCCCTCAAATTAGCAACGAAGACACTTTTGAGCTCTACTTGTGATGCTAATCAAGACAAAATATCAGTTTCTGGACGTTTCGCATGTCATGATCGCTGCCTGGATCATTTTCAGGTGTTTATGACTTCATCATCTTAAATAGCTTGTTGGATTGATTTTTTTCCTGAAACGCCCCGAGGATGACCGCAGCTGGGCAGCCGGGTTTCAAATGAAAAAAATTAACAGGGGCACCCAACGAGAAAATTTTACTATAGGTTTTGAAACATCGTTTACACGTTATAACTGTCCATTATGTGCAATTTAAAGCCTTATTTTTAAATGCTAAGAAAAGTGTATCTTTTCGAAAACGTTCGCTGAACTCTCAAACTTCAGAAAATTTTAGGGAACGAAACATTGTTACCCGAATATACGAGCCGCTGTTGCCTTCTCGAAAATCGTAGCTGGCCTTTTTTCGTACCCAAAAAGATATTTTTCACTCTCCGAAAACAACAGGCATTACTTTCCCTATGACACAAAATGTTGAGCTGAAGAAAACTTCAGTTTTTCATCACACTTTAATCCGAAAATCGTAGGCGATTATAGGTCTTCCGAACAAATATTCACCGAAACAGTCTGTTGGGTGCCCCTGATAATAATGGCGCGCGAGAAGGAAGCAAAGAAGCGTTGGCGCAGGGGCGGATCCAGGATTTCAAAAGGGGGGGGGGGGTGGATGGCAGGCCATTAGGGCCTTACCCTAACCCTAACCCTAACCCTAAGTGCCGGCAGACGGCGAAACGTGGCGTAACAACAACCAGACATGAGCGAGAGCTAATTTTTCTTTCTTTCTTTATTTTCTATTTCAAATAAAGTGACATTTCGATTTTTTTTTACTGAAAAATGGGGGGTGGATATCCACCCTATCCACCCCCCCTGTATCCGCCCCTGAGGCCATTGTCTCTTTCTGCTTCATTTAAGTTGTGTGGGCTTATTTTTCAGTTAATACGACAACGCTTAAAGAACTGCCAAAATAGAAAAGTAACTTCAATGCAGATTTTAAGCTAACGCTACTGCATTTCTTATATAAGTACAAAAGCTCACTGACAGTTAGGGCTTTCCACAAGTTGCTCGAAATTATTCAAAAATAAGTTGCTGAATTGTATCAACAAATCCTTCAAAAAACCAACTCCAGCGATATTGTGTGTTTAATAGATCAGCCACTGGGTTGTGCTAAAACGATTAGACGGCTCGCTCTCGGTTTCTACCGGCTTTTGATAGTAGAAAGCCGGCTGGTAGAAACCTCCAGCTTGCCGTCTAATTGTTAAATATTTTAATGCGGAATGAGTCGAAAGTCAAAACGTCATCGGATGTTCACGAACATCTTCGGCAAACTTCGTTAATCTTCACAATTTTTCGTATGGCCTTCGGACAAAAATCGGACAATCTTCGGAGATCTTCGGTCTAGAAATTGCACAAAATGCAACAAGCTGCTCGAAAGGATTACAAAAGTTGCTAGCTTAAAGGGGAAAAAGTTGCTCGAAATATGAAAATTTGCCAAAAAGTTGCCGAGCAACTTGTGGAAAGCCCCAAGCTCAGTACTCAACTTTAACAGTTTTATTCGGTTCTCCCAGATTTTATCCGAATGAATCATTACCTCAAAGCTTCGTTAGTAAATCTCGAGTCACAATTATTTTTCGATTTGTTGTGTTCCAACTGTCAACTGAGTCAAAGCGGAATGGATAAAACAATAACTATTTCATTTGTCCACCTGCAGTCTGCAGCCGACCAGGTGAACTTACAATAGGCCATTTTCAAAAATACCATAATACTACTCTTTGTTGTCCCTCCAAAATTTTGCATAAGCATTGTTTTCAATTTCTCTTGGGACAGCAAGACAATGCTTATGCAAAATTTTGGAGGGACAACAAAGAGTACAGTGGAACCCCGATATAACGATCCTCGATATAACGATATTCCCGATATAACGATGAATATTCTATGTCCCAGCAAAAGTTACAGTAAAATGTATGGGACGGAACCCCGATATAACGATCTTCGATATAACGATATTCCCGATATAACGATGAGAGTTTAGCGGACCGAACGTAAAATCCTCCCGATATAACGATATTATCAGTACACAGTCACACTTTTTATTTGCAAAACATCGAACTTAATTTACAATAACATTACGGTAATCAAGTCATCTCTAACGTTTCTAAAAACAGCTTTGTACGATGATATACGAAAATGATACTGTGTTCTAAGTTTTCGTCTTATCAAAATTATTCTCTTTATCCTCCTCTAATATGCAGTAAAAAGAACTTGTTAGGTTTACCCCGATATAACGATATTTTCGGTTATTTTACGGTCATATCGTTATATCGGGAGTTTCGGTATAACGATTCTTCGATATACATGTAACGATATTATTTTACTGCTCTCTTGGCATATCGTTATATCGGGGTTCCACTGTATTATGGTATTTTTGAAAATGGCCTATACGCACTCGCTACATATTTCAAAGAAAACAATAACAGGGCCGTAAGTAGCAAGAGGCAAGGCGAGGCACTTGCCTCGTCTAGATTTTAACCGAAAATTGAAAACAAAATATGTTTTGTTGGGAAAAAAATTCCAAGTTGAACAAGATTAATTTTTCTCAAGAAATAACTCATGAAAAATATCGAAAAAAAGTTACAGAGCTTCTGGATTTCAAACTTTTCTGGAGGGCATGCCCCCAGTACCCCCAAGCAAGATTTTGCCTCGTCTATGGCAAAGGTCTGGTTACGGCCCTGAATAAGACCAAGCTCAGATCCCGCCAAAACCGACCGAATCGAACAAGCTTGTTCAGTAAAGGGTTCAGTGATTATAGGGCTCTTTTACAACTTTGCCGATACATCTGAATGACCTAAACAACTAGTAGCTATTGTAACCACTCAGAAAGTCCGCGGCACGAATATCGAACTCCGTCAAGCAACTGCCACGTACGCCTGCCAAAGAAGCTGCTGACTGGGTGGAATACACGCAGGCTCAAGGTGGCTTAAAGTACCTCAGACCAAGGGGCCTGGATCTACCGTTTTATCAGCTCTATCTGCTTGATATTTTGTTCTTAGCATTTTTAATCTTAGTTGTTGCTTTGTTAGCTATCAGATTCTTGTTAAAGTCTGTAATTAGTTGTTTGTCAGGATCTACAAAGAAAGAGAAGGCAAATTGAAAAACGAACACAGCTCTTTTTATTGATTAACACAATTATTTTTTTGTTATTAAGGCTTGTGAAGTAGTTATAATAAGTCTTTCGAATATTTCAATTCCATTGTAGTTTAGAAAAGTACATTTTTGATTTTTGACAGAAAGTGAATAAAGCCCAAGGCGTGACATCGTACGCTTTGTTGTACACAATGACTAAACTATACTGCTTACCAACGTTATAGTGCCGTAAATTGTCGCATGCAAAGTTGCATTGCATCTACATACAGACAGCTAAGCAACTAGTAGCTAGAGTGACCACTCAGATCGATATTGGATCTTTCCGCAATTCAAAAAGAGGAGACACCGCTGGCCAGTTGCAGACCAAACTGCCCAGAGAGTGCCCGCAGCTCCTCGGTCAGCAATTTGTTTTGGGATCACTTTCTTGGGGAGCTTGGAAACCAGGCTTGATTTGGTAGCCGAGCCTTCTCATCACAATGAGCTCGTTCACAGACAACAGCGAAATTGTCACAGAATATCCATTAAAACGTTCTTTCAAACTTCTTAAGAGTATCAGATGTTTGTTTAGAAATGTCAAGCGATGCTAAAAATGATTTTGGTTTTCTAGTTGACGAAATATCCGAACTTCGGCATACCTTAAAATCGCTATCAATGCAATGTAGAATTTGAGCATTGCGCGTTTTTTTTTTTTTTTTGCAGAAGGAAAAGAAATGAACAAAAAATCATAACACATGTGCACATGCAGAGTCGCGGTACTGCTCATTAAACTGAATAGTGTTGACCGGGTGGCCTTTGAATGTCCTAATTAATATTACCGTCATTCAACAAGAAAAAGTTGCTTTCTCAAAGACATGCAATCTGATAAGCTGTTTTGATAGTATTTGCTATCAACAGAAAGACGCGCTATCAGCAAGAAGCCTTTGATTCAATAATATTGTAAGTTTATGTATTAACAGCAACGCGAAAGTCACCAAACAAAAAAATTAATGAACAGAACAATAGTTTGCCACGGACACACGCCCACAGTCTTCGAAAGTAGACGCATGTGGAAGGCAAGCAAGACCTTCATTTAAAACAAAAATAGCGGAAAGAAACCAAATGCTATCTTTCTTCTTCTTTCTTGCAGAAAATTATTATTACTTTTGTTACTTCCATAAATACTGTAGTTCCGTCGATGGTGTGTTAAAAATAGTACAGCATCCTCGATTTACGTGAAATTTTACTTCTGCTTAAGTCTTGAGCATGCGCGATAAAAACCGGAAGACCACAATTTCTGACCTGAAAACAATCTCATCAAGTGCAGTGTGTTCCAGCGACCCTACCGCTGACCGAGGAGCTGCGGGCACAATCTGGGCACGAGATTGCCGTTTGGTTTGCGTGACAAAAGTTTGTTTCAGCTGCTGTTGTGCCAGTATTCAAAACTTCATTCCATCGTGCACTATGGCGGCATTTCGAACGCTGTTGTATCTTTCAATTCTTTCAAGTTGCTCGGCTGCGTATTTTGCCATGTTTCCAATGATGGGAAGGAGCCATTATATGTTTGTCGCTAGGGTTGGGCAAGAACTGGCTGAGAGAGGTCATAAGGTATGCAATTTAGAGCTACAAATTTTCATTCTTCCACCTTACGATTTATTAGTTTTAACAATCTACTGCTGCCCCTAGCAAAGAGTATATCGTTGTGTCAAGTAAGGAATTTAAATATGGTAGAATGAAACAGCTTATTGTTTTCTCAGAAAGGGCTGACTTTTAATGAAGAAATATTTCATTTTTGAAAGAGTTTTATATTCGCAGAACCTGCTGTTAAAATGGTAATAAGTGGATTAAGTGGGAAAGTACGGTTAGCAAGGTATACTTAAATGTTAAGAACATAGAGCAGTTAGAATCCTGGTAAAATATTTCTTAGTGACTCTCAAAATTGTTCAGAATCGACCGCGTCTGTTCTTGTTTACTTTATGCTCGGAAATGTCGCCGAGCGTGACTCTATTCAAGATCCCCTGTCAGGTGGCCCAAGCATGATATTTGCATATAAATGGTGTGCTTTGTAATAGTAGAACAATTTGTATGGGTTTTAAACCGGGAACTTTTGAACAATAAATAAAAACGAAACTAAGTGGACGAAACATAACTTGGTGTTGTTTGCTATCGTCACAACGTGTTTGCAAGCAATTTGGAGCTATTTTCGCCCATTTTCTATATCATGTTTACCGTGTATAAATAACATGACAAGGTAGAAGAGTTCAGTGGTTTTCAGTCGCTTCCAGCGTTCGATACGTGTCAACCACTGAGCTCTTCTACCTAGTAGTTTGGAGTAAAAGTAGTTGTGTAAAAGCTTGTATTTATCTTCAGTCTCGTCCCAAGGCACTTTCCTCCTTTAAGGGGAAAAGTGTCCTTGGGACGAAGTCCAGTGTTGAAAATGTTTCACAACCTTAACTTAACAATGAATAAAAAACTTAGGGTTCATTGTCGTGCAGTGGTATTTACATTTTGTTAAGTACAATAACGAAGTTTTGATAAGCTTAAAGTGTCATTTAGTAACTTGAAAAACGATAATCATTGAAATTTTTTTCTGTTTGGCACATGCAGGTGAAGATATTTGTGGGAGCGACCCAGACTTACGCCGCAAATGATTCAAACGTACAAGTTTTCAAAGATGACAAGTTCGCAGCAACGTTTATCAGATCCCTACCCAATATGCCTAACCTAGGTGAAATGGAGATGATGAGCGTTTTTTTGGAGCTGCAGTCAACCTACTGCGATGAAATGCTTAGCGACGCCGAGTTGATGGACGAAATAAGGCACGCGGATCTTGTTGTTGGCGAATTATTATATTTGTGTTCGTCTTTAGTTGCGGATAAATTGTCAGTTCCACATGTTATCCTGTCTGTATCCTCGCTCTCTTCACCCATGTCGATTGCGTTTGGATTACCCTCCCCTCTCTCGTATGTGCCGCAGTGCCGGTGGCATGCTCATTATAAACACGGCATGAATTTCATGGACAGAGTGCAGAATGTCTTCCAGTGGATGAAATTGTATGTGGTACACATTTACTATTTATGCCCGATGTTCAACAAGGTTAAGACGAAGCACAACATCACACCCAACAACGACATCCAAGAAACTCTTGGCAGAGTTGATATGATTATCAGTCAAATGGATTTCACGTTAGAACCTGCAAGGCCAATCTTTCCAAGTAAGCATCTTAGTTGCAAAAGGTGTACTTTGTTCTATATTTTAAAGTTCCTCACAATTATTGCCTTCGAATATCAGAAACGTAGTTGAATTGCCACTTTAGAACTGACTAATGATATAGATTGCTCTTTGCTCCATTTTATTTTGTGGTAGCTTGTGAAATAAGATTTCTTGCCCTTCGGAGAAGATTCCAGGGTGACCGAAAACTGCCTTACACTGACTCATTGCAACTCGGTTTCCTGGTCACTGACTTGAGTAGTCTCCTCTTGCAGATAGTAGACTGCGAGCGCGAGCTAGCGGAAATGGACGAAGGAGGAGACATCAATATATACTTTCTTTAAGAGGGGTATGCTTGCAGTATAAGACAAGGAGCTAAGTGAATTATTGTTGTTGAGTGGGTGGGGAAGGAAAGGGTGTATTACCAAACTAGATCAAGAAAACAAACGATTTAAGAAGCATCAGTTCGTGCCTTTCAATACCCGGTCTGCCCCTCTGTCTTTTCTGGCATTTGATTTATTGTTTGACTGATTGATTAGTATTTTTCAAACATGCTTACTTCAAGACACTCGAGTTGTTGGTCCATTCCTACCCAGTCCCGCCAAACCCCTACCAAACGAGTTGGATCAGTTCATGAAGAAAGCTGGGGACGAAGGTGTGATCTTGGTGTCGTTTGGTACGGTCGTAGAGGACATGGATGAAGCATTACTGCAAATGATGGCTACAGCGTTCTCCAAAATACCACAAAAGATTATATGGAAACTCAAACTGAAGGGTATGTCGACCAAACCAGTTTGACCTGAGATGATAAATGAAAATGGTTTTGTTCATATTCCCAGCAGTTAGCTATAGGAAGTACATCTAAGATCATACCCATACCTGATCATCTAAGACTTTCCTAAAGTCCGTTTTTGGCATACAATATAAAAGGGACGCCTCTAAACCATTATGCCCTCATTTTACCGCATTAAACTTGTTCTACTTGTTAAAATGGTTTATAGCTGTGGGTTATGATGTCATAACACATCATTTGGTCCGCCATCTTGGATTTCATCATTTCCTTATGAGGTTACCAATTAGCGCAAATTGATACAATTTTTTTCCAAAACAACACAAATGACTTGCACGCAATCGTATAGATTAACTGGAGACAACATTGCATACCGCTAGACTATTTCTTCTTTCTCAAACTTAACAGGCATGTCCAAGATCTCATTGAGCGACAATGTCAAACTGTTGACGTGGACACCACAGAATGACATTCTTGGCCATCCCAAGACGCGTCTATTTATAGGACACGCAGGAGTCAACGGCCTTCTGGAATCTACGTACCACGGGGTGCCCATGATTTTGTCGCCTTTCCATGGAGATCAGTTTGATAACGCCCGGCTCGCAAAGGAAGCTAGGTTTGCTGAGGTGGTGAACTTGGGGACTACGTCAGCAGAAGAGTTTGTTAGCTTGATTCGCAAGGTGTTAACACAACCAAGGTAGGACGTACAACAATACTCTTCTGGAGGCCGTTCCCCTCGGTAAACCACTTTACTGTGATGTTGGCATCCTCATCATAAAAGATTACTACTAGATATACTATAACACAACCCTAAATTCTGCGCGGAGTATGAGCCACCAACCTCTCCCCGCGGAATATCAGTTAAATCATAAAGTTGATAATTATGAACTTCTGGCTTTAGTACGGTTAAGAGCGATCTTCGAGTGTCGAAAGTAATCTGAGATTTTTCTGAACAAAACGAATGAGAAAAGTGATTCTCTTCTCGGCGGCACGTTCTTGTAAAGTGGTGTACCACTAAGTAGCTTTAGGAACTGCATTGCCTTAAAATATGTGAAATTAAAAAAAGTGACATCTTTCTTCTAGTTACCGCGAGTCAGTGGCGCGAATATCAAAATCCGTCAAGCAACTGCCACGACCGCCTGTCAAAGAAGCCGCTGATTGGGTGGAATACACGCAGGCTCTAGGTGGCTTACAGTATCTCAGACCAAGGGGCCTGGATCTACCGTTTTATCAGCTTTATCTTCTTGATATTTTGTTCTTAGCATTTTTAATCTTAGTTGTTGCTTTATTAGCTATTAGATTCATGTTGAAATCTGTAATTAGGTGTTTGTCAGGATCTACAAAGAAAGAGAAGGCAAATTGAAAAACGGACTGATTAACACAAATATTTCTTTTTTGTTATTGAGGTTGTTATAATTAGTCTTTTAAACATTTCAGTTCCATTAGTTTAGAATCGAATTAAGGCCCGAGGCACGACATCGTACACCATGGTGTACAAGTGGTCTAAACTAAACTGCTTGTCAACGTCAGCTCCGTAAATTGGTGCATGCAAAGTTGCACTCTGCATTTCAGCTAACGTGTATCAGAAAAGCAAGTGTTAATTTCAAAATATTTCGACTACTCTAACTTACACGTAAAGTAAAGTAGAGTAGTGTGATGATGTAACTTTTTTTGTAAGTTTTGAGTGTTTTCAATAAAGTTTTCCGAAAAAAAACCCGACGTAATGTTTACGCCTTCTGAGTTTAGTCTATTTAATAGGGAGCACGTCCCCACACCAAATCGGGACTGGGACGGGGGGGGGGGGGGGGGGGGAGGAGGTGGATCTACCTTCCATGCATGTTTATAACGCGCTACAACGGTGACGTAGTCGAAGATCACGTATCAAATTAAATTCACTCGACTGAAGACATAAAAAATAACGTCGATATATTTTAAAATTAAAACTTTTAACTCTGAGTCCGTTAAACCACTGTTAGTAGTTTTTATTCACAATTAACTTTTTTAAAGCGAACTGTTATCGGAAGCGTGATGGCAAAGGGCAAATTGTATCAGTATATTCTTATGCAAACAATCGAGTTATTTCGGAGAACTAGACATTCCCAGTCGCGTGGCTCGCTACTTTGATCTTCGAGAGAACAATAGCCTGCGAACAGGCTTTCCAGAGAGCCAGAAAGCCTGTTCGCAGGCTAAGAGAACAACAGTACAAACAACAGGAACAACGCCCGTAAACCCAGAAACAATAGCAGCTGCTACACTAGAGGACTAGTAGAATTATATGCCTACGAGTGCTGCTAAACTACTATATAGAAAGTTCTCAGAGGAGGGGGGAGGTACAGAATAGGGAGGAGGGAGAAATGGCCAAAAAAATTAGGGAGGAAGGAGAAATTTTGACTAAAAAAAAAAAAGGAAGGAGGGAGAAATTGGCGCAAAAAAGTAGGGAGGAGGGAGATTTACTCTCCTGTCCCTCCCCCCTCTCAGTGAAACAAGGTGTAACAGTGAACAGAACATTGCGCGCGCAGTATTGGTGCAACCAATCACAGGTCACGTTTAAAACGTTCAAAGTATAATGTTAGAAGGACTGGACAAACCGGGTTGAGAATCAATAAAATAGTATTAATAGTATTTTTATTGTCTAATGAGCCGTTAAGGATCGAACATGGTGGATCGTACCTATGATCATAGTTCCCGAATAAAGACGTTGAATTAGGAGGCATTCCGTCTTTTTTCAGAGTCTCTTTTCTTTGTCAGCAAGCCCATTATTTCTCATATCAAACCACCGTGAAAGAAGATACTTTAAACTGAACCATAGAAATGCAAACGTTAGAAATATAACAAACAGAACATCTAAGAAGTAAAGTTTGTAGAACGGTAAGTCCAAACATCGCGGGCGCAGGTGTTGTAATCCACCCACAGCGTGCGTATATTCAATCCAGTCAGCGGCTTCTTGCACAGGAGAGCGAGGCAGAAGTTTTACAAACTTGGACAATCTGACTGCAGACTCACGATAACTGTAAATAAATAAACAATTAAACATAAATGAATTTTGACGTACTGTTTGCTGAATCAAAATGCACTATAATGTTTTCGAAGTAAAAGTAAGCAAGTTGTTTATAGTTCAAAATTTAAGCGCTAGCGGTGCGAGACAGGGAACGGAATATATGAAATAGAGCAAACTTACTAGAAAGTGTGACGTAAATCTCTTTCTTAATTACAGTAATATGATTGTAAGAACGTTAACAATAACCTAAATGGTGGCTCAACAAGCCGCCATTTTGAGAACAAAGAAGACCCTAGGGACGAGGTTGGGCGACGGTTGGATGATGCAGAAATTTTAATCTGTCGGTTTATTATCTGTCGGTTTATCATACCATTGCCTTTGTTTTGACGACCTATTAAATAATGCTATAACGGTCGAGAAACCAATCTCAAAAGCGCACAGGCTTTGAAAACACATAGTCATGAGGATGTTTTGTTCAGCACCTCTGAACAAAATTGCTGGTTCAAAGGAGACCGATGCTTCTACCCCTTGGTGATATTTAGTTAACAATTACTCCACGAGCGAGCGTTGTGTATGAGATGGTAGATAGTCAACGAGGTGCGTAGCGCCGAGTTGGCTATAACGATCTCATATCCAATAAGCACGAGTGCAATAATTGTTGTATTATAAACGCTCAAAGAATTGCAATATTTGAGCTCCCCAGCTATTTTCGTTGACGCGTTTTGGCTACCATATTTGTGGTCAATGGTATATGAGCTCATATACCATTGCCTGTTAACCAATCAAAACGCAGTTATTGCAATATACCATTACTAGTTTTTAATAACTATTGCGAGTAGCGTATGGCTGATTGCATACCTCTTGTTTGATATAACTCTACTGATGACTTCTATCAACTCATCTGCTGTGATCGCGTCTAAGTTTACAACCTCGGCGAATCCTTTCCGTTTAGCTAAATACGCATTATCGTACTGATCCCCAAAGAAAGGTGTGCAGATCATGGGGACACCGTGATAGGCTGCCTCCATTAATCCATGACCACCTCCATGATTTATGAACAGCTTTGTTTTGTTGTGACCGAGGATGTCGTTTTGAGGCAGCCATGATGCCACTTTGATGTTGTTGCTTAATTTAACCTTTGTTTCCCCTAGATTGGTGTCACATCAAGTAAAGTATATGTGAATTGTGATGAACAGTGAACTAATGGTTATTGTGGACTCCAGATCGAGAGCTCCGGGTTCAAGCACTAGCTTTGGTCCTTGTGAAACTAGGTTCTTAGTCAAGACACTTTACTCCCACAATTGAGCCTCACTCAACCCAAGGCCGGGTTGGTCGAAAGCCGATTAACACAGACCCAGGATTGAAAGTTGATCGAGGGTTTAATTTCTCTTGTATAAATTAAAAATGTTTTTATTGCTTCTGTTTTGTGGAGATTGAGATCAGTCGACGTCAATATACGTGATTCAAAGGCTACCATATTCATAAAAAAACATTTCAGGTTTAATTATAAAAACATTTGGTCTAAAATCTAAACGGATCTCGAGCCTGGTTTTTGTTATCGGAAATGCTTTTCCATGGAATATGACATAAAACACTTCCTTAAAGCAAACACTTACCTATATTAAGTTTCCAAATTATTCTTTGAGAAACTCTCGAGAAAGCATCCGCCAGTAATGCCAACATTTTCTCGTTTATATTCCCCATAATGGTACCGAACGATACTAGAATCACGCCTTCGTCCCCAGACTCCTGCATAAATTCCTCAAACTCGTCCGGCAAGGGTTTGGCAGGAGCTGTCAGAAGTGGGCCGACAACTTTAGTATCTAGAAACGTATAAAGGAAAACAAAATGAAATCAAGAATAGTACTATTTAAATGCACATTCACAACCAGAAAAGCGAAGACCACAAAATGTTAGTAGACCTTGGCACTGCAAGGACTTGCAACGAGTCAGTTTACTGATCTAAGATGCTAGCAATATTTTGTGGAAAATTAAAATACCTTTTTTTATAAAGGCAAAACACTCGTTTCTGTGTCTTAAGACTATATTTTAGTTTATTTGAAATTCTACTCTTCCCATTGGACTGCGACATCCAAGAAACATGCATCACGTGGTACATTTGGTTGTATCACATGATCAACCGTGTTTGGAAGACTGTAGCACAACTGACGAAAGCCACTCAAGCTTCCCTCCCAAACACGCACAGATTTGATGTTTTTTCTCGTCTCCATTTAGTAACCTCAGTCCCCAGGCTCAACTAGTTTCTTAACATGTAATTCTTTTTGTTTTCTTTTAACTATTCATGTAAGTGCACTTGAGCAAAAAAAATATTATCGTTGTTGAATAAATAACACAAAGCAAACTTACTTGGTAAAACTGGCCTTGGATACTCCAGAATAAAAGGCTTTTGCGATATGATTAAATCAACTCTTCCAACAGTCTCATAAATAGTTTCGTCCGGTGCAATATTGTATTTCTCCTTTAGATCATGAAACGGAGGCACCATACCGTAGTTAAAAGCACAGTAAACAAGAATCCAGTGATAAATGTTTTGCAATCGTTCTACAAAAGACATTTCGTCTGCCAAGGTTGACTTGAACTGAGGTACAAAAGATGGCATAAGTGGGACACCAAATGCACGCATGGCCGGCAGATTGAGAGTGTTTAAAAGAACGACAATATGAAGTAATGAGAATTTGCTGGCGATCAGAGACGAGCACATGTACAACCCGTCGCCGACAATGAGATCAGCATTTCGGATGTCATTTATAAGCTCTTTGTCATTCAGTACCCCTTCACAGTACATAGCCATTAGTTTGGACATGCTTGCCATCTCTGATACAACATCAAGACCTTTCTTTGGCCCACGGCGAGTAAGCATGATTTGATAAAGCGGCTGAGGTGTCTTGTAAATGCGAACGTTTGGCTGACTTGTCACATAGCTTTCAGTATCTCCGACAACAACTTGAACCTATGAAACAAATAAAACGGGTTTTAAGTGGTTGAGCTTGATAAAGGAAATCCAAGGTGTTGCAACCCCATTTGTGGCACTATTTGTGGCCTTACGTGACACTTGTCACGCTAGAGATAGGTAACGGGTAACAACAGGTAACAGCATTACCATAAATACACATACTTGCATGCCAGAAAACATTAACATCATTTGTTAGTCCCTTTGGGCTTTGTTTTCCGAGTAAGAAAACACTAACATATTGCATTTCCATTTGGGACTTAACTATTAAAAGCGAGCAACGGGGGATAGAAAACAGTTAAGTCACGCAACAAAATATATTCTGAATATTTGTGACCTCTTAAAATTTGTGAGGACGAAAATTAAGGTTCTTTGAATATCACTGTATACGTTAACAAACTTTAGAAGCAGTAGACCCACCGAGTAAACTACAAAATGCAATTTAGAACGAATGGGATCAATAGAACACGTTGCTTTGTATTTGTGATGTAAATTTATATATTAACGAAGTCCAACTGCTTGTATACGATTTCAAACAAGTTTGTAAAAGTATGCAATAAGACACAAAGCAACCCTGAACCTGCAATATCTCTCAATACACTTTGTAATGATTAGTCATTTCTTCATGAATCTAAACTAGGCACGAGGGAAAAGCTTTGTAAAGCATCACAATAATGTAAGCTTATGTATATTATATTTGCAGAAAGAATGTACTTGCCGGACCTTGTGTCCTCTTTGAGCTAATTCCTCTGCGAGTTTTGTAAACACCATGAAATGGCTCTTACCAGTAGAGGGAAACATTACTAATGTGGCTGCTTGACAACATTTCAGAGCGAAAAGAATAATAAAATGCCGACCGAAGGCGACCGCCATGTCCAGTGAAACCGTGACGAAAATTTGTCACGCAAATTAGTCTTGGACCCAGATCCCCCTATGCCTAGATCACAGAGGAGTCTGCTGCCTTTGGAGCTGATGCCTTTCCTTCATTTGTTTTTCTTTATTATATCATTTTTCTAGGATGGTGACCAATGTGCTGCCTTCTTCGCAGCCTATATAAAGTCGTTTGACAAACAGTTGTGGATTAAAATGTACGCATGAGAAGACCGGACTAACAATTTTCACGTTCCACGAGTGGCTAGTTCGTCGTGTAAGCCTGCACAAAACTACCTTCGAGTGGCAAAGAAAAAGTCCGATCCGTTCACAAATTATAATTTATCCTTAAATATTTCGAGAACAGACCGATTGCTGCTCAGTTCAATATAATATAATTAAATGGTTGGCTTGCAAAGAACACTCCCGCTCTTTGGTACAGTGGTAGTAGGATGAAACCCTTAAAGAAGAGAGGAAAACACTGTTAATAGTTCATATAAGAAAGAACAACTGTCCTTGGTAACCAGCTTCAGTTCATTTTAACTGAAGCCTTAATCAACCTTCAGAATAATCAATTTCCGCTATTTAACCAATCAATCAAAGATCCAGTCCCCTCACGATCGCATAATGCATGCATAATATAACAAGCCTGGTCAGACGTTGGTGAAGCATGGCTACCTTCTATCATATCTTCTTTCTTCCTCTTCTTTCGAATTGATTAGCAGCCAGATTTGCGTCCTTTCCCATGTTTCTATGAGCTGAATTCATTATCTGGTGATGTCTAAACCAGTGGGTAAAGAGAGTAACAAGAAGACATAAAGAGTGTGCGGTGTTTATAATTTTGCATGTACGGCGTATCTGCGAACCTAATATAGTCAATATTAGGGAAAATCGAAATTACGAACTTCTGGGAAAATGGATCTGTAACATTTCTTACGGTCCTTTAACATATTCGAAACTTCACATGTACATTGAAAAAGAGACCATTCCTTGACTAACTACTTTAATACGAGATTTCATTTTCATCCACGTGTCACTATGTTCTGTCGAAAGACACTGTGTGAATTTTGTAACAGAATTGCTTAATGGAACTGAAATCCATCATCAAAATAATTATCTCAACGCTAACTTGTTAACACTAATGAACATTCATCTTGCATTCTTGAAGGGCAAAAGGTGTAAATCGTGAACTACAGAATAACAGTCTCGTATTAAATGGTGGCAAATTCTCGCATAGAGAGATGTAAGGAATACAAGCAATTTCTTTTCTGAAATATAAAAAACGTTTTCCTTTAAAAATAATAACTCTTTGATTAAATGGTTGACATAGAATCGTTTTCCCGTGCTTCCAACTTTTATATGATGACTGAAAATCCTTTCTTTAAAAAAACTTCGCAGTTTTTTAAATTTATTTTCGTACATATATTGAAACATGCAAAAACGTGATTTGTTTAACCAGCTTCTAAGGTCAAAACAAATTTCCTAAATACTAAATCAAACTTGAAAATAGCACTATATATTATTGACTAACAAAAAAAAAAAAATTCAGAACTCACTTTGGTTTGATGGATTGAATTCGGTTTCTGCTTTACCAGTCGTAAGCTGACCATGACTACCACTGCAACGTCTTACTCTCCATCTTTAGTAAAACAACTCTTTTGAAACAAGACATTTTCGCGAGATTGTCTAATTGGCTTGGGTGGGTGGAACGTGGGTTGTGCTTCGTGGGTCGTGCGTCTTGCGTCTGAGATCGAAATTTGTTGTTTCAAATGTCATCTCTTTTCCACGGTGGATTTCTGATGTAAATGCCGTGTAACTGCATGCTTCCTGTAAATTTTAAAATTACGGCAAAGTATGTAATGCTTAACAAGGCAATTTGAATTCACTCTCTCACTCCTTCACCTATTTATTCTTTCGGCAAGCATGTATTCCCCAGTTGCAAAGACACTTGAGTAAAGTTTATTATAAATCATAACTTCAGGGATACTTAAACGTTCCCACGCTACTTATTCGATTACTGTTAGGAACAACTGCTATTCTTTTTGTTTCATGAAATCCACAAAAATTGACCAAACAGAGAAACAAGAATCCCATTAAGTGTTTGGTGAAACCCTTTAAGTTAAAACAAAAGACTCAAACGTTAGGTTGCAACCCTGGGCTAGTTTTATTTGTGATTTACAGTTAATCAATTATTAGCAGAAGAGTAGGCCTCATTTGTTCATCTCCTCTTTATCTCTTGAAAAGCCGACGAGAAACCGTGAATCGTTTAAACTTAGAGATGAAAAGAAAACAATGAATGTGAAATGATCATTTACTCAACACGGAATAGGGAATGGGAATGAACAGCTAACAAAACGTTGCTCGGCAAACGCGCAGGCTAAGGTGAAACATATACTTGCATTTTTCAGGCCACACTCAAAAAAACTGTTCGGCAGACACAAAGAAAAAAAAAACAAATTGTGCTTTAGAAATGTAAGTAAAATGTGTTTTATCAAATAAAAATGGTTTTCCCATAGGTAACTAATCATTGAGATTGTTTCTCTTCATCATGTGCCAGGTGGCCACGACGCACGACGCACGACCCAAGCCGTACTACCCACGACCACACCAACCCACGCGATTTAGCCTCACCCTATTTTTGCCACATCAAATCCTCCCCCAAAATTGATAACAGAAAAGAAAATTTAGTGCGGCGAAAATTAAAAACCATGCAAGCCAAGTAAAATCAAATGACCATTTTAATCCCTAAATGTGGATTTCCACTGATGCGTAATTTTTTTACGTGCGTTTACGTGCGTGAAAAACATAAGAGACAATGTATGAACGGCTTGCGTACACGTTTACGCAAGGTGTTCATACATTGTCTCTAAATTTTTTCACGCACGTAAAACATTACGCGTCAGTGGAAATCCACCTTAACAGTGATTTAATTTTCCTCAGACTCGTGATTATTCTTTCATTACTATCTTTATCAACGTTCAACTTTTTGTTGTAATGAGGTATGTATTCTTCCATGTTAATACACCTTTGAAGAACTTTCTAGCTTCCACGCAGGACTCAATAAAAGCAAACAGAAGACAGTTTGCCTGTTTACATTACGTTTAACACGAAACTATTTGAAATACTTGAAATCTCATCTGAACGGTAATATCGCGAAAAACAGCTAAGTGACTTGGATTCAAGACATTATGCAAAACGCGAAAATTTAGTGTTGCAGCAATTCAGTTCAAAATAAAAAAGTACAATGTTGTCGCTGAAATTTGCCGTAATAAGATACAAGGTAATATCGCTAGTTATTGATATATTTACTTAAGAAAAACTTGAAAAAACAAATCGTGGGTTTGATACGTGGACTCAATAAAAGCAAACATTGGACACTTTGCCTGTTTACATTACGTTTACTGAACACGAAACTACTTGAAATACTTGAAATCTCGTCTGAACGCTAATATCGCGAAAAACGGCTTTAGTGACTATCTTTATCAACGTTCAACTTTTTGTTGTAATGAAGTATGTATTCTTCCATGTTAATACACCTTTGAAGAACTTTCTAGCTTCCACGCAGGACTCCATAAAAGCAAACAGAAGACAGTTTGCCTGTTTACATTACGTTTAACACAGAACTACTTGAAATACTGAAATATTGTATTTATATTTAGTATTAGTGTAGCTTTTAGTTTTTAGCAGTGTCCCCTAATTAGTATGGTTTTATTTTCCAGGCTATAAGGCTTTGACACTTAAATAAAGTTTCTTATCTTATCTTTATCTTATACTTGAAATCTCATCTGAACGGTAATATCGCGAAAAACAGCTAAGTGACTTGGATTCAAGACATTATGCAAAACGCGAAAATTTAGTGTCGCAATTTAGTTCAAAATAAAAAAGTGCAACATTGTCGCTAAAATTCGCCGTAATGAGATACAAGGTAATGTCGTTAGATATTGATATATTTACTTCGGAAAAACTTGAAAAAACAAATCGTGGGTCTGATACGTCAGGTTATGTCACTTTATTTACAGTGCGAGGGGTGCAATGTTACAGGGGCGCATGCTTAATCGTGAAGAGAAGAGTGTAAAAGGTGTGAATCTCGATCTAGCTAGGTCAATTTGCTGAACTGGGGAAAGGAATAGACCCTTCCATTCTTCTGGTTCAATCTTCTCCGAAAGACGGACTAAGCAGACTAATTTGTGCTCTCAAGTAAAGAAGGTAAGTACACACCCTTTTTTGCTTCTTTAATTGTATTCATTTTTCTTTTACTTTTTATTCCTCTTTTACTGATGCATTTGTGTTAAAATTATCGCTCGCTTCTGAAAATTGTGTTAATTATATCTGATTTTCGTTACACGTTATATCCGATATTCGTTATAAGTTTTATCCGGTCCGATATTCGCTATTAATGTTATACCTGAGGCTCGCTCGTTATACGAGAAATTTGGCTACGAGAAATATTTCGTTTCTAAATGTTGGTTACAACACATAGGGTTTCATCGGGTCTCTTATCTCCACGAATCACTGAAATTTGAATTAGTCCATCACTGCTTTATCTTGACCAAATTCTTTAAAATAAAACGCGAAACCAATTCATTCGATTAAATTTCAGTGGTTTTTCATGTATCCTAGTCAATTTTAAAACACTCTTTTTATAAGAACATTTTTTTTAATAACGTTTAACGTTGAGGCTGAAATTGACCCAGATTTTGAGAACATGCTACGAACGTACCCGAGCTGAGAATAAGAAGTAAAGCATTTTTATTCAGTTCTACATTGAGCCAAAAACACCTAGTATCAACATGAATCTCTATCGAATTACATTTTCTTTGTTTAAATACAGCAGATATTTATCAAAAAGCTTTAAAAATTTGTAGAGCTCAGGCTATATTTTCTTGTCATTCTCAATTGTGGAAGAGCCTGAATAAAGTGAATTTGCTGAGAAAAAATAACTGCAAAACAACATTGAAAAGAGAACCTTTTTATCAGTCATTCCTTTGGGCACAGTGCACATGTACAGTGATCTTTTTCTGGTTTTAGTGGTCACATTCATATCGGGTTTGCTGAAATTCTATCTCGCGTAACTAGAGAACTTGCTAAGAACATTTTAGGCTCAAAAGATGAAAAAAAAATGACGTTCAGTTTCGGTCCAGCCTCTGCCGCAAAATTAGACGTTCTTATAAGAGGAAAAGAGTGTACATTCCGTTAGATTGCTCGAGCTGAAAAATTGGTTCTCTATTGTAAGTGAAATCTATAATATTCGAGTTGACTTCGATCATGACGTGAAAACGGCAAGATTTAATTCCTTGCTCTCCGAGTTCTTTAACCCGGTTGTAGTCCAACTGAAATCAAGCAAAAATCGCCCTGAAATCGTTCACTCTAAACTCATTACATGACCCAACTGGAATTTAATAACAAAGATTATCCTACCTCAACAATACTAGGCCATGTTATTCCTGTTTCATTTTTGAAGGTAATCCCTCACCTTTGCTGGCAACTGATTACTCGGTTACCCCTAAGTTTCTAACTTTTGTAAAAATGACAACGAAATAAAAGGCCACGCCACAAGGACGGTCAAATTTTCACCAACTCAGTATTTGCATGCCTATCTTCATGGCATACAAATCCCAGAAATCACTGCGCGTTGCCGCTGAAAATATCCAGCTAAAAGAATCAGATAGCATGAATAGTAATTCAAGTTTACAAGTAAAATCAAGTTGCCGGATATTGATTGGATTTGATAATTTTTTTTAAGGCAGTTTTATTCTCAAGTGCCTTCGATTAATGTGAAAAAAGTTTTCTTTTCTCAACTCTTCACACTGAAATAAAGTCATTATTAGTTTTAATCTTCAGTAAATACAGGCGTGTCAAATGACTGGCAGTTCTTCAAGTTTACTTGACACATCAAATAAGGACCATCTGTTGTTGCTTCAGAGTTTCTATCCTTTTCCGAAACCAATTATTCACGACTTATTCAGGACTCCGGTAGATTTTTTCAGATTCCAAATGCATGGGTTAATTGTTCTTCAACTCATCCTTTTCATCATTTACCCGGGGGAATTTTAGTAGTAAAACGATTGTTTACTTTTTTAGACCTTTTATTCTACACCCTTATATATAGTAATTACTAGTTTAATATTTCATACCAGGTGTGCTAACACCAACAAGTGTGCTATGTGGGACATAGCACACCTATGTCAAAAATGACTTACAGTTCTCGAATTTTACTTGACCCATCAAATTTGGCCCATCTGTTGTTTCTTCAGAGGGTTTTTACACATTCTCAAAAATTAATTTTCAAGACACTTTTTTTGGACTCCGGTAGATTTTCAGACTCAAGAGCTTTTTTTTTCAGGTTTAAGCATGATGATGAAGCTTGGCGCCTTTTTGTTCCTTCTTGTTCTTGTACAAGGTAAACAAATCATTCATTCTTCCCCTCTCTGTTTTCACTGCGTATAGCATTTCATATAATAAACTAATCTTTTAATGAGAAATTTTACGAGTAACAAACTGTTAACAAGTAAATATATTATTATCCGACAAGAAATTTTCAAAACAAATGAATTTTCTGATTGGAAAGGTAAAGCTACTGCTTTTGCGTTATGCTTCAACCTTAAGTAGTCACTAAATGTTCACGTTTTGCTCCTACGACTTAATTAAGAATTCTTTTGAAATGATCAGCACTGTTATGAATAAAACTTTTTATTAAGATTACCTTGAAAACAAGGCATTTGGTACTTGATTTTCGCGCATACTGCTTAGTCGCAAAATCTCTTTGTCGCTAATTTTTTTGTGTGTGATAAGGAAAATAAAATTAGATCATGGCTATTAGAAGACAAAAAAAAAAATCAGATATAAGAATATACCCACTTTAATTTTCCGTGTCCTTACATCCTGTTGTAATGTGCCTACATAGCTTGAATCACATGAACTCCCTTTCTGTCAACAGATACATCAGGCGCGGCTTTTTTACAGCGGTCAATTAGAGCAGGTAAGTTGACATATACTCTCACCTCGTATGATTTTAGCCGTTACGCAAAGAATTGAATCGAAAGGCGCCGCTTGCCAACGGTTAACTATTAATCACGTGAAATTCTTCATGTTTAGATTGACGCGCTAAATTGTTATCATTTTCGACTGGCTTGATTTTACTACTTATTATATTATTACTATGCAGGACCGCCGCCGCCACCACCACCATCGACAAAACCACCACCACCACCACCATCGACAAAACCCCCACCACCACCCCCATCGACAAAACCGCCACCGCCACCACCAGCAGATCTGTTATTGCACGCTAGAGCAGGTAAATTTACATATACTCTATTGCCTCATATGGTTTTACTCGTTAAGCCAAAAATTGAATCGAATTATTAATCACGTTAATTTTTTTCTTATTTAGATTGACGTGATAAATTATTATCATTTCAGACTGACTTAATTTTACTACTTATTATTATTACTATACAGGACCATCACCACCGCCACCGCCATCGGCAAAGCCACCACGTCCACCGCCATCGAAAAAGCCACCACGTCCACCGCCATCCTCAAAACCGCCACCACCACCACCATCGACAAAACCACCACCACCACCACCAGAACCGTTGTTGCACGCTAGAGCAGGTAGATTTACATATACCAGAAGTACATAGATTATGTACTTCTGCATATACGTACTCTATTTAAACATAGTTAGATAATAGAGTGTTAATTTCTTTTAAGGAACTATCGGCTGATAGTTGCCCCTGGGAAATTGATGTTCTTAAAACAAATATTAGCCCGAGAAAAAAAATATAAAAGACTTAATTGAAAGCCGAAATTTAACAAACGAGAAAACACAGACAAGAAACCCACTAAATGCAGTGAATTTGGTTGGGTTTTTTGTCTGATGGCCCGCTTTTTTACAAAAACACTTCACGGACGATTACTATCCATCCGGGCATTTTTCTCGAACGGGCACTATGGGCTGACAGTGCCCCCCGCGGATGAAAACTATCACGTCACGTGATCAATTTAAACCAATCTGAATCTGAGAAAATTTAGTGGTGGACTATAATGCCTCGTATGGTTTAAGTCGTTTAACCAAAAATTGAATCGGAAGGCGCCGCTTGAAGTGGTAATAAAAATTATTATCATTTCAGACTGACTTGCAATTGATTTCACTACTTGTTTTTAAATTTATACAGGACCGCCGCATCCACCACCGCCATCGACAAAACCACCACCACCACCACCATCGACAAAACCCCCACCACCACCCCCATCGACAAAACCCCCACCACCACCACCGGCAGATCTGTTATTGCATGCTAGAGCAGGTACATTTACATATACTCTATCATGTCTATTGCCTCATATGGTGTTACTCGTTAAGCCAAAAATTAAATGGAATTATTAATCACGTTAATTACTTCATGTTTAGTTTGACGCGATAAACCATTATTATTTCAGGCTGACTTAATTTTTCTACCTATTGTTATTGCTATACAGGACCGCCGCATCCACCACCATCGACAAAACCACCACCACCACCCACATCGACAAAACCGCCACCGCCACCACCAGCAGATCTGTTATTGCACGCTAGAGCAGGTAAATTTACATACACTCTATTGCCTCATATGGTTTTACTCGTTAAGCCAAAAATTGAATACCATTTAGGATAAAAGGCTTAATGTTGAAAGCCGAAATTTAACAAACTAAAAAAACAAGACAAGAAACCAACCAAATACAGTGAATTTGGTGTTTTTTTTTTTTACCTGAAGGACCGCTTTTTTACAAAAACATTTCACGGACGAGTACTATCCATCCGGGCATTTTTTCTCGGATGGGCACTATTTTAACAATAGAGTGTTTCTGTCGAGGAACTATCGGCTGATAGTTGCCCCGCGGAAATTTGATGTTCTTAAAACAAATATTAGCCCGAGAAGCGAAGCTTCGAGGGCAAATATGCTAGTTTTAAGAACATCAAATTTCCAAGGGGCAACTATCAGACCGATAGTTCCGAGACAGAAACACTCTATTGTTTTTATTGTTCACCACTAAATTTTCTTCCGCGCGCACATACAAAAACAAGCATCGTAAATTATTTTTACTTTTGAGGATAAAAAACTCAATTGAAAGCCGAAATTTAACAAACGAAACAAAACCAGACGAGAAACCCACTAAATGCAGTGAATTTGGTTGGGTTTTTTTGTCTGCAGGCGGCTTGTTTACAAAAAACAGTCACGGGCGGGCACTATCGATCCGGGCATTTTTTCACGGGAGGGCACTATGGGCTGATAGTGCCCTCCGGCGGACGGGCACTATCGCGTCACGTGTTCAATTTAAACCAATCAGAATCGGAGAAAATTTGGTGGTGAACTATAAGGGTTGATAGTCCC
>NC_135758.1:38146872-38166872 GCF_052425735.1 Oculina patagonica | reverse complement strand
CTAGCGTGCAATATCAGATCCGCTGGTGGTGGCGGAGGTTTTTTCGATGGTGGTGGTGGTGGCGGTTTTGTCGATGGCGGTGGTGGCGGTGGTTTTGTTGATGCATATGGCCGTGGTGGCGGCGGTCCTGTATAGTAATAACAACAGGGAGAAAAATTAAGTCAGTCTGAAATAATAATGGTTTATCAGGTCAAACTAAACACGAAGAAATTAACGTGATTAATAATTCGATTCAATTTTTGGCTTAACGAGTAACACCATATGAGGCTATAGACATGATAGAGTATATGTAAATTTACCTGCTCTAGCGTGCAATAACAGATCTGCCGGTGGTGGTGGTGGTGGGAGTTTAGTCGATGGTGGTGGCGGTGGGGGTTTAGTCGATGGTGGTGGCGGTGGGGGTTTAGTCGATGGTGGTGGCGGTGGGGGTTTAGTCGATGGTGGTGGCGGTGGTGGTTTTGTCGATGGTGGTGGTGGTGGTGGTTTTGTCGGTGGTGGTCCTGTATAATGAAATGAAATAATAAGTAGTAAAATCAAGCCAGTCGAAAATGATAATAATTTATCACGTCAATCTAAACATGAACAAATTAACGTGATTTCATAATAGTTAGCCGTTGCATATAGGCGAGCAGCACCTTTCGATTCAATTTTAAGCATAACGACTAAAACCATATAAGGCAATAGAGTATATTCAAATTTACCTGCTCTAATTGACCGCTGTAAAAAAGCCGCGCCTGATGTATCTGTTGACAAAAAAGGAGTTCATGTTATTTAAGTTTTATAGGCTCATTACAAGAGGGTGAAAAGGCACAAAAATTAAGGTTTGTTTAATCGTATAACTGAGTTTGTTTATTTGTCTTGTAAAAGCCTTGATCTAGTTTCATTTTCCTTATTAGACAAAATTTTAGTGACATCGCTTGAATTTTTCGCATTTTTTGAAAATCTGGTAACGCGAAAAAATGATTTTGCGTCTAACAGTATACACGAAAATCAAGGTTAATTAAATAAAAAGTTTTATTCATAACAGTGCTGATCATTTTCAAACCAATTCTTAGTAATGTCGTAGGACAAATCGTGAAAATTTAATGACTACTTGAGTTTGAAGCATTACGCAAAAGTTAGCTTTACCTTTCCAATTAGAAAATTCATTTGTCTTAAAAATTTCTTGCGATAATTATACATTTACTTGTTACTCGTAAACTTTCTCATTACAAGATTAGTTTATATAGCCCTTATGCTTGCGCTTGGTCCATGAAAATCAAAACGATGACTCAATTGCAAAGAAAGTCTATTTATACGATATCATTTGCCGCAACAAGATGAAGATATGATATGCTATACACAGTGAAAACGGATGAGAGGGAAATGATGAATGATTTGTTTACCTTGTACAAGAACAAGAAGGAACAAAAAGGCGCCAAACTTCATCATCATGCTTTAACCTGAAAAAAAAGCAAAAACGTTTAACTATCAAATTTCACAGTGATAGCAAATGTTTTTAAAAATTGAAACTGTTTAAAACACCTTTAGGCATATCTTGAACATTTACGAGATGAGCCGTTGCATGCAAGTTACAGGGCTGATAGTTTTCATTTCTAAGTCTTCTACTGATTATTCAGTTTTAATGAAAGGCATTAGAAAATCTTGAAGTTCTGTAAATTCAAGAGTATACAAAAATAAGTTACACAGAGAAAGAGTGTCGTGAAATAAACCAACTCGAGTGACTTTGATACTATAACTAAGTATTTGGAGACTTAAAATCTACTGGAGTCCAAAAAATGTCTTGAAAAATTATTTTATAAGAATGTGTAGAAACCCTCTGTTGAAACAACAGATTTGATGTGTCAAGTAAAATTCGAGCAATGTCGGTGTTGGTGCACCTGGTATAAAATATTAAACTAATAATTACTTTATTTCATTGTCAAGTGTGTAGAATAAAAGGACTAAAAAGAAAACAATCGTTTTACTACTAAAATTCGCCGGGCAAATGGTGAAAAGGATGAGTTGAAGAACAATTAACCTATGCATTTGGAATCTGAAAAATCTACCGGAGTCCTGGATAAGTCTTGAAGAATTGGTTTCGTTAAAGGATAGAAACTCTGAAGAAACAACAGATGGTCCTTATTTGATGTGTCAAGTAAACTTGAAGAACTGCCAGTCATTTGACACGCCTGTATTTATTGAAGATTGAAACTAATAATGATTTTATTTCAGTGTGAATACTTGAGAAAAGAAAACTTTTTTCACATTAATCGAAGGCACTTGAGAATAAAACTGGCTTTAAAAAATCATCAAATCCAATCAATATCAACTTGAACTTTTGTATTTACTATTCATGCTCTCTGATTCTTTTAGCTGGATATTTTCAGTGGCAACGCGCAGTGAGTTCGGTTTGCTGGGATTTGTATGCCATGATAGGCAACTACAGAGTTGGTGATTATTTGGCCGCGCTTGAGGCGTGGCCGTTTATTGACCAGCAAGAGTGAGAGAGTACCTTCAAAAATGGCACAAGAAGAATATGGCCTAGTAGTATAGAGGTAGAATAAGCTTTGTTTTTTAATTGCAGTTGGGTCATGTAATGAGTTTAGCGTGAACGATTTCAGGACGATTTTTGCCTGATTTCAATTTGACTACAACCGGGTCTAAAAAAACTTGGAGCAAGGAATTAAACCTTGCCGTTTTCACGTCATAATCGAAGTCAACTCGAATATCATAGATTTCACCAACCTCGTTGCCAGGGTCTCTCTCTCCCGAGGTTGAGATTTCACTTTCAATAGTGAACACATTTTTCACCCCGAGCAATCTAACAGAATGTACACTCTTTTTCTCTTATAAGAACGTTTAATTTTGCGGCAGAGGCTGGACCGAAACTCAACGTTATGCCTATTCTTCTTCATGTTTTGAGCCTGAAATGTTCTTAGCATGTTCTCTAGTTACGTGAGATAGAATTTCAGCAAACCGATATGAATGTGTCTAGGAAACCTGAAAAAGACCACTGTACAATGAGCAAGAAGGAATGACTGATAAAAAGGTTCTCTTTTCAATGTTGTTTAACAATTCTTTATTCTCAGCAAATTCACTTTATTTCCCTTTCCACAATTGAGAATGAAAAGAAAATGTAGCCTGAGCTCTACAAATTTTTAAACCTATTTGATAAATTTCTGCTGTATTTAAACAAAGAAAATGCAATTCGATAGAGATTCATGTTGTTACTAGGTGTTTTTAGCTCAATGTAGAACTGAATAAAAATGCTTTACCTCTAATTCTCAGCTTGGGTACGTTCGTAGCATGTTCTCAAATCTGGTTCAATTTCAGTCTCAACGTTTAACGTTATTAAAAAAAAATTCTTATAAAAATCTAAATTGACTCCGATACATGAAAAACCACTGAAATTTAATCGAGTGAATTGGTTTCGCGCAGGATGAAGCAGTGATGGACTAGGTTCACATTTCAGTGATTCGTGGAGATACGAGATCTGATGAAACTCCATGCGTTGAAACCAACATTTTGAAACGGAATATTTATCGTAGCCAAATTTCTCGTATAACGAACCTCGGGTATAACATTAATAACGAATATCGGACCGGATACAACGTATAACGAATATCGGATATAACGTAGACGAAAATTAGGTATAACGAAAACAATTTTCAGAAGTGAGCAAAAAATGCATCGGTAAAAAGGAAGTTAAAAATAAAATAAGAAAAAAGAACGTGTACTTACCTTCTTTTCTAAAGAGCACAAATTAGTCTGCTTATTCCGTCTTTCGGAAATGACTGAACCAGAAGAATGGAAGGGTCTATTCCTTTCCCCACTTCAGGCAAATTGATCAAGCTGGATCGAGTTTCACACCTTTTACACTCTTCTCTTCACGGTTAAGCATGCACCCCTCGCAATGTAAATAAAGTGACATAACCCACGTATCAAACCCACGATTTGTTTTTTCAAGTTTTTCTTAAGTAAATATATCAATAACTAGCGACATTACCTTGTATCTTATT
This sequence comes from Oculina patagonica, assembly GCF_052425735.1. Taxonomy (NCBI): domain Eukaryota; kingdom Metazoa; phylum Cnidaria; class Anthozoa; order Scleractinia; family Oculinidae; genus Oculina; species Oculina patagonica. Next base: position 38,162,871 of record NC_135758.1, on the reverse strand, counting down.
ACGGCGAATTTTATTGACAATGATGTACTTTTTTTATTTTGAACTGAATTGCGACACTAAATTTTCGCGTTTTGCATAATGTCTTGAATCCAAGTCACTTAGCTGTTTTTCGCGATATTACCGTTCAGATGAGATTTCAAGTATTTCAAGTAGTTTCGTGTTAAACGTAATGTAAACAGGCAAACTGTCCTATGTTTGCTTTTATTGAGTCCTGCGTGGAAGCTAGAAAGTTCTTCAAAGGTGTATTAACATGGAAGTATACATACTCTATTACAACAAAAAGTTGAACGCTAATGAAGATAGTAATGAAGGAATAATCACGAGTCTAAAGAAAATTAAATCACTGTTAGGGATTAAAATGGTCATTTGATTTTACTTGGCATGTGTGTCTTTTAATTTTCGCCGCACTGAGTTTTCTTTTCTGTTATGAATTTGGGGGGAGGATTTGATGTTGCGAAAATGGGGTGAGGCTAAATCGCGTGGGTGGGTGAATCGTGGGTAGTACGCCGTGGGACGTGGGTTGTACGTCGTGGCCACCTGGCACATGATGAAGAGAAACAGTCTCAGTGATCAGTTACCTATGGGAAACCCATTTTTTATTTGATAAAAACGCATTTTACTTACATGTCCGGCGCACAGTTTCGTTTTGTCTTCGTGTCTGCCGAACAGTTTTATGAGAGTGGCCTGAAAAATGCAAGCCTGTGATATGTTTCACCTTAGCCTGCGTGTTCGCCGTGCAACGTTTTGTAATAAAAAGATAATTGAACTATTGTAGCTGTTTATTCCCATTCCTTATTCTGTGTTGATTAAATGATCATGTCACATTCATTGTTTTCTTTTGCTTTTCTCAACTTTATTCCGGAACTTATGCTAGCCAGTTACACCTCTAAGTTTAAACAATTCACGGTTTCTCGTCGGCTTTTCAAGAGAGAAAGAAGAGATGAACAAATGAGGCCTACTCTACTGCCAGCAATTAATTAACTGTAAATCACACAAGAAAACTAGCCCAGGGTTGGAATCTAACGTTTGAGAGTTTTGTTTTCAACTTATAGGATTTCACCAAACACTTGATGGGATTCTTGCAGTGTTTTCTCTGTGTGGTCAATTTTTGCGGATTTCATGAAACAAGAAGAATTGCCGTTGTTCCTCAGCTAACAGTAATCGAATAAGTAGCGTGGGAACGTTCAAGTATCCCTGAAGTTATTATTTATAATAAACGTTATTCATGTGTCTTTGCCACCTTAGCTTAAAGAAGAGCTAATTGGGGACACTGGGGGACACTGGGGAATACATGCTTGCCGAAAGTATACTTGGCTTCACACGAGAAGTTAAGTTAGTTTCAAGTAAGGACTTGAATCAAGCGCACTTGAAAATCTCAAGTCGCACTTTTCAAAACTTGTTTTCACACTTGATGATTTTCATGACAAAGTATAGTACTTGAGCTACAAGCTGTCAATCATCTTCAGAATCGTGACAACGCTGCACGCCGCTTTCATTTGGCTTCCATTTACTATTGGTCAAGTGCGTTCTCAAGTGTGGTGTAGACCATACTTGGCGGCGTACTTCGGCTTCTTTGAACTATGAAAGTTTCCATGGTCACCAAGTAAAGTTCAAGTAAGCAGGATTTACCACTTCACATTCAAAGTAGGTTCCAAGTGCACCTACATTATACTTTCGAGCTCTAGTGTGAAGCCAAGTAATAAATAGGTGAAGGAGTGAATGAGTGAATTCAAATTGCCTTGTTAAGCATTGCATACTTTTAGAATTCACAGGTAGCTAGTTACTCGGCATACACACCAAAAACCCACCGCGGAAAAGAGATGACATTTGAAACAACATAAAATAATGTATATGACGTTTCGATCTCAACGCACGACCCACGACAACCCACGTCCCACCCACCCAAGTCAATTAGACTATCTCGCGAAAATGTCTTGTTACAAAAGAGTTGTTTTACTAGAGATGGAGAGTAAGACATTGAGGTATGTAGTCATGGTAAGCTTACGACTGGTAAAGCAGAAAATAATTCAAACCATCAAACCAAAGTGAGTTCTGAGTTTATTTTTTTTGTTAGTCAATAATATATTGTGCTATTTTCAAGTTTGATTTAGTATTTAGGAAATTTGTTTTGACCTTAGAAGCTGGTTAAACAAATCACGTTTTTGCAAGTTTCAATATATGTACGAAATAAATTAAGAAAACTGTAAAGTTTTTTTAAGGAAGAATTTTCAGTCATCATATAAACGTTGGAAGCTCACAGGAAAACGATTCTATGTCAACCGTTAAATCAAAGAGTTATTATTTTTAAAAGAAAATGTTTTTTATATTTCCGAAAAGAAATTGCTTGTATTCCTGACATCTCTCTATGCGTTTTGCCACCATTTTTAAATGTAGTTCACGATTTTCACCTTTTGCCCTTCAAGAACGCAAGATGAGTTTTCATTAGCGTCAAAATGTTAGTTTTAAGATAATCATTATGATGGATTCCAGTTCCATTAAGCACTTCTGTTACAAAATTCACTCAGAGTTTCTCGACAGAACATAGTAACACGTAGATAAAAATTGAAATCTCGTATTAAAGTTGTTAGTCGAGGAGTAGCCCTCTTTTCAAAATACATGTGATATGTTTTGAATATGTTTAAGAACCGTAAGAAATATTGACTTTTATCAGGTTCGCATAAACGTACGTTCAAAATTATAAACACCGTACACACTTATTGTCTTCTTTTGTTACATGTCAATGAATTCTCACATTGGGAAAGTGTGTAGTAAGGCATTCCGCAGTCTTTATAACATCCGGCAGATCAGGAAATTCCTTTCGGAGGAAACAACGAAGATTTTGGTGCATTCTTTCGTCACCTCACATCTCGACTACTGTAACTCACTACTCTATGGTCTCCCACAATACCAATATGACCGTCTACAAAGGGTTCTCAATGCCGCGGCACGTGTGGTCTGCTTGGTCCCTAAATTTGACCATATTACTCCCATCTTAAGTAGACTACACTGGCTTCCTGTTCGGTACCGGGTGACGTTTAAGATACTGCTACTGGTGTACAAGGCCCTTCATGCGAAAGCTCCGCCTTACATCTCTGGCCTCTTGAAGACCAAGCCTGTTGGTCGGTACAACCTGCGTTCCGATGGCCATGATATGCTAGTTGTCCCTAAGACAATGCTGAAAACTTTTGGGGATAGAGCCTTTGCCAAGGCAGGCCCCTCCCTGTGGAATGAGCTTCCTGTTGACATTCGCAAAGCGTCATCAGTGGAGACTTTTAAAAGTCAATTGAAGACTTTCCTTTTTAAGAAAGCATTTCGTGTTTAAGCGTTTTAACTTTTCAATCACATTGTTTCTAGTTTGATTTGTATGTAGGTTCATTCTAATTTTTATATTTTCATATTATTTTTACATATAGTAAACAGCGCTTTAGAATATTTATAGTTTTAGCGCTATATAAATGTATAAATTATTATTATTATTATTATGTTACTCTTTTTACCCAGTTTAGACATCACCCTAAAACGACTTCGTATAAACGTGGAAAAAACGCAAATCTTCTGCTAAACAAGTCGAAAGAAGAGAAAGAAAGAAGATATGATAGAAGGTAGCCATGCTTCACCAGTCCGACCAGTTTTGTTATGCATGGATGCAGTCGTGAGGGAATTGGGTCTTTAATTGGTTGATTATTTAGAAGGTTGAACAAGGCCTAAAGCTGGTTAGACGGTTGAACAGCGGTAGTGATCTTTGCAAACCAGCCATTTAATTATATTATATTGAACTGATTAGCAATCGATCTTTGTTCTCGAAATAACTAAAGATAACTTATAATTTGTGAACGGATCGGACTTTTTCTGTGCCACTAGTAGGTAGTTTTGTGCAGGCTTACACGACGAACTAGCCACTCGTGGAACGTGAAAATTGTTAGTCCGGTCTGCTCATGAGTACATTTAATCCACAACTGTTTGTCAAATGACTTTATAAAAGCTGCGAAGAAAGCAGCACATTGGTCACCATCCTAGGTAAATGGTATAATTAATAAAGAAAAACAAACGAAGGAAAGGCATCAGCGATCATCAGCGCTTCAGCCTCCTTAGTGATCTAGGCATAGGGGGATCTGGGTCCAAGATTGATTTGCGTGACAAATTTTCGTCACGGTTTCAATTGTCATGGCGGTCGCCTTAGCTGGTCGGCATTTTATTATTTTTCTCGCTCTGAAATGTTGTCAAGCAGCCACATTAGTGATGTTTCCCTCTACTGGCAAGAGTCACTTCCTGGTGTTTACAAGACTAGCTGATGAATTAGCACAAAGAGGACACAAGGTCCGGCAAGTACATTTCAGCAATAAATTCTTAACGCATGTAAAAAGCTTTCCCTCGTGCCTCGTACAGATTCAGGAAGGAAGGCTTCATTATGAAGAGTACTGAAAGATATAGCCGGTTAACTTTTGTTTTACAGCATAATTAATACAACACGTACTTGTTTGAAATCGTATGCAAGCAGTCGGAATTTGTTTTTATCTTACATGACAAATACAAAGCGACATGTTCTATTGATATCCGATGGATTATTTATAAACAAAAGCTCATTAACATTCATCTAAGTTTCTGCGGGTCTACAGTATCTTAAAATTATTTACTTATACAGTAATATTCAAAGAACCCAAGTTTTAATCCTGACAGGTTTTTAGACTCTAAAAATCTAAGGTAACGAATATACAGAATTTATTTTGTTGCGTGACCCAACTGTTTTGTATATTTGTTTTACCACTGGCATCTCCGGTCTCAAAAAGAAATGCAATATGATAATGTAATTTATTGCTCAGAGAACAGAGCTCAACCAAAGAAACAGACAAATGCTGGTAATGTTTTGTATCAACGTACGTTTTATTGCGTGGCCTAATCTATTCAGTGTGTTAATCAAAGAAATTTGCATACCACAAGTTGTCAGATTCCTGTGTCACGCAACACAACGTCATGTTACGTGACAGAAAAGGGTGGAACTAGGCTAGTCAGTGTTTTGGTTGTTGTTGTTTATACCCATGTGAAATACTTTATTACATCTTTAGTAACGACTTCACCTGATCAACATAGGTCATGTCTGGCATGCAAGTACATGTATTTATGGTGATGTTGTTACCCATTACCTATCTCTCATCATCATCATCATCACTTTGTTTACCCTCGGATCATCATCACTTTGTTTACCCTCATCACTTTGTTTACCCTCGGACTATGTGTGATTTGTGTCACATAAGGCCACAAATGGTGATGCAACAACTTGTGTTTCTTTTATGAAGCTCAACCACTTAAAAATCGTTTCATTTGTTTCATAGGTTCAAATTGTTGTCGGGGATTTTGAGAGCTATGTGACAAGTCAACCAAACGTGCGCATTTACAAGACACCTCAGCCGCTTTATCAAATCATGCTTACTCGCCGTGGGCCAAAGAAAGGTCTTGATGTTGTAACAGAGATGTCAAGCATGTCCAAACTAATGGCTTTGTACTGTGAAGGGGTACTGAATGACAAAGAGCTTATAAATGATATCCGAAATGCTGATCTCATTATCGGCGACGGGTTGTACATGTGCTCGTCTCTGATCGCCAGCAAATTCTCTTTACCTCATATTGTCGTTCTGTTAAACACTCTCAATCTGCCAGCCATGCGTGCATTTGGTGTCCCACTTATGCCATCTTTTGTACCTCAGTTCAAGTCAACCTTGGCAGACGAAATGTCTTTTGTAGAACGATTGCAAAACATTTATCACTGGATTCTTGTTTACTGTGCTTTTAACTACGGTATGGTGCCTCCGTTTCATGATCTAAAGGAGAAATACAATATTGCCCCGGACGAAACTATTTATGAGACTGTTGGAAGAGTTGATTTGATCATATCGCAAAAGCCTTTTATTCTGGAGTATCCAAGGCCAGTTTTACCAAGTAAGTTTGCTTTGTGTTATTTATTCAACAACGATAACATTTTTTTTGCTCAAGTGCACTTACATGAATAGTTAAAAGAAAACAAAAAGAATTACATGTTAAGAAACTAGTTCAGCCTGGGGACTGAGGTTACTAAATGGAGACGAGAAAAACCATCAAATCTGTGCGTGTTTGGGAGGGAAGCTTGAGTGGCTTTCGTCAGTTGTGCTACAGTCTTCCAAACACGGTTGATCATGTGATACAACCAAATGTACCACGTGATGCATGTTTCTTGGATGTCGCAGTCCAATGGAAAGAGTAGAATTACAAATAAACTAAAATATAGTCTTAAGACACAGAAACGAGTGTTTTGCCTTTATAAGAAAAGGTATTTTAATTTTCCACAAAATATTGCTAGCATCTTAGATCAGTAAACTGACTCGTTGCAAGTCCTTGCAGTGCCAAGGTCTACTAACATTTTGTGGTCTTCGCTTTTCTGGTTGTGAATGTGCATTTAAATAGTACTATTCTTGATTTCATTTTGTTTTCCTTACGTTTCTAGATACTAAAGTTGTCGGCCCACTTCTGACAGCTCCTGCCAAACCCTTGCCGGACGAGTTTGAGGAATTTATGCAGGAGTCTGGGGACGAAGGCGTGATTCTAGTATCGTTCGGTACCATTATGGGGAATATAAACGAGAAAATGTTGGCATTACTGGCGGATGCTTTCTCGAGAGTTTCTCAAAGAATAATTTGGAAACTTAATATAGGTAAGTGTTTGCTTTAAGGAAGTGTTTTATGTCATATTCCATGGAAAAGCATTTCCGATAACAAAAACCAGGCTCGAGATCCCTTTAGATTTTAGACCAAATGTTGTTATAATTAAACCTGAAATGTTTTTTTTATTAATATGGGAGCCTTTAAATCACGTATATTGACGTCGACTGATCTCAATCTCCACAAAACAGAAGCAATAAAAACATTTTTAATTTATACAAGAGAAATTAAACCCTCGATCAACTTTCAATCCTGGGTAAGTGTTAATCGGCTTTCGACCAACCCGGCTCAACTGTGAGAGTAAAATGTCTTGATTAAGAACCCAGCACAAGGACCAAAGCTAGTGCTTTAACCCGGGGTTCTCGACTGCAGTCTAACGCATTAACCATTAGGCACTAACCACTACCTCACAATTCATATATATTTCGTTTGATTTGACACCATTCTAGAAGAAACAAAGGTTAAATTAAGCAACAACATCAAAGTGGCATCATGGCTTCCTCAAAACGACATCCTCGGTCACAACAAAACAAAACTGTTTATAAATCATGGAGGTGGTCATGGATTAATGGAGGCGGCGTATCACGGTGTTCCTATGATCTGCGCTCCTTTCTTTGGGGATCAGTACGATAATGCTTACTTAGCTAAAAGGAAAGGATTCGCCGAGGTTGTAAACTTAAACGCGATCACAGCAGATGAGTTGGTAGACGTCATCGGTAGAGTTATATCAAACCAGAGGTATACAATCGGCCATACACTGCTAACAGTAGCTAGATATCGCTAATGGGTACAAGCACCGGTCATCTTTGAGCCAGCAATTTTGATCCGAGGTGTTGCTTAGAAATATCCTCATGACTATATATTGACCTGGCATGCAATTTTCAAAGCCTGTGCGCTTTTGTGATTAGTTTCCCGACCGTTATAGCATTATAGGTCGTCAAAACAAAGGCTGGAAATTTACTGTACCGACAGCACGCCACAGTTCAAAATTTCTGCATCATCCAGCCTTCCGCCTTGTATAATCAAATGACAGTTATCTGTTTTAAGTACCACGGAATTTAGGTTATTGTTAGCGTTCTTATAATCATATTAATTACAGTGTGAACCAGAAAACGGTGAACACTTTCCTCTATCTTGCATATGTAAATTTCTGCAGAAAACCATCGAATGATAGCCCAAACTGCAAGAAATATAAACAAATGGACAGAGATGGAGGCAGCAGGTTATTATTCGTGAATAACTTGTCAACTGTTTCATCTACTAGTTCCTTTTCAAAGTATAATGAAAGTGTTCACGGTTTTCGTGTTTTCACTGTAAGAAAGAGATACAAGTCACACTTCCTAGTTTCATCTATTCATTTTCCTGCCTCACACCGTTACCGCTTAAATTTTGAACTATAAACAACTTGCTTACTTTTACTTTGAAAACATTATAGTGCATTTTGATTCGATCAGCAAACAGTACGTCAAAATTCATTTATGTTTAATTGTTTATTTATTTACAGTTATCGTGAGTCTGCAGTCAGACTGTCCAAGTTCATCACACTTCTGCCTCGTTCTCCTGTGCAAGAAGCCGCTGACTGGATTGAATATACGCACGCTGTGGGTGGATTACAACACCTGCGCCCGCGATGTCTTGACTTACCGTTCTGCAAACTTTACTTCCTAGATATTCTGTTAGTAATGTTTCTAGCGTTTGCATTTTTGTGGTTCAGTTTAAGGTGCCTTCGTTCACGGTGGTTTGATATGAGAAATAATGGGCTTGCTGACAAAGAAAAGAAAGAAAAGAGACTCTGAAAAAAGACGAAATGCGTTTTAATTCAACATCTTTATTCGGGAATTATGATCATATAGAGTTACCATCCACCACGTACGGTCCTCAACAGCTCAATGAACAATTAAAATACTATTGTTACTATTTTATTGATTCCAAACTCAGTTTTGTCCCTCTAACATTATGTTTTAAATGTTTTAAACGTGAGCTGTGATTGGTTGCTCCAATACTGCGCGGAGAGTTTTGTCCACTGTTACACCTTGCGGGAGTGTCAGGATGTTTCATTATTTTGTCTTTGGTCACCCTCGGTTTTCGTTGCCATGTTAGCGCTGTTCTGCAGTCACTGTCCAGTTCTCTACTCAAGGTGTGTCCAAAGGAAACTGTCCAATGAATTGCCACTTTCAACGGAGTGTTCCCATTTTAGTAATTCTCAAGCCTTCTTTGTTTATAATTCTATTTTGGGTCGCCAGTTTTTCTTGAGAACTCGTCTTCATGACGTCCTGAATATAACATTGTCTCACCTCTAATCAGTCGCGATCGCCCTCTGCCGGCTGCCTTTCACCGGCTTTTGATGATTCTCAAGATGTGGATCTTCATCTCCTTCTTTTCTCTTGCAACTTCACCGCTTCCCCGGTAAGAAGGATGATTGTCACATTCCATTTACGTATCTATTTGGTCCCTCGGCGTGATTAGTAGCGACCCTGACTGGACTACGAGTATGAGATTGAGTACGAGTACGACTTTTCAAACCAAATTCGTGTGCCTTGATTTATGTGTGCCTTTGTTTATGTGTTAGTCAGCAACAGGAAAGACTGGGATTGGGATTGTCTCGAAATTGTCTCGAAATTCCAAACTCGTACTCGTGCTCGATCTCGTACTCGTAGTCAGGTCTAAAGATGGCTTGTGTTGGCTTGTGTCTATTTGAGGTTTCGTACACCAATTTTTTACGGTGATAATTGATAAACGCAGGACTTAGGAAACTACAGTGGAATCCAGAATTCTCGACTCTCCAAGAAAAAGGGGGGGGAAAAAGGGAAAAATTGGTTCAAGAAACCGGAAGTAAAATTGGTGTTCGGCGTTTTCGGGAGGTTTGACCATAGTTAATGGAGGAAAATGGTTAGGAATTCCGGCAAACATCAAAGCAGCAACCAAAAAGGCCAAAATTTATGTTGGAAGGTCCACGACCCTGCACATTTTGTTTTGCAGTCATACACTATGCATGAATTACCTATTCGCAATGTTTCTATTGGTTAGTTGCATGAACACTCATAACCAAATATTGCATTTTATCAGGTTTTGTGCAAGGTCGACCCCAAAATAGCGAACAAAAACATACAACAAAGAACTTTGCCGGGATTCCACTAGCTTGACCTGGTTTGACAGTACGGTGCATCCAGCTCCCCGTCCCAGTCCCGATTTATTTTGGGGACATGCTCCCTATTACCAGCCTGAAGGCCTAGAGATGACGTCGATTTTTTTTTCGAAAAACCTTATTGAAAACTCTCAAAACTTACTACAAAAGTTACATCATCACACTACTCTGCTCTACTGTACGTGTAAGTTAGGGTGGTCGAAATATTTTAAAATTAACATGCAACTTTGCATGCACCTATTTACGGAGCTGACGTTGACAAGCAGTGTAGTTTAGACCACTTGTACAACATGGTGTACGATGTCACGCCTCGGGCCATAATTCAATTCTAAACTATAATGGAACTGAAATGTTTAAAAGACTAATTAAAACAACGTCACAACCTTAACAACAAAAAAAGAAAAAGTTGTGTTAATCAGTTCGTTTTTCAGTTTGCCTTCTCTTTCTTTGTAGATCCTGACAAACACCTAGTCACAGATTTTAACAAGAATCTAATTGCTAACAAGGCAACAACTAAAATTAAAAATGCTAAGAACAAAATATCAAGCAAATAGAGCTGATAGAACGGTAGATCCAGGCCCCTTGGTCTGAGGTACTGTAAGTCACCTTGAGCCTGCGTGTATTCCACCCAGTCAGCGGCTTCTTTGACAGGCGGACGTGGAAGTTGCTTAACTGATTTTGATATTCGCGCCACTGACTCGCGGTAACTAGAAGAAAAGATGTCACTTTTAAAATTTTAAGGCACTACTGTTCCTAAAGCTACTCGGTGGTACACCACTTTACGAGAACGTGCACGTGCTGCTGAAAAGAGAACCAGTGTTCTCATTCGTTTTGTTCAGAAAAATCTGAGGTGTACATGTGTATGAGAATAGCCTATAGGAAAAACCTTTAAACATTCTAAACAGAGCGGTTTTAAATTGAGTGTTATGAACTACAACCAACGCAGATCAAAGCAATTACAGTGACCAATCACTACAAACGTAAGTAACACTGAATAAACCAATCAAGACTTGTGGTAAATTCACGTGACCTGCACTAAGCGCGGGGAAATGTGAGTGGCCAAGTGACTGGTTTTGGTTTTGCATCTGATTGGATGAGAGGTTTTCAAACCAATCACAGAGTGGAATAATGTATGGATGTATGGTCAAAGATATTCCAGATTACTTTTGACACTCAATTGAAGATCGCTCTTTACCGTACGGACATGAAATATAAATATAAATATTTAAAAGTTTATGATTTAACTAATATTCCGCGGGGAGAGGTTAATGGCTCAAACTCCGCGCAGAATTTAGGGTCGTGTTATAGTGTAGCTAGTAGTAATCTGTTATAATTTATATAACCTGAATTCTACGCGCATTTTGATTGGTTCTTACTTATGATCTATTAGAGTACAGACGCATAGATGACGTCACGCGGTGGTGTGACTCGCGCGCGTGAACAGAGTTCATAGTCCAGATCAGAGTTTTATTATATAAAACAAATAGATTCAATTTTGCCGTGCGTCTATTCAGTTATAGATCACAGAAGACGTCAAAATGTGGAAAGAACAACAGTGACCCACTCACCTAGCGGCTCGTGGGCCACTTTTTTTGTTCTTACCACATTTTGACGTCATCTGTGATCTATAACTGAACAGACGCACGGCAAAATGGAATCTATTTGTTAAGAGGATGCCAACATAACAGTAAAGTGGTTTACTGAGGGGAACGGCCTCCAGAAGAGTATTGCTGTTAGTCTCACCTTGGTTGTGTTAACACCTTGCGAATCAAGCTAACAAACTCTTCTGCTGACGTAGTCCCCAAGTTCACCACCTCAGCAAACCCAGCTTCCTTTGCAAGCCGAGCGTTATCAAACTGATCACCATGGAAAGGCGACAAAATCATGGGTACCCCGTGGTACGTAGATTCCAGAAGGCTGTTGACTCCTGCGTGTCCTATAAATAGACGCGTCTTGGGATGGCCAAGAATGTCATTCTGTGGTATCCACGTCAACAGTTTGACATTGTCACTCACTGAGATCTTGGACGTGCCTGTTAAGTTTGAGAAAGAAGAAAGAGTCTAGCGGTATACAATGTTGTCTCCGGTTAGTACGATTGCGTGAAGTCGAAAGTCACGAGTGTTGTTTTAGATCAATTTGTACTATTTGGTGACTTCAAAAGAATATGATGAAATCCAAGATGGCGGATTAAATGATGTGTTATGACATCATAACCCACAGCTAATCATTTTACCAAGTAGAGCTAGTTTAAGTCCCTCAAATAAAGGCATAATGGTTTAGAGGCGTCCCTTCAATATTGTATGCCAAAAACAAAAACGGACTTTGGGAAAGTCTTAGATGCTCGGGAATGGGTATGATCTTAGATGTACTTCCTATAGCTAACTGCTGGAAATATTAACAAAACCATTTTTATTTATCATCTCAGGTCAAACTGGTTTGGTCGACATACCCTTCAGCTTGAGTTTCCATATTATCTTTTGTGGTATTTTTGAGAACGCTGTAGCCATCATTTGCAGTAATGCTTCACCCATGTCCTCTACGACCGTACCAAACGACACCAAGATCACACCTTCGTCCCCAGCTTTCTTCATGAACTGATCCAACTCGTCTGGTAGAGGTTTGGCGGGACTGGGTAGGAATGGACCAACAACTCGAGTGTCTTGAAGTAATAATTTTTTTAAAAAATTACTAATCAATTACCCAAGAAATCAATCAAAAACCAGACAGACAGACAGCGGACAAGACAAGACAGGCAGGCAGGCAAGCAGAGGGTATTGAAATGCACTGATGCTTCTCAAATCGTTTGTTTTCTTGCTCCAGTTTGGTAATACGCCCTTTCCTTCCCCACCCACTCAACGACAGAATAATTCACTTAGCTCCTTAACTTAGACTGCCAGCAAACCCCTCTTATAGAAAGTATAGTGATGTCTTCTCTTTCGTCCATTTCCGCTAGCTCGCGCTTACTTCACTATCTGCAAGAGGAGAATACTTTAGTCAGTGACCAGGAAAAACGAGGAAAGCAGTCAATGTAAGCCAGTTTTCGGTCACCCAGGAATCTTCTCCGGAGCCGATCGAGAGCGAGAAATCTTAAATATTTCAAAAGCTACCACAAAAGGCTAATGCCAAGAGAAGCAATCTATGTCACTGCTCAGTTTTGAAAAGGCAATTTAACAATGTTTCTGACATTCGGAGACAATTATATTGTAAGAACTTTAAAATGTAGAACAAGCCAATCACACGTTGTACACTTTTTTTGCAACTAAGATACTTACTTGGAAAGATCGGCCTTGCAGGTTCTAACGTGAAATCCATTTGACTGATAATCAAATCAACTCTGCCAAGAGTTTCTTGTACGCTCTTGTTGGGTGTGATGTTGTGCTTTGTCTTAACCTTGTTAAACATCGGGCATAAATAGTAAATGTGTACCACATACAGTTTCATCCACTGCAAGACATTCTGCACTTTGTCCATGAAATTCATCCCGTGGTTATAATGAGCATGCCACTGGCTCTGCGGCACATACGAGAGAGGGGAGGGTAATCCGAACGTAATCGACATGGGTGAAGATAGCGAGGATACAGATAGGATAACATGTGGAACTGACAATTTAGCCGCAACTAAAGACGAACACAGATACAACAATTCGCCAACAACAAGATCCGCGTGCCTGATTTCTTCCATTAACTCGGCGTCGCTAAGCATTTCGTCGCAGTAAGTTGACTGCAGCTCCAAAAAAACGGCCATCATCTCTATTTCACCTAGGTTAGGCATATTGGGTAGGGATCTGATAAACGTTGCTGCGAACTTGTCATCTTTAAAAACTTGTACGTTTGAATCATTTGCGGCGTAAGCCTGGGTCGCTCCCACAAATATCTTCACCTGCAAGTGCCAACCATTTAAATTTGCAATTATTATTGTTTTTATTAAAATGACACTTAGCAAAACTGCGTTATCAGAACTTGGTTATAATTAGTATGCTTAAGAGACATTGCACTTTACAAAATGTAAAATACCACTACAGGAGAATGCGACAATGAATCCTAAGTTTTTTATTCATTGTCAAGTTAAGGTTGTGAAACATCTTCAGCACTAAACTTCGTCTCCAGGGTACTTTCGGCCTTTGAGGGGAAAGTGCCCTGGGACAAGGCTGGAGACAAATTCAAGCTTTTACACAACTACTTTTACTCCTAACTACAAGATAGGAGAGCTCAGTGGTTGACACGTATTGAACGCTGGAAGCGACTGAAAACTTGTCAAATTATTTATACATGGTAAACATGGTATTGAACAGACGAAAAAAAGTTCCAAATTGCTTGCAAACACGTTGTAACGATAGCAAACAACACCAAGTTATGTTTCGTCCACTAAGTTTCGCTTTTATTTATTGCTCAAAAGTTCGCGGTTTAAAAACCCATACAAATTCCTCTATTATTACAAAGCGAGTATAGCTAACTATCGTGGGTCGTGGGTCGTGGGTGGAAGTCGTGGGTCGTGGGTGTGGGTAAAGTCGTGGGTGTGGGTACAAGTCGTGGGTAACGAAAAAGTAAAAAAAATACTGAACAAACATTTGTGACATAATAGTTCGTTCATGGCTAGTCTGACGCAGAGTTTCGTCCCAGACAAAGGACTCTTCAGAGGCCTTTCTGCTCAACAATTTGTTGGGATGTCGAGAAACACCGTAAAACACCCCTGGAACACCAAAATAATTGTAAACACAGCTAAACAAAATAGTTTTAATTAAATTTATTTATCAAATGGAGCGTGATCAGTGCTTAGAATTTTGCGATCAAATTGATCGCTTGCAAATGACTTAAACTGAAGATCTCCCGTAATATTAATGAAAAGTTCCGAAGTCATCCGAAGTCCCAACATTTACGAAGCCTCTTGTCTGAGAAAAGAACAGCGGAAGAAAAGAGTAATAGATACAATATTAACACGGAAATTAATATTAATTTTTTATCTTATTCTGAGTTACGATTAGCATTTCGTCCTCACACACTCCCCTCACCCCACAAGAAAAGTGACTTTAAAATATTGCATGACATTGTGCGTTGCAGACTGAGCGGCATTTTTTTCCGTGGGAAATTTTGATGGTCCCGTTTGCGGTTAGAAAAGAACGCTTCTGATTGGTTAACTAATAAAATCATGCAATGGCCTCGCTTGTTGGCCAAAGCGTTGTCAAGATGTGCGATTCGGATTCGCAACTACAACCTATTACACACTTGGAATATTGGGAGAGCTTGGCGTGAGAGTTTTTTTTCGAGAGCTTTCTTATTTTACCGACACCCGAGGCACTGCATATAGTTTTTCGCCTACCTAGCCTCTTCCAATCGTTGTGCTTATTTTTATAACGGGCACGTGAGTGTTTTTGGTCACGGACTGAGGACAACGGACTACAGACTGAGGTGTAAAACGCGGGCTACGGGCTGCGGATAAGGTATAAAATACGTACTGCGTTTTGAGCGACGCATTAGAATAGGAAGCTCGTCTAGACGGGTAACGCGTCTTGTGCCAATAGAGACATGTAGAGACATGTGTAACCAGACAAACTAAAAATGTACCCATCCTTGTCCAGACGAGTAATGCGTCGATAGTATGAAAACGGCCAATATTGTTTTTTTCGCTCAGACAAGGGACTTCGCGGTTACGTTCGAAAGCTTTCTTAAAATGTTTGGTTATGTTCGGGTTATTCTTGAAAGTTTTCGGACGACTTCAGAATTTTCTTTGATACCATCGGAAGTCTTCAGATTTAGTCCAGCGATCAAACTTTGGGAATTCTGATTGCAAAATTCTTAGCACCTATTAATTCTTTATTTCATTAATATCGTTACCTTGTTTTATATTTTAAACTTATTTAAATTTAATCAAACCGTTTTTTATATGTTAAAAAATGTTTGGTGTCCCAGGGGTGTTTGGTAATGTTCCTGGCGGTTTACAGACATCCCAACAAGTTTGTTAAACAGAAAGACCACCCAAGAGTCCTTTGGCTGGGATGAATCTCTGCTTCAGTCTAGCCGTGCACGAACTATTTTGTTAAACATTTTTGTTTAGTATTTTTTTACTTTTTTGTTACCCACGACTTTTACCCACACCCACGACTTTACCCACACCCACGACCCACGACTTCCACCCACGACCCACGACCCACGACAGTTAGCTATACTC
>NC_135758.1:37891238-38146372 GCF_052425735.1 Oculina patagonica | reverse complement strand
GGGTTGATAGTCCCCTCCACGGATGAACACTATCGCGTCACGTGATAAATTTAAACCAATCAGAATCGGAGTTAATTTAGTGGTGGACTGTAATGCCTCGTATGTGCGACGGTAAACTATTAATCACCTTAATTTATTCATGTTTCGATTGAAGTGATAAATTATTATCATTTCAGATTGACTTAATTTACTACTTATTATTTAAACAGGACCTCCGCCACCACCGCCACCGCCTTCGTCAAAACCCCCACCACCACCACCGTCGACAAAACCGCCACCGCCTCCACCATCGACAAAACCGCCACCGCCACCACCATCGACAAAACCGCCACCACCACCACCAGCAGATCTGTTATTGCATGCCTGATAAATGGCCAAATATAACACAGCAAACCATGCACCTCCAAAGTACTGGAAGAGGACGGTTTAGAAGCTAAAGTAGTAGAATAGCTAGGGTAATAAATCTTCGTGGGAATAACTGTATGTACTTCTGCAACTGAGAAAGAAATAAAAGCATGCAGTTCTAACGAAAAAATCTCTTCTTCTGTTTTAAAACTGTCAATATTCAGAATATTGTCTTTTGGTAAGAGAATATTCGTCAATCATGAGATATCTTCATGGACCATCTTTGAAAAACCGTGGTTTTTATCCTTATTTCTTCATTAATAGCCATTAGGAAAAAAACCCTGATGGGTTTATCCAACACTAGTTGCATTTTCATGCGAAGAAAAAATGAAAGTCGGCGTTCGGAGACGCACTTGTCCCTGTCGTAAAATTTCGATGCCAGTTTAGTGACGCACTCATTTCATCTATTAATTGAGCACAGTTTTGGTCTAGTCTAGGCCTAAAGCAGACATGGTCAGAAACTGTAAAATTGCAGTTAAGCAACAATGACATGAAAAACATTACAAAATGCAAACTAGAAACCCAACTAAACTATAACTTCATTTTTTTTCGATTGAAAGGAATGATTACTCGTCATTCGAGAATTTCACGGTCTTTAATTTCACTGTTGATTTATCGCTTTACGTTAACAACCATTGGTGAGCATCATTCTTATTCTAATACCAAAACTTTCTACATTTCGTTCGTTTCGCTACAAAACGATTACGTGTTGATTTAGGACCGGCTTGTAAATCCGATCAGATACGAAAAAGCTGGACTGGCGAGGAGCTCGCGATATGTCCAATCAAATTCGAGGATTTTGGGTTCCGAACCGGTAAGATGCTTGAGAAATGGAATTAAATTGTTTGTCATGTAATGTGACCTATTTCGTCTAATTTAGCGATCCCAAAATGACGTGAACATGATTACAATACTGATTACGGTTGTTACTTGTAGACCTTCTAGGATATAATAACGATGATTAACTTCAGTTTTACTTTACTTTCCCCATTTTAGTCTGGAGATTTTAAAAGGGCTTTGTCACGAATTTTTGACCAGATTTTTGAACAGCCAAAATTTATATTTGTCTCACAGGAAACCTAAATTGAAAAATAATAGTCCATTTTTATTAAAACTTGCTTTATAAGAGCACTGAAACTGTTAACGAGCGTCTTTCATGGCAGTGTTGTTCATTCCTCATCCATCCATCCGTCCATCCGTCCGTCCGTTCGTTTAGTGTTTATTGATCTGACAGCTCAACAAAAAACAGTTTTGAGAAATTTCCCTAATTCAGTGCGATTTCTCCTTTTCTCGTGACTTACAACATTTCTTTACAAGCAACCTTATAACAAATCTGACAGGTAACAAGATGCTAAGCAAAAACGGCACTGCCGCGGACATGACATCCAATAGGTAAAGTTTGTAAAATGGTAGATCCAGGCTCTTTGGTCGGAGGAACGGTAGGCCACCTTGAGCCTTGGTATATTCCAACCAGTCGGCGGCTTCTTGTATAGGAGTCCGGGGTCGAAATCTCATGGAACGAGAAACGCGGGAAGCGTTCTCCAAGTAGCTATAAGGAAAAAGGAAATTATTGTTCAATGTCGTGAAAGAATGTACATTTTAAACTTGAACGACTCCAGCATAATAGCTGTGTCAGCTGACGTGAAGGTTATTTTAATCGCTGGAATTCAAACACTGTGAACATTAAACCCTGAGCGCAAGAAGGAATTGCCTCTAAGTTCATTTTGCCATTAAAACTCAGCTATGCAATCAGAGAGTTTTATGCATCGGTTTGGAGAGCATGAAAAAAATGCCGTTTCTTTTGTTTCCGATAAAATTAGTTAAAAGATATCAAGCACTCTCTCAAATTCGAAGCGAGAACAAAATTATCTTCTCACCTCGTTTAATCACATTTTTTCTTTTATTTTGTCTTGCAAAAAAGAAAACCATCTTCACTGCCTATAAATACTTGCTGTAAAAACGGCTGTGAAACAAAATGGTGCAATTGTGTGACGTCATACAATCAAAAATGGTGGCGCATGGAAATTCAACACCCATATCCCATGGATAAACTTGAAATAGTTTTCCTTTGTTTTATAGAACAAATGAACATTGCTTCTTTATCAGTTTCTGTTTTATGCCAAGTTTTTCCAAAAGTGAAGGATTCCCTTAAAATTAACATACCTTTGGTTGTTGATGACCATATTTATAGTTTTCACCAGTGTTTCTATGGTTATTGTGTCTGGAAATAGTACTTCCCCAATCCCAATGTGCTTTGCAGTGACGGAGTTGTCGAACTGGTCACCAAAGTATAAAGGCATAAAAATCACGGGGATACCATGGTAACCAGCCTCCAACATTCCATTCATTCCCCCGTGTCCAATAAACAGACGCGTCTTCGGGTGACCGAGAATGTCGTTCTGAGGAAGCCAGAAAGATACTCTGACGTTGTTTGCAAGTGCCAAGTTGTTGCCTTCAATGTGAGCAAGTGAACACAGATTAGACTTAATAGCTCCGTAAAAATTTCGTGCCTGAGTAACAGCACCACACATCACTGAACAGACACGTGACGCGAGGGTTATAAACATGAACGTTTCAAGTTTAAGCAACTTAACTTCAAAAGTGGTACACCCAACATTGGTCAAAATGGGGACTTTTTTCAATTTCAAGACTGATCACAACAAGATCTTATCTGACCAACTTTTCGTAAAGTGCAAGATTTTGCGTATTTTAAAGGCCCATGTTCAACCGTTTGCATTGGCTCTGCTTTCTTGTGTTTATCTTGTTTCAAAACAATAAAAAACGGCCCCAAAGTCTAACGCAAAAGATGCGGCAACAAACTAGACAAAAACTACTAGTAGAATTTTTTATTCATAGAGTTGCGTGGTCTTATGCGTAAATGTGTAATACTACTGTATTCACGACTATCAAAGATTTAGCTACAGTAAAAGAGAGGTACCAAAGTTACATAGTTAAAATATGGTTTTCTTATTTTTTAATTAATTAATTAATTTTTTTATTTATTATTATTTTTAGACTATACTTACCTGTTTTCAGCTTCCAGATGACACGCTGGGAAAAAACTAGAGAACGCATCAGCCATTATTTGACGAGTTTCGTCAGCCATAATGGCAACGGTGCCAAACGACACAAGAATGACCCCATCATCACCAGACCCCTCCACAAACTCCTCCAGCTCGTCCGGGAGTGGTTTTGCGGGACCTAGGAGAAGTGGACCAACCATTTTGGTATCTGAAAACAAAAGAACGAAAATTAATTCGGATATCACAAGTCAGTGGGCACCATTATTGTAGGCTGATGGACGGTGTCAATGATGAAATTGAACTCTGAGTATCATATATACTGTACTAGAAAGGAGCAGTGTATATTTATTAAACCAACATGTCATTAAAATGAAATGAAAAGACCTGGCCAGGCTCTGCAGAGGTCAGCACTGGTGGCTTTTTACAGCCTCTCTTTAAACGCGACAGAAACAGCGAGCGCGTAGCACGACACCCTCGTGCCTCCTCTTTTGCGCTGGCGTCCAGCCCTCTCTCGTTAATTTTTCGCGTTAAAGAGTGCTGTGAACAGTCTGTTAACGCTAGCCAAACGTTATATCAATATGCTATAAACAAATCTAAGAAAGCGCAAAAT
Organism: Oculina patagonica; assembly: GCF_052425735.1. Lineage (NCBI taxonomy): Eukaryota > Metazoa > Cnidaria > Anthozoa > Scleractinia > Oculinidae > Oculina > Oculina patagonica. Next base: position 38,142,334 of record NC_135758.1, on the reverse strand, counting down.
TCCATAGGAAAATAAGGTCAACTCACTTGGCAGAAGTGGTCGTGGATAATCAATGGCGAAATTTGTCTGAACTATGATAAGGTCCACTGCATCAAAAGTCTGCTGTAAGCTTTTATCTGGCGTAATGTTATACTTCTCTTTCAATTCTTGATACAAGGGCAGCATAACGTATTCACTGGCAATTTTATTGAACAACCATATCAGAGTGTTCTTTGCTCTCTCGCTGAAGCTCATACTGTCTGCCATTGCAGAAAACCCCTGGGGAATGTAGGAGGGAAGCGATTCCAAATTTAGGGGAAGTGTTCCCGTAGCTGTGCTGAGTGCACTTGTCAGAATTGTCACATGGGGTAAGGAGAATTTATCCGCAATCAGAAATGAGCACAGATACATGGCGTCCCCTATGACTAGATCAGCAGACTCAACTTCCTTCATGAGCTCTTGGTTGCTAAGCTGCGTGTCACAGTAGGCTCTGAAACTTCCTGTTAGAATACGCGACAACTTCAAATGATGTTGAAGACCTGTGCCCATTATTTGTTTGAGATCAGCGTTGGCTACAAACTCCGGACATTTGAACAGTCGGAACATGGGGTCGTTATTGGAGTGGATCCAGTCCTCGCAATCTCACATGCTGATATTAAACAACCTGTTGATAGAAGCAGATTTGAGCACTCTACCTGGATACCAGGTATATTCCTAACGACTACTGCCTTTTAGATTTCTGCGAGGTTTTGACATTACTATGTATTATTTCACAAAGCTTGAAATAACAGACTGACAACGACATTTCAGACGTAAAATATGAGGTACTGCAAGGCTGTAACGTCACACGTTAATGTGATACCAAAATAATAAGTGGGAGCCTTCATTAGCTTTCACTGCTTTCCCTATCTCTTGGTTATTTCGCTGTGCTTATTTATGCATTTCTAGCATTTGTTATTCTATTCGGCAAAATAAGGTCAAGAAAACAAGAAAGATATGACACGTAAATACATTGAAGTATTTCGTATCCGAACTGAAGCTATAATAAATCCATAATTCGATGGCTTTACAGATAATACTCGCGAAAAATTTTCTTATTTCTTGAATTTTTACCCGCCCCTGTAGGGCTTGGAAAAATACAACGAAAGTCGTAAAATATCCACGCATATTATCGGTAAAACTATCGAATAAGAAGTTTACTTAGGGACGGACCATTATTTTCTTGGAGGGGGGGGGGGGATGAAAAATTTTCCTCTGCAAACTTTTATTTTTTCTCCTTTTTTTTCGAAATTCTTACTATTTTTTGTTATACATATCGTTTTTGTAAACAATTTATTTTGTCTTTCCAGGCCCTGCAAACAATTTTTTTCAATATTTTTCATCCCTCACCCCCTCCAAAAAAATAATGGTCCGTCCCTTACTTACAGTTATTGAGTAACTGCTGAGATTCTGATCGTGTGCGAATGTAAGTGAAGTACAACGTCGTTTTTAGTTAAAAATATAAAGTATAGAGGTGTCCAAAATTTTATACCAAGTGGAACTACTGACCTCGGCCGGTGTTTTTGTAGGTAGCTACGGGGCTGATATTTAAAGTCAAGCCCAACAAATCGAACCAACTTCTTTTGCATGGTTTTCGGCTAAAATTACATTGCACGTAAGCCTTTCTCGATTATGCTAGCATTTTTTTCGGCATTTTTTGGGAAAACGAGCATTTTTTTCGTTTTTTCTTCAAAAAAGAATTGCTAGCATTTTCTGTCACTTTTCATGACTGTGATCCAGATTTTCAGCACTCAGAACTCAGAAGGATAAATAATCCTAAAGTTTCACAATTTTGATTACATAATTTGATTGTTTTCTGTCTGTTTCGACTGTTTGTGCGTTGTGTTACTTGTGTACTTGTGTTGTGTTACTTGTGTGTGTTTTTTTATTTTTATTTTTTTTGTAAATAATTTTTTTTATATTTTTTTTTTTATAAACAAACAATTATTAAGTATCACCTGTTGTTGATATGAGCATATAATGTGAGAGTTTGTACGTTTTGTTTGAAATAAAACAAGGCATTTTTTGGAATTCAAGTGGCATTTTTTAAGGAAATCAGGCATTATTTTAGCATTTTTTTGGCTTTATGCGAGAATTTCTAGTAGCATTAAATGCCAGTTTTACTAGCATAATCGAGAAAGGCCTAATTGCACGGGCTACCTATAATTATCAACTTGTTTTACAGTTTGTAGTTGCATCCAAATATAATTTATTGAAGCAATAATGTTTTGACCAGAATTATAGAGTGACAAGTTTGTTTGTAACATGCAATGTACGATGTTAGCCTTCTTGTATTTAAACCCGGAATGGCCAAATACAAGGCAAATTAAGGTTATTTGCCCGGCGTGCGATCACTGACGATATAGTATTAAGGATGTATGATACACCACATGCAAGCTAAAAGACAACTTTCCAGCTTTGTGAGTTTTTATGTTTTGAAATCAGTGAAGCTTTGCAAATTAGTTAATTAAAATTCATTCGGGGTAGTAGTTTATTATTATGCAAACAAAAGAGGACAGAGTACATGTATTTGTTTTCACTCATCATAGTCACGAATGCAGTTTCTGCGTTGTCGGTCTACATGGACGTCTTCTAAACACCAAGCATTATCAATGCTAAGGTAATTTGAGTCGCAATCCACTTTTGCATCACTTTCTACATGGTTAATCAGAGTTTAGGGCCTATTATACTTCAGAGGACGTAATCGGAAAACAGCTACAATATTCATCTCCCATATCATTAGCAATATTCTGTACACTGAAAAGCCCAAGAAATGTCCATACTTTTAGGAAAAATATGGATTATTTGACAACGGATAAATCACACTGGCGTACCTCATGTCCCCTTATTGCAAGTTCTTTTGCCAGTTTGGAGTGGACGAGGTAATGACTTCTTCCAAGCATCGGAAAGGTCACAAATTTTACAGCAAAACAACTTGATATGAGTGTTAGAGCTATGAGCGCTTGCAGTAATGCCATAACGATGTTGTTCGTCACGGTGGTTTTAGGGCTGGTTCCTGACTGTTCGAGAGGTCTGATGACAATATAGGTCACAATAAATTGCCGTGACTCAGGTGCATGACTCAGTTACTGTCACGAGGTCGAGTCTCTTAGTGTGCTTATTCATTAAAGGGACATGGTCAGCGTTCAGACCGCGCTGACCTGGACACTAGTTTTCGCGTTTTGAAGAAAGTCCACCTGAACCCGAAATCAAAAATACGCGTAGAGAACCTTCAGAATGTCAACTTCACAGTGTTTTTTTCCCCCTAAATTTTCCCATTTAATGAAACACTGAGAACATTGAAGCAGATTTCTGAAGGTTCGTTTTGAAAGAAGTCCACGGTGGACTTTTTTCAAAACGTGAAAACTAGTGTCCAGGTCAGCCCGGTAAGAACGCTGACCATGTCCCTTTAATTGCTTCACGAATGGACCAACAAGAGATCGGAAAACGTTGGTAAACAAAGACTTGAACCAAGTTTGGTGAGAATGGGTTGGGCCCTATGTAAAATTTTTATCAGTATAGCGAGGCGGTTAGTCAGAGAATGACGCAACAGTTAAGGAGAGAATAACTTACTGCGCCTTAAATTAAGTAATGTTGGGGCTTACTCTATTTTAATCTGTTTTGCAGCGAACATCTCGGCGTTACAGTGGTTAGGTGACACTAGACAGTTCTGCTGGGAAAAACGCTATAGGTTTATTGTATAACGTGTTTAACGGACGGCTGTTAGTGTGTGATCACTCGCATACAAGTACAGTTTAATACACAGTTACAGGTGCACCATGTAAATTTGGAAGTTATGGCACTTGTCGAGTTATGCCATATGAGAATACTCCAAACGCTTCAAGCTTCAGCAACGGGAGTTACGCGCTGGCATGGCGGTATCGGCCATAAGGCTCGAACGCGGACTTTACCTTTACCTTATAATTGTCAACTTTGTGTGCCCATTTTGGTTTAAAATTGTAAAGTGAAATATCTAATCGCTATTGGCCCCTCAGCTAAACCAGAACTTTTCCTATCAACAGGATCGGAGCTGTATTAGTTTGTATTTGACTGATTGAACCCAATGGAGCCCAGATCCGGCTGTTACTAAAGGCCATAAAAGTCTGCTTGGGCAAGGAAAAAGTTGCCGCATTAACGAGACGGCCTCAACAGCTTCTCCCTACACTCGACCAATAAACAAAATTGTATCCCAAATTCTCCTAACTAGCATTAACAAAACACCTGGCAATTAGTAAGGAGAATTAGTTTTTTCGAGCTTAGCACCGACAGAGGATAAAATATAAAGACAACAAAGAACACTCAAAGCTTTCATCGCATCCCACATTTTATTCAGTTTAGTAACAACAAATCTCGGTTGTCGCAGAAAGGTTTTCTTCATAGACCGTTGGTTGCAAAAGCATGACTCTCAGCCAAGGATATCAGGATCTATAGCCCTGTTTTCACATCTGGTGCCGGCCCAACCATCTGCGCAGCTGCAAGCAACATGACGCTCCGAATTAACCTCAACAGCGAAACACTCTCCTCCATTAAGGCACATAGTGATTTCATTTGATTCGTGTTCAGTGCACGCTGAGGAAAGTGAAATAATTATATATTATTAATTTAACTTGCTTTAACTAACACAAAAGATGTTATGTGCATATCATTTAACCTTCGTTAACAAAAAGTGTAGACGATTACTATAGTTCCCGGCTGTATTGTCCAAAAATGTAGAATTTTGCCGTTTTAAAACGACTCTTTAGACAGCTTTGAAGCTGTGGTTCTATAAAGCAGTTTTTTTAAGAAAACTGTAGCAAAGCCTTGGTTCCAATGTGATACATAGAAATCATATAACTCGAAGGTAAAATTCCTTCTTCAAATTAAAAGGAGAAATTTGGAAGGGAAGCCTACACTTTTCAAGCTATAGAAGCACTACGACAATAAAATATTTCGACAAACTCTGCCTTATTTTATTCCTCATTAGATTTCAATTTTTTTCTAGGATATTCATTTCCTGAGTACAAAACAATCTAGCATAAACTAAAAGAAATAAATTTCTTGCCACGTATAGTGGCATAGCTCGCCGAGTTGTGAACTAAACACATTCAGCCTATACGTACTTCGCATACGCATTGCAACGCTATCTCCGCTCCCAGAGGAGCAGTAACTCCGATTAAAATCCAACTTAAATGTAAAGGCCAATATATATATTTTTTCGATTAGTTCTCTTTAACAATAAGATCATTTCCCCGATCAAGATGATCGATTGGAAACTGAAGTGCAAGTGACAGTCGCACATTCCCGTCCAAATTTAAGTACAAATGATTGTCTAATTTTAATCAGTCAAAGTTTCCTGACGATATTGCAACCACCCCACCCCCATTCCTCGGAATTTAACTCTCATTGCGGACGATCTTTATAATACTGTAAGCTTATGTCTACCTAATACTCTACTTGAGGTGTGTTGTTATTGTATGGTTTAGTAACGTTTCTCAGCATACACTCGTACACAAGGTCAGTCTCTCAGCATGACTAAGATCTGAAAGATTTTCTTTCTCTCTCTAATCATATTTTTCTACTAAATAATTGGAGTGAAAAGTCACAACGGCTAGAAAAACAACTTACGTAGTTTATGACTCAGCTCTTCTGGTGATGCGTCTCGCCGGCGCCTGCCATCTGCTAGACAAGTAGCACAGAGAATTCAGTGAGGTTTGAAAATACGGACATTGATAGCTACTGATAAAGGATTATTTCATAACATATTTTTCGAAAAGAATATTTGGTTTATAAAATCATCCACAAATATTTAGGTGCCGCATCGATTAATGAAAACACCACAACAATTCAAATATTTCCTACCAAGATATTTCGTTAGTTGCACATCCTGTTTGTTTAGATACATCCAAAATGTATATCTAATTCTGTTTATATTTATTTAGTTTATTTTATCTCTATATAACTTCATCGCTAAATGAAATGGTCCCTTTTTACAAAGTAAAACAGTGATAAAGAAACGGGTGGTTGTAGCCCAGTGTTGCTAAAGATAAATTCTAACCAGAGAACTTTTAATACCGGGTTGAAGAAGAGCAGTGTGCACTATTCCAAGGAGAACGCAAAGGGCAAGGATAGCCTTCATTCTTGAAAAACGGAAGGGTGTTCAGTTGATCGTCTTTGCTCGTGTCGATTTCTCTAAGATCCCTCAACGGTCCACAGAACTTAAATGGTATTCTTTTCTTTGTTCTTGAGGTTTGAATGTTTGAAATTTACATGATATATTACTAAAGAATATAAACGCCTCGAGCTAGCTAGATCCGTAAAAAAAATTGATTAAAAAATAGAGTAGTTGTAGTGCAACACAACTTTTACAATCACTGAAAGTCATTGAGTTAAAAGTAGTAAAGACAATTTTACACAAGCAGTATTATTCAAGTGTTGGAAGTGATTTCAAACTCGAATAAAACGTTTTTCTGTCATAGTTACTAATATTCATGACCAAGTGGTTTAATTAACGAATGGTTAGTTTTACTACCTTGTTGCCTTTGTTACGTATTTCACAAAATCCGTTATCAGAAGAGTAAAGTTCCTCGGAAACTACAAGGGATTAGATTGAAAGAGACATTCGGCGCCAGATCCACCGAGGTGCCCGAAAAGGGTTGGGGGGGGGAGGGGAAATGGGTATTCCAATTAAAGGAAGCAGAGGGAGGGGGGAGCGGGGCAAAGGAGGGCCCTTTCTTGCTGACATGGCGCAACGGGGGGTTATTTACGCCATTTGGGCCTTTAGCTTATATTAAAATTATGAAAATGGGAATTCACGGGGCCTTTTAAGCCTGGTTTTCACTAGCGACGCAAGCGCAAGCGCACGAATAACAGCTTTTATTTCTCCGTGAAAACGGCTTCGACTTAAGGAAAAGCACAAGCGCATTGCATTTGGATGCTTGTGATTGCGGCAAGCACAAGCACAAGGATCAAAATTTGTCCTTTTTGTGTGATCGCGCTTGTGTTTACGCTTGTGCTTGCGTCGCTAGTGAAAACCAGGCTTTAGTAGTTAACTGAAATAAAAGAACGATAAGCGTCTGTCGAGCCCCCCCCCCCCCCCCCAACCGGCTTTCTAAGAGGCTCAGTATAAACTTGTTATATTTAGCGAAGATGCAACCTCTTCCCTAGGGGTCGTCTCTGCATTTATTTTAAAAAAACTGCGAAGACCCTGGAGATGAGGTTGGTGAAGATGTTGAAGTAGCACTAAAATGAGGATTTTTGAGAACATTTCATTAGCTTCTGTAACTCATCTACTTTAGATCTCTACGTTTTGATTGTACGACTTCGTGTACGGTTAAGTCTACTGACGGGACACCCTGCTCACGTAGCTGGTGCTAGGTTTTCGTAAAATTCCACTCTCCCTATATGGGATGTTAGTCCATGGAAGGTTACCTTCCAGCAATTTTTTTCAGGTTTCCCTTACAGTTCACAGGTCCCATTTATACACCTGGGTGGAAAGAGGCGTTGTGAAGAATCTTTCTTAAAACACGATAAAAGGACTGCCTCGTCCCCAGGTGTCCAATTCATTGATCATGCGCAGTACGTTTGGCCTGCGATCCTTCTTACCATCTACCCCGCGCTTTCTGTTTTCCTGCCTTAACTGATCAGGCGATCAGCGCCTGGGGACGAGGCAGCTACAAGGAGTCCAGCGCTCGAATGATCGATCCGGAGTGCAAACGATAAGGCCAACCGCGCCTCCCACACATTTTACTGTGCCCTATTTCATCTGCATCATCCTAGTATACGATTTAAACCAGTGGTAACCACAGGTTAGAAAGTGCGGGCCTCGATGCAGTTAAGAGAAGGTACTGGGAGGGAAGTGTTTTTAAATCACTGGACAAAAGAAAATTATTCCGAGTAAGGTCGAGTAACGCGTCACGCTTAAGTCACGAATGTTTATCGTTTCCTATTGCCGCGAACCAATCAGAGTTGTTTTTTTGATTGACAGTTTTGCGAAGTGTAGTCGAGCACGCGGTGTGAATTGAGATGTGATTTTCCTCCGTCGGTAAACTCGCTTTGTTGTCAGTGTTATAAGGAATTTCTCGAGAATAACCGTTGTTGGAATCATTCGCTTTGCCGTAGTTTATCTGTGATACAATCACAGCAGATCTTCTCAAAAGCAACACCTATAAAACAACGTCTGCAAAACGTAATGTCTGCAAGACAGAAGCCTCGATCTAATGTGACAAACTGTTGATTTTTCGCATTCTTATCGCTCTTGGAGACAAGATTTTTCTCTTCCGGTGTTACGACAAACTGTCGTGATTGACACATTTTTTGCATTCCGATCGTTCTTAGTGGAAGAACAAAATTTTCAACTTCCGGTTTGCAGATAGCCTTTATAAACGTGGCGCGCACGCGTAATACGCAATCCGCGGGTCACTGTCAAGATTAGGGTTGCGGCCTCTCTTGGGCCCGCAACAACCTACAGCATCGAAATACCCTTACAAAGTCGAGGGAGAAAAGTAGTTGTCAGTAACGTTTTTAATTTTAAACTTCAGGCTCTAACAAAATATATACAATTAGAACAGCCAATGCGCACTTTTCGATGTGCTAAAATTCCAATCGATAGCGAGACTAAGAAAATCGAAACAAGACTCAGGGAAATTTTTACATTTTCATCACAATAAGACACGATAAACTCTCTTACCCGGTCACGAGGTATAGTGGCTTCCTTAGGATTATATGAGAATAATTATTTTACGAACCATTAAAATACTTCACCAGTGGACAAGGTGGGGTAGATAAGAACGAAGTTGATTGGTTTATAGAATGACAAAACAATAGAACACAAGAAAAGAATGGTTTATCTACCTCAGACATTAGATATATCTACAATTTATTATCGTCCGCGGAAGTAATGAATGCGATAGAAGATATCATTTAAAACCAAAGCAAACTGTCATACAACTATCTGGATCTGAATGGCAGGGAGAAAGGATTTGACCTCCGGATTACATTCACATTTAGCTCATATCCGTGTACTATATTAATAACTAATATCATCAAAATACCTTACAAAGAAGAAGAAAAGCGGAAAATACAACTGAATCTTATCAAAATATTTAACAATTAAACTACAAGCAAGAGTTTTCTATGAGCGAATAGTCAACGAGGCGCGGCCGAATTGACTATCAAACAGCTTTAGTAGAAACTCTAAAGGATTGCAGTTCAAAACTTACAATTTCATATTAAGCCAAACATCATCAGAAAAAACGTCCCGTTAAGGGGTGTGATCGTGTTTTGTCAGTGAATAGAAAAGTCAATAAGCACACTTCGATGATATGTTGAAATTCTTCTCAACAGCGAGACTTTTGAAACTTAACAAAGCAAACCAAAACAAGACTCGACAGTGACTCGAGGGAATTTTAAAGTTTCATCCTCCCTACGGCTTCATTAGGGCTAAGCGAGAAAAATTATTTTAGGAACCATTAAAATATTTTACTTAACAAAGCAAACCAAAACAAGACTGGACAGTGACCCGAGGGAAGTTTCATCTTCCCTTACGGCTTCATTAGGGCTAAGCGAGAAAAATTATTTTAGGAACCATTAAAATATTTTACCATTGGATAAATCGCGGTGCGTGAAAACAAATTTGATTGGTTTACAGAATGTTTCAAAACAATAGAACACATGCAGAAAATTCTTTATCTACCTCAGAAATTAGATCTATCTACAAAGAAAACGCCTTGCACGTATCTAAAAGAACAATTTGCGAAGAAGAGTTTTCAACAATGAAGATTGCCGTGGTATTGTGCTTTGCTTTTCTGATGGTCTGCGCTACTCATGGCACAAGGAGAGGTAAGCCAAAGGTGTTTTCACAAAACAGTAATTTTATGCCAGCGAAGAGTCGGATTACAAGCCTTACTTTTTAGTGGTTCTTCAGATTCTTGAAGTTCCAAGTAAAACTAATTATTTTTTCTCAAGCATCTCAGCGGTCCGGAATCCTCAATCCTCGAATCTGATTGGCTAATTGCACGCGCTCCAGCGGTCCGGATTTTCCCATCCGGACCCCGCTCACGGCGCGAAATCATTTTGCAGCTTCGGACTAAACATGAAGTTTCTGCTCTCCAAACTCAAAATAGCTGTTTACCAACCGTTGTAAATTTGAAAGGACAAAAAAGCAGAGGAATTAAAAGGCCTTGAAGTTCTTCAAAAGGCGAGTATTCATTTCTTTCTCAACAAAATTGAGTTGTAGTTTACCGTTCGTAGTTTGCCGTTGTTTGTGCATTTCACAATGATTTTCACGCCATTGCGGTAAACTTCACCAGTTTTTAGACTCCATCTATGAGTTAAACTGCCTTGGTTATAAGTCACTTTTTGCTAAAACAAAACACTATTTACCATCATTCAAGGAAATGAGATTATTTGATTAAAAACGGACTTACGGACAAATAAATTATCACAATATTGTGCCGTACGTAGTAGACACTACGCATTTCATTCAGTTTGGCACTGTTTATCAGAATAAAATTCTGCTGGGAATCAATGCAGAGATTATTAATTTGTTAAGTTAAATACAAGTGTGAATAGCTTGTAAAACTGCTTTTCAGTCAAAGAGTATTTTGGAGCTTGAGAAATAGCCTTAACACCCTCCGAGCAGAGTTTCTTTCAAGACTTTTCAAAACATTGATCGGGAATTGTCCGGGAAGCCGAAATCGATTTAAATGTGTTTTAAAACTTAAACGTTTTGTGGCATATTTGTGCTATATTTATGACTTCATTTGCTTTTCTTGATTCTCTGGAGTTTAAATTAAATATGCTAAACATTTCTTGAGTACGGTTCATTTTTAACGAAGCTTCACTCTTGCTAACCCGTTGATCGAGTCGGACAATGTCAACATTGAAATTAAATCCGCGCGTATGCAACAAACATTTTGCGACACGATTTTTCTCGGTTTCTTTTCCAAACAAATTAAAGTAGGAAAAAAATAAAAACGTTATAACTCATGGATTGCTCTGGTGTGAAAAAGGGGTTTTAAGTATATTTTTACCGAAAGAACACGACCAAGACAAACGTCTTGTTTTAGGTTCTGTAATTTCGCGTGATCGAAGTTATTTTTATCTACCGAATTTGTCATCCTCTCTTTAGGGACCGGTCATTATTTATGTAGAGGGGGGAGGGAAAATATTTGGAAGATCAAAATTCTTAAGGCCCCCCCCTCCAGGCCATGTAAGTAGCAAGTGACCCCCCTTCTTTATTCAATATTTACGTGATGACCCCCCCCCCCCACCTCATATCTCCCTTTATATGCCTCAATAATTTATTATTAAATGCATGTTACATACAATCTTAATTGCACACTTTTCTAATTCAAAAAGCTGGATCAACACTTAGGGACCGGTCATTATTTATGTAGAGGGGGGAGGGAAAAATATGTTGGAAAGATCAAAATTTCTGTAAGGCCCCCCTCCAGGCCATGTAAGTAGCAAGTGACCCCCCTTCTTTATTCAATATTTACGTCATGACCCCCCCCCACCTCATATCTCCCTTTATATGCCTCAAGTAATTTATTATTAAATGCATGTTACATACAATCTTAATTCACATTTTCTATCAACTGGATCAACACTTATAAGCTTCTTCTATTTTGATGTATTTAATACCTTATTTTAACTCCTTAACTTTAATGGTATTTATCTCTTTAATAATTTCTTAATCCTAAAGTTGTAAGGGATACTTTGAATTCTTGTTGTCATAAATATCATTTTTATTACTTCTTGGGCTATTGAGTGTAATCATTTTGTAAAAGAAAATAATTTCAGTCAAACAATATTAAAGCAGATTATAAAGGTCTGTTTCTTTATTAACTAAAATTAATTTTAAGATAACAATGGAGTTTAGAGTGAAAACAGTATTTCTGTAAAATACAAATCACTAAAGTTGTACATAATAGTGGAGTTTAAAAAAAGAAAACAATAGAAATAGCATAAAATTGTACAATTTAGCATCTCACTTTTCACATATGGTGTTTGCACTGTTCTATTTAACTGTTTTACCCACCTCAAACTGCTTATCCCCCCTAAACTTCTTTATAAAAAATTTTAGCCCCCCCCTCTTGCCACTCTGAAATAGCCTTGACCCCCCTTCTTTTTTTCCCTCCCCCCCTCTACATAAATAATGACCGGTCCCTTAGGCTGTTTGCGTTATGCGCGTAACGTGAAACTGTGTTCACTTCAGAAAACGGCTACTTGTGTGTAAGTCGCGTTTTAAAATCGAAATGTAATGTTCTCACAGCTTAGTAAAGGATTATTAATTTCAGAGGATGACAAGTGCTTTGAGTGATTGTCTTTACAACTTACCGTGTAATAACAAGCGAATTCTGAAGCTCAAACAAAACCTCACTAAAAATTTCCCTAAACGCGGCCACCAATAACAATTTTGACATCGACGTACGAACGTATTCCAGAAAAAAAGAAACTAACAGAATTGCACGGATTCGACCTTTTGAGCCCGTTGAAGTCCTGACAGGTCGTCTAAGGGCGCTTTCCATTAGTCAGAACTGGCCGTGGTTTTGAATGTGAAATGGACTTTTTGCACCACATTTTCCCACAAATCCACCACAACAGTCTATGATATTTATGCATTGACTGATTTGACAGGACAAATCTGACTAACAACGGAATTCCGTTTTCGAATATATCGGCCTGGCCGGCCAGTTCTGACTGAGAGATAATCGACGGCAGTGTAAAACGCAACCGTTATTCAGACTCCGCGTTTTATTGAAATGCACAGGAAATAAATAACTTTTTGCTTTCTTTTATCTCTTAGAGTGTAACGAATGTGAGTTAAGAGAAGCCGGCTGTTTGCACGGGGGAACATGCCGTTTTACATAGCCGCCCGGATGGAACGACGCGCCCGAGATGCAGTTGTGTTGAAGATGGGTCGGAACCCGTTGTGAAATAAGGAGAACACCCGCCATCATGCAGGGAGGAATGCCCTTTGGTCGATGATCAGACTGACAACTTCAAGCAGTGGGAAACGTTAACGTAAACTGCAAGATGATAACAAAAAAATAAAAATGCTTTAAAAAGTGTAGTGTTTGAGTTTAATAAAGGAGTGAAGTGGCAAAATTTTGACATTTTTCTTGTTCCTTACTTATCTCTTATACCCTTTGTTTCCGTAATAAGTTGCATTGTTTGCTAAAAGTTACGACAAACCACACTTTGACCCGCTCAATACCAAATACTAAATCGGCCAATTCGAAAAATGACCTCGAGCCAAATATTGTCCCGTACGGTCTTCCTACTCGGTAAATAAGCGAAAATTCGCTCACAAAAACTAACCCAACACGAAAGCGCTCTTGAAAGTAAAAAAAATGTCTTAAAGTAGAGTAGAGTAAAGTAAGGAAATATACATATGAAATAAAAGAAGAAATAATCATTCCTTACCAGTGATTTCTAGTATTCAATATGCGATAATTGTCGTTATTTACAAGTTGACACTCTACTCAAAAAGTAAATAACTATGAGGCGCCGCTTTTACTCTTGGCTAAGTCAATGCATTATCCCTTTTTGAGAGATTCCTGCTTAAAGTAAATTATAAAAAACAATAGGCCATTAGCAGGCTATGAACAAGAACTGCGATCAAACATGTGTGGCAAGGCGAGACGGGTCTTATAACAGGTTAAGTGAATAGGGTAAAGAATGGTTTGTGCGAAAACGCCGCTAAACAATTAAACTCAAGTTCATCGTAGTTGGAGGAGGTTTGATGTAAAACATACAAAGCCCCGCACATATCTAACGGAATTTCAAACTAAGTTTTCCTAGTTTGAGCCGAAAATGTTTAAATAGCTTTGAACCGGGCACATTTGCAAAATTAACTGCTGCAGCTCGTCTACTGTAGATCTCTCATTTTTAATTGTCCAACTTCGTCGAAGCGTACTTTCGCGCCGCCCTGCCTACGAAGCTGGAGACATGGCGGTTTCCTTAACCCGAAGCGACTAAGAACTGCCATTAGCACTATGCGGGATGCCAGTCCATTGCGGGTTAGCCTCAAGCATTTTTTCAGGTTGCCTTCACAGTTCACCCGGTACTCATTCATAAACTTGGCAAGGACTGGAACACGGATCACTCCGTGCTAACAATTAACCCACCGCGCCTCACACACATTTGCGAACCGATATTTTACTCAGTTAGATTTCACTGACTGCTGTGTGCTGTATTTTACCTAAAGAAAGCCTTTATAGGGTGGTCGTACAATAACTGGTGTCCAAGTAGTTTACATTGTGGCCATTGAATAAGCAAACAAATATTGTAAATAAACAGAAAATTTTTTGTAAAATTCCAACTGTTTGGATGCAGAGCACTTGGTTATATACAAAGGGTGGAGGAATTGAATTCGGTTTTACTGAGCGCAAATCAATCATTTGGCAGGGAGGATTTGAACCTGGGCCTCCGGATTACAAGCCCACATCCACTTCATATTCGCGTAGCATATTAATAACAACCCCAAAATAATATCTAATGATAACTAATGGCATTGAAATACCTTACAAAGAGGGAGAGAATTTGAAGCTTCAACTGAATCTTATCAAGAAATTTACGATTAGAACAGTCGATATACACACTTCGATATGTTGAAATTCTATTTGAAAGTGAACAGTCCGGGATAATGTCCACTTTTGGAAAAGCGCGAAACAAAGGCGTAACATAACAACGTGCGACTTCTTTAACTTAACAAGAGCAAACCAAAACAAGACTCGACAGTGACTCGAGGGAATTTTAAATTTTTTAGCATCTTCCTTAGGGCTTCCTTTGGGCTATTTGAGAACAATTATTTTACGAAACCCATTAAAATATTTTACCATTAGCTACGGATATGTCTTGGTGCGTGAGAACGAATTTGATTGGTTTACAGAACGCCACAAAACAATAGAACACATGCAGCAAATTCTTTATTTACCTCAGAAATTAGATCTATCCACATAGAGTCTACATACTACTCTGTACACTGAGGACAAAGCAAACAAAGCAGACGTCTTGCACGTATCTTAAAGAACATTTTGAGAAGAAAAGTTTTCAACAATGAAGATTTCCCTGGTATTGTACTTTGCTGTTTTGATGGTCTGCGCTGCTAATGGTACAAGCACGGGTATGGTATTTTTTATATATATAAAACAGTCATTTGTTGCTTTAAGAATTATAAGTTTGCACGTAAAACTAAATGTTCCCCCGTTTACATACTTATTTACTAGTATGTCTACGACCAGGGCAACGTACTTCAAATTTATCTTTCGACTTTGTCTTCAGTGTCAACTGAATTAGTCATTCTCCCTTTTTAACCGACTTATCGATGTGCGTGATGTGTATGTGATGTGTGTGTGATGTGTGCGTGATGTAAAACTGAGATCACTCAAGAGTCAAGTGCAAGACTTGTGTTGGGCACGTTTTGAAACCAAAAATAAAGGAGCCTCACGGAATTTAATGTTCCCTGATCGTAAACGTCCGCTCTTATTATTAATAACAATAAGTTTTGACAAGGATTTAATTCGCTATTCTTGAAAAGGTGTATTCAGTTTACGGTCACCAATTTCAAAGTAAAGTAAAAGTAACGACTACAAACTGGCGCGGTCAAGTGGCCTGGCGTGCAGCTAAAGCAGTCTGGGAGTTCGATTTTTCAATAAGCCGCTTAGGCCCCCATCCCACCCCCCACCCCACTCCTGACAATTTAAGAACAAGCAGGGCCGTAGCTAGACTTTTGACAAAGACGAGGCAAACTTTTCGAGTGTCGAAGGCACGAGGCCTTATTGGGGTCTGGAAAGAAAAATTTGAAATCTAGAATCTCTGAGACGCTACTTTTAGCATTTTTCATGAGATATTTCTTCAGAAAAATCAATCAGGTTCAATTGGGAATTATTCTTACCTGAACGTATTTTTTTAAAAATTTTGGGTTAAATCAAAAGGAGTTTAAATTCGAATTTTTTGCACTGAGAAATGTCATACAAGGCAATTGCCTAAACTTCCGCTTCGGAAATTTATCGTGTTATGACGGATCGGTTTTTATATTTAATAAATCATTTTTACATCTTCTAGAGTGTAGCGCCTCTCAGGCAAGCCAAGCCCGCTGTTTGCACGGAGGAACATGCGTTCTGGAAAGCCACCCAGATGGTACTACGCACCTGGGGTGCAGATGTACTTCTCGATTTAAAGGAAGGCGTTGTGAAACGACACTGTTTTGGAGAACAGGCGTTCTTGGTCGATGATCAGACTGGAATGTTAAAGCATGTACACCGCAGAAACGATTACAAGATAATAAAAATGCTTTAAAAAGTGCAGCTTCTGAGTCACAAGGATATTTAAGTTTAGGTTTTGAGTTTAATAGGGGGATGAAATCACACCACTTTGACATTTCCCCTGTCCCATGCTTATATATCATTTCCTGTGCCAAGTTAAAACGCCAGTGTCACAAAAACACAGCAACCAAACACGGAGTCAAAAAATTCCTTTCTCCGTTATAAACTGGTCGCTCAAAGCTATGAAAAAGCTTCACTTTGACCCCAACATCAGGCGTTACTAAATCAAACAACTCAAATAGTTTCGCTCTAAGGCAAGAATAGGAATCCTTAGTATGGGGCGTGGTACTCGGTAAATATTAGGCAAAAAAGCTCTATTACGCTTCTGTTCCATTTAAGCCCCTCCTTCCCCCATCCCGACCTCTCTGCTAAGCTCCCCTCTTTCGAAATTCATTTTTAGTAGCCCCCCCCCCCCCCCCCCACTCTCAATTAAACCCCCTTCCCAAGATGACAATCGAAGACAATGTATGAACAGATTGATCAACAAGTTTCTACCAGCACATTTGCTTTTATTACTACTTTTGGCGTCGATGTGTTTGGAAGCAGAACTACATATTACCATTTTTATGCGCGTAAGCTGATTAATGATTTGAAAGAAACATCCACCCCACCTTAAGCGAGTCCACTTTTCCCGGGGCTTTATGACCTTAATAAAACTTTTACGGTTAATTGATTTTGCGAGTTTAAAGATTTTGCAATTAATATATTTCATATATATGTTTTCAATAATTTCGTTCAAAAGGGCACTACTATAGAGCTTTTAAGTTATTTAAAAATAGTGTTCTTCTTCCTACTCTGTATTTTTTATTTGTATACAAGGTAAACCCATTTTATCGTACTGATGGAAAACTATAAATAGGGCGATCTCTTCTAACGCTGCTGTTAACAACTCACAGATATAACAAGAAAAAGCATGCAGACGTATAGTACCAAGTTAGAAAGGAAACGGGTTAAAATCTGCTTCAAAAGATGCAGCATTTAAAGGCCGTTTACACGATGGAAAAAAACGCGTTCATAGGCGCCTATGGCCCCGAGCTTGTAATATTCGTTCATGGAAGACTCGGGGACCGACGCCATATTCGCTCGGCGTCCTACTGGAGCTTAGCCTGCGTTGCAGACGAACAAAACCCCGGTATTGTGTTCGTCTGCAACGCAGGCTAACTGGAGCTTAGTCCTTTCGCGGTCTGAACAATGTTTTGGTCGGTGAATGAGCCAATCAGAACACAGGAAATCATATATCCAGTTCTGGTTATCCGCCGAACTGTTGGAGGTGGCCGATTCTGTACGTAAGGTAGCTACGGGGTTGAGCCCACCAGATCGAACCAACTTCTATTGCATGGTTTTACCTATGATTTTAGAGAGTCTACCTATAATTATCGACTTGTTTTACAGTTTTTATTATCTAAATTTATTGAACCAAGTATGTTTTGGCCAAAATTATAGAGTGACGAGTTTCTTTGTGACATGAAATGTACGATATTAGCCTTCCTGTATTTAAACCCGGAATGACCAAATTTAATGCAAATCAAGGCTCTTTGCCCGGCGTGCGATCACTGACATATAATATTAAGGATGTATGATACACCACATGCAAGCTAAAGGACAACTTTCCAGCTTTGTGAGTTGAATTTTTAGTAGTTCAATGATGTTTTGAATTCAGCGAAGCTTTGCAAATTAGTTAATTAAAATTCATTCGGGATAGTAGTTTACATGTTTTATGCAAACAAAAGAGGACAGAGTATTTGTTTTCGCTCATCATAGTCACGAATGCAGTTTCTGCGTTATCAGTCTATATGGACGTCTTCTAAAGTGATCATTTTCAATGCTAAAGTTATTTGAGACGCAATCCGCTTTTGCATCACTTTCTTCATGGTTAAGCAGAGTTTAGGGCCTATTATACTTCAGAGGACGTAATCGGAAAACAGCTACAATATTCACCTCCCATTTCATTAGCAATATTCTGTACAGTAAAACGCCCAGAGAAATGTCCGTACGTTCAGGAAAAATATGATTTTTTTGACAATGCATAAATCACATTGGTGTACCTCATGTCCCCTTGCTGCAAGTTCTTTTGCCAGTTTGGAGTGGACGAGGTAATGACTTCTTCTAAGCATCGGAAAGGTCACAAATTTTGCAGCAAAACAACTTGATATGAGTGTTAGAGCTATGAACGTTTGCAGTAATGCCATAACGATTTTTTTCGTCACGGTAGTTTTTCGGCTGGTTCCTGACTGTTCGATAGGTTTGATGACAATAAACTGCCGTGACTCATGTGACTCAGTTACTGTCACGAGGTCGAGTCTCTTAATGTGCATAAATTAGGACGCTAATTTACTTGCTGCACGATGGACCAACAAGAGATCGGAAAACGTTGGTAAACAAAGACTTAAACCAGGTCTGGTGAGAATGGGTTCCAGGTCTGGCGAGAATGGGTTGGGCCCTGTATAAAATTTTATCAGTATAGCGAGGCGGTTAGTCAGAGAATGACGCAACAGTTAACTGAGCAGAGAATAACTGACTGTGCCCATAATGAAGTTAAATCGGGGCTTACTCTATGTTAATCTGTTTTGCAGCAATCATCTCGGCCGGCGGTGCAGTGGTTAGGTGTAACTGGACAGTTTGGCTGGGACAAACTACTCTATCGGTTCATTGTATAACGTGTTTAATTAACGGACGGCTATTTGTGTGCGCCTACAAGTACAGTTTAATACACAGTTACAGGTGAAAGCACCAATCACCCGACATCAATCACAGTGACAATTTCAGTTTTTTTTGTAAGTGCAGTTTAAGTTCTGTCAATTAGCTCTTGTGCCATGTATAGTTTTATAGTCTTTTAGTCTCTTTTGTAAGTAAAAAATATATATTTCACTGCAAGTAGTTCAAATATGGTATAAGTATCGCATTGTAAGTAGTGTGTTGTAATTAGTATACAGTGTCGAATTGTAAGAAGCGCAAGTGTTGTATTGTATTGTGCACAGCTTAAGTATTTGTACAATAAGTAGTAGTGGACATACTTTTTTGTATTTTTGTAAGTGATGTGCTTTTGTGTGTTTGCAATAAAAAAAAAGATCACACAATTTGCAAATTTTAAAGTTACGGCACTTGTCGAGTTATGCCATATGGGAATACTCCAAGTCGCTTCAAGCTTCAGCAAGCGGAGTTAAGGGCTGACATGGCGGTATGGGCCATCAGGTTCGAACGCAGACTTAACCTTTATTATATATATTGTTAACTTTGTGTGCTCATTTTGGTTTAAAATTGTAAAGTGAAGATGATGATGATAATAATAATAATAATAATAATAATAATAATAATAATAATAAATAATAATAATAATAATAAATAATGTTTCAAGAGGAGGCTCCCGTCACATGAAGTGGTTTTCAGGAAGGTCCTCAAATAAAACTAATTACAAGGTTAAAAATCAAGTTAAAAAGGTAAAAATATAAAATTACAAGTATAATGTTCTAATTAAAAACTAATGTAATCGCTATTGGCCACTCATCTGAACTTTTTCTATCAACAAGATCGGAGCTGTATTAGTTTGTGTTTAACTGATCGAACCTAGTGGAGCCCAGATAAATCCGGCCACAATAGGCCGTGAAAGTCTCTAGGCCAGGAAAAAGTTGACGTAACAACGAGACGACCTCATCCGCAGCTTCTCCCTGCAGTCGAACAAGAAAAAGAACTGCATCCAAAATTCTCCTAACTAGCATTTACAGAAGCACCTGGCAATTAGTAAGGAGAAGAATTTTTTTCGAGCTTAGCACGCACCGACATAGGATAAAATATATAGACAACATAGAACACTCAAAGCTTTCATCGCATCCCACATTTTATTTTAATTACGTTCAACAAATCTCGGTTGTCGCAGAAAGGCTTCCTTCATAAACCTTTGTTTGCAAAAGCATGACTCTCAGCCAAAGATATCTGGAACTACATTCTCGTATTCACATCTGGTCCCTTCATAACCATCTGCGCAGGTGCAACCAAAGTTACGCCCCAAAACACCTAGCTCAACAGCGAAGCACTCTCCGCCATTAAGGCACATAGCGATTTCTTCTGATTCGTGGGAAGTGCACGCTGAATAAAGTAAAATAATTATATATATTAATTTAACTTGCTTTTTCTAACGCAGAAGAGGTTATGTGCATATCATTTAACCTTATTTATTAGTAACAAAAAGTGCAGACGATTACTATAGTTCCCGGCTACATTGCCAAAAATGTAGAATATTGCCTTTTTAAAACGACGCGATAGACAGCTTTGAAGCTGTGGTTTTATAAAGCACAACGAAAAGAAGAAACAGACTTTTTTTAGAAAAGTGTAGCAGTGCTGCTTGCTAATGTGCATGTGAAGTCAAGCTACGGTTCCACTGTGATAACTAGAAAAAATATAGTCGAAAGTCAAATTCCTTCTCCGAATTACAAGGAGAAATATGCTTCGCATGCATGTTTACGAAATAACGCAACTGGGAAGGGAAGCCTATACCTTACTAGCCATAGAAGCTCTACGACAACAAAATATTTCAATAAACCCTGTCTTATTTTAATCATCATAAGATTTCAATTTTTTTTCTAGGAAAAGCATTTCCTGAATACAAAACGATCTAGCCTAAACTAAAAGATATAAATTTCTTGCCACGTATCGCTCGCCGTATTGTGAACTAAACACATCCAGCCTATACGTACTTCGAATACGTATTGCACCGCTGTCCCCGCTCCCAGAGGAACATTTACTTCGATTAAAATCCCACTATAAAAATGTAAAGGCCCATGGATATTATGTTTAGGTTAGTTCTCTTAAACAATAAGATCATTTCCCCGTTCGTGATGATCTACTGGAAACTGAAGTGCAAGTGACAGTCGCAAATTCCCGTCCAAACTTAAGTACAAATCATTATGTCTAATTTTAATCAGTGAAAGTATTCTTACGATAGTGCAACCACCTTCCTCGGATTTTAACTCTTATTGCGGACGATCTCACACTGTAAGCTTGTGTCTACCTGATACGCTAGGTGTGTTGTTCATGTGTGATTTAGTAACGCTTCTCAGCATACACTCGTACACAAGTTTATTCTCTCAGCATGGCAAAGATCCGTATATAAGGTTTTCTTTCTCTCTCTGACAGTTTTTTCTACTAAATAATTGGAAAGAAAAACCACAAGGTCTAAGGGAATAACTTACGTAGATAATGATTCTGCTCTTCTGGACTGTCCCAACGGCGTCTTCCAACTAGCGAAGACAGTAGCACAGAGAATTCAGTATTTGAAAATACGGATATTGATAACTACTGATAACAGAATATTTAATAACACATTTTTCGAAAGAAATATTATGTTTAAAAGTCATTCAAAAATATTTAGCTGCCGCACCCTTGCGCTCGCAGTAAGAGTTTGATTTCCGCTTCCATAAAAGAAAAGCAAAAAAAAAAGGCAAAAAAGAAAGCAAAACAGTGATAATTTTAAAGAACGGGATGTTCATTGCAGCCCGTGCAGTATTGCTAAAGATAAATTCCAACTAGAGAATTTTTAATACCGTGTCGAAGAAGAGCGGTGTGCAGCATTCCAAGGAGAACGCACAGCACAAGGGTAGCCTTCATTCTTGAAAAAGGTAGGGTCTCAATCGATCGTTTTGCTCGTGTCGATTTCTCTAAGATCACTCGACGGTCCACAGAACTTAAATGGCATTCTTTTCTTCGTTCTGAAGGTTTGAATGTATGAAATTTACATGATATATTACTAAAAAATACAAACGCCTCGAGCTAGATCGTAAAAAAATTGATTAAAAAGTGGAGTAGCTGATTGTAGTGCAACTCTGCCTTTAAATCATTGCAAGTCATTGAGTCGAAGGCAATGAAAACAATTTTACACAAGTAGTTTTATTCAAGTGTTGGAAGTGATTTCAAACGTGAATAAAACGTTTTTCTGTTATAATTACTAATATTCATGACCAAGTGGTTTAATAAACGAATGGTTAGTTTTACTACCCTGTTGCCCTTGTTACAAAATCTTAACGGGAGAGTTAAGTTCCTAGGAAACTACTAGGGCTGAAATCGAAAGAAATATTCAATGGCAGACGCCCGAGCTGTTCGAAAGGGGTAGGGTAGGGGGTAGGAAGTAGGGAGATCAAGTGAGGGAAGCAGAGGGAGGGAGGGGTGGGGGTAAGCTTGGCCCTTTCTTGCTGGCATAACGTAACGGAGGTGAAAGGCAATATTTTCGTCATTGGGGGCTAAGTTATATTTAAATAATCAAAAAGGGGATTCAAGGGCCTCCTTCTCGTTAATTGAAATAAAAGGACAATGTTTGGAGAAAAGATAAAAACGTCTCCTTGACTAGGAAGTGCCGCTGGATAGGGTATGGTTTATCAGGGTTTTAAAAAACATGGCTCGATGTCTTAAACTAACCAGGATATAGATTTACTTGTTCAGTCAGGAAGCAAGATTTTACGTTGACATTTTTGACTTAGACATAAACGCGAAGCAAAATTATTCTGTACGACTATTCCAGTGCGAAAATTGTCCCGTTAAGGGGTGCGAGCGTGTTCTGTCAGCGAATAGAAAAGTCAATAAGCACACTTCGATGATATGTTGAAATTCTACTCGACAGCGAGGCTTTTTAAACTTAACAAAGCAAACCAAAACAAGACTCGACAGTGACTGGAGGGAATTTTAAATTTTCATTTTCCTGACGGCTTCATTAGGCGAGAAAAATTATTTTAGGAACCCATTAAAATATTTTACCATTAGATAAATCGCGGTGCGTGAAAACAAATCTGATTGGTTTACAGAATGCTTCAATACAATGGAACACATGCAGACAATTCAAATCTATCTACAAAGAAAACGCCTTTCACGCGTCTAAAAGAACAATTTGCGAAGAAGAGTTTTCAACAATGAAGATTGCCGTGGTGCTTTGCTTTTTTGATGGTCTGCGCCACTCATGGCACAAGGAGAGGTGAGGTGTTTTTATAAAACAGTAAATTTATGCCAGCGGAGGGTCCGAAAACAAGCCTTAATTTCCCGTGGTTCTTCGGATTTTTGAAGTTCCAAATAAAACTAAATATTTCCTTGATAATATGTCGGGTTCTGTAATTTCGCGTGAATTACCTTCCGAAATCGAAGTTATTCTTATCTACTGAATTTGTCCTCTTCTCTTTAGGCTGTTTGCGTTATGCGCGTAACGTGAACTGTGTTCGGCACTTCAGAAAACGGCTACTTGTGTGTAAGTCGTGTTTAAAAATCGAATTGTAATGTTCCCACAGCTTAGTAAAGGATTTATTAATTTCAGAGGATGACAAGTGCTTTGGGTGATTGTCTTTACAACTTACCGTGTAATGACAAGCGAATTCTGAAGCTCAAACAAAACCTCACTTAAAATTGCTTTTTACGCTGCCACCAATCATTATTTCGACGACGACGTATTAACTTATTCCGTTAAAAAAAAAACAAACAGAATTGAAATTCACCAATCACAGCCCACGGATGCGACCTTTTAAGTCCGTTGAAGGCCTGCATGAGACTTTGTCTAGGGACGCTTTTCATTTGTCAGAACTGGCCGGCCGGTCCCGTTGTTTTGAATGTGAAATGGGCCTTATCCACCAGTTTTTCTCACAAATCCACCACAACGGTGTATGATATTTATGCATTGACTGACTTGACAGGACAAATCTGACTAACAACGGAATTCCGTTCTCGAATATATCGACCTGGCCGGCCTGACTCATTAATGGAAAGCGCCCTAAGATAATCCACAGCAGTGTAAAACGCAACATTATTCAGGCACAGGAAATAAATAACTTTTTGCTTTCATTTATCTCTTAGAGCGTAACGAATGTGAGCTAAGAGAAGCCAACTGTTTGCAAGGGGGAACATGCGTTTTGCATAGCCGCCCGGATGGAACGACGCGCCCGGGATGCAGTTGTGTTCATCAATGGACCGGAACCCGTTGTGAAATAAGGAGATCGCCCGCCATCATGCAGGGAGGAATGCCCTTTGGTCGATGACCAGACTGACAACTTCAAGCAATGGGAAATGTTAACTGCAGAAATGATAACAAGAAAATAAAAATGCTTCAAAAAGTGTAGTGTTTGAGTTTAATAGAGGAGTGAAGTGGCAAAATTTTGACAATTCTCTTGTTCCCATGCTTATCTCATGTCTCGTTGAGAGAATCAACAATTACTTCCCGTAATAAATTGTCACTGAATTGTATTGCTCGCTGAATTGTATTGCTCGCTGAAAGTCACCTAACGACAAGCTTCGCTTTGACCTCAATACCAATTACCAAGTAAGTCGAACAATTCGAAAAATGACCTCGAGTCAAATATTTTCCCGTACAGTCTTCCTACTCAGTAAAGAAGCAAATATTCTCTCACACAAACTAACCCAACGTAAAAAAGCTCTTTTGTTTACCGCCAAGGTTTCTTTCTAGCTCTCAGTCACTGGCGCTTGGTCTAACTAAACATGCTTATTTGGCCTTATCATGAATTGGCATGAAAGGATAGAAAGCAAATAAAATGTCGTAGAGTGTAGAGCAAAGTAAGGAAATATACAAGTGTAATAAAAGAGGAAATACCATTCCCTACCAGTATTTTCTAGTTTTCAATATGCGATAATTGTCGTTCTTTACAAGTTGGCACCCTACTCAAAAATTAAATAGCTGTAGAAATCCGCTTTTATGCTTGGCTAAATCAATGTATTATCCCTTTTTGAGAGATAAATCCGGGTAAAAGCGAAACAATAGGCCATTAGCAGGCTATGAACAAGAACTGCGATTAGACCCGTGTGGCAAGCCGAGATGCGTGTTTACAGGTTCAGTGAATAGGGTACAGTATGGTTTGTGAGAAAATGCTAAACAATTAAACTCAAGTTGATCGTATTTGGAGGAGGTTTGATGTTAACTGAATATATACAAAGCCCCGCACATCATAACAGAATTTCAAACTATTAAAGTTTTCCTAGTTTTAGTGAAAATGTTTAAATAGTTCTGAACCGGGCACATTTGCAAGATTAAGTGCAGCAGCTCGTCTACTGTAGATCTCTAATTTTTAATTGCCCAACTTCCTCGAAGCGTAATTTCGCGCCACCCTGCCTACGTAGCTGGAGTTATAGCGGTTTCCTTAACCCGAAGCGACTGAGAACTGCCATTAGCACTATATGAGATGCTTATCCACTGCAAGTGACCCTCCAGCATTTTTTTTAGGTTGCCCTCACAGTTCACCCGGTACTCATTCATACACTTGTCAAGGACTGGAACACGGATCACTCCGTGCTAACAATTGAGTGCACTGCGTCTCACGCACATTTGCGAACCGGCATTTTACTCAGTTAGATTTCATTGTCTGTTGTCTGCTGTATTTAACCAAAAAACCCTTTATAGGGTAGAAACAATTACTGGTGTCCCAGTAGTTTACATTGTGGCCCTTGAATAAACAAACAAATATTGTAAATAAACAGAAACTTGTTAAATATTCTAACTCGTGCGAGTCTAACCAATTTTCTTCATACAAAGCGTGGTGGAGTCAGATGAGTTCGCGACTACTGAAAGCAAATCCATCTAGTGGCAGGGTGGAGGATTTGAACCTCCAGATTACAGTCCACATATACTTCGTATTCGTGTACTATATTAATAACTAATAGCATCGAAATACCTTACAAAGAGGGAGAGAAGTAGAAACTTCAAATGAATCTAATCAAGGTATATATTCAAGTTACGATAAGAACAGTAAATATGCAGATATGTTGAACAGTAAATATGCAGATATGTTGAAATTTCACTCGACCGCGTAAACTAACAAAGCAAAACAAAACAAGACTCGACAGTGACTCGAGGGAATTTTAAATTTTTTTGCATCTTCCTTAGGGCTTCCTTTGGGCTTTGTGAGAACAATTATTTTACGAAACCCATTAAAATATTTTGCCATGAGCTACGGATATTTCTTGGTGCGTGAGAACGAATTTGATTGGTTTACAGCACGCTACAAAACAATAGAACACATGCAGAAAATTCTTTATCTACCTCAGAAATTAGATCTATCTACATACTGATCTGTACGCCGAGGACAAAGCAAACGTCTTGCACGTATCTAAAGGAACATTTAGAGAAGAAAAGTTTTCAACAATGACGATTCTCGTGGTATTGTGCTTTGCTTTTTTGATGGTCTGCGCTACTCATGGCACAAGGAGAAGTAAGCCAATGGTGTTTTTACAAAACAGTAATTTTATGCCAGCGGAGAGTCGGAATACAAGCCTTACTTTGCAGTGGTTCTTCAGATTCTTGAAGTTCCAAGTAAAACTAAATATTTCCTTACGAAATACTGTAACTATGGATTGCTCTGGTGTGAAAAAAGGGGTTTTAAGTATATTTTTACCGAAGGAACACGACCAAGACAAACGTCTTGTTTCAGGTTCTGTAATTTCGAGTGAATTACCTTCCGAAATCGAAGTTATTTTTATCCACTGAATTTGTCATCCTCTCTTTGGGCTGTTTGCGTTTATATGCGCGTAACGTGAAACTGTGTTCACTTCAGAAAACGTCTACTTGTGTGGAAGTCGCGTTTAAAAATCGAAATGTAATGTTCCCACAGCTCAGTAAAGGATTTATTAATTTCAGAGGAGGACAAGTGCTTTGGGTGATTGTCTTTACAACTTACCGTGTAATAACAAGCGAATTCTGAAGCTCAAACAAAACGTCACTAAAAATTGCCATTTACGCGGCCACCAATAAAAATTTTGACGTCGACGTACGAACGTATTCCAGAAAAAAGAAACTAACAGAATTACACGGATTCGACCTTTTGAGCCCGTTGAAGTCCTGAGAGGTCGTCTACGGGCGCTTTCCATTAGTCAGAACGATGACTCTATTGCGCACGCTCCACATTCCAGAGACCAACTGAAATGGACTTTTTGCACGAGATTTTCCCACAAATCCATCACAACAAGTAGTAGATAATGTTGTTTTTAAGCCTAGCTTTGGATTGCCTGCATACTAATTTGGATTTCCTGCATACTAATAACTGCGTTCCTCCATACTAATAACTGCGTTCCTCCATACTAATAACTGCGTTCCTCCATACTAATGAACGGATTCCCGCTGCATATTAATGGTCCATTCTTTTCATATGATAATAAACTGTCTTCTGAGACTTCTCTTACAATGGGCTTGCTCTGATAGAGAATTTTATAAGAAGCTCCATTTTTTTAGATTACTTAAGATATATTTCCTTTAGCCTACTAGAGATTTTGAAGCTCAAATAGATCGAATAGTTATTCACGATCAAGCAGACAGAGGCTTAACCATGCATTGTTCTCATACAAAGCCGGCGAACGCGCTTGAGTGACCACGGATATAAACATAAGGATTTTAGCGGAATCGAATCGCTTATTATGTACAGAACGAGTCGCGTGAAGAAATATTAAAACTAATTGGTTGCACACACGGATTGTAAAAAAAAAAAAATATTTCAGTAGTTCAATTTAACGAATTACAATGATTTTTTGAATTACAATGATTTTCAGTAAACACTGCGTTTTGAGCGGCGCGAAACTTAGACACTAAACACACAAATTGTAAATCAAGCAAAACTTTATTTTAATCGCTCAACACATTACAACGATGAAATTTAAGAATCGTCTTCGTCCTCGTCATTTCTAGGGGGATAGTATGTAATTTTAGAAGTTTCTTCGTTCTTGTGTATGATTGCTCCACAATCATAACATCGACGCAAACTGTGTTTTCCGTGCTTTCGGTCTAGCGGAATCTCGTGCTCGCATATAGGACAAATTTTGCAGTTATCTTCCCAAAAACACATAGGACATTTCATGACCGCAGTATCATATACATTCGGACCTTCGCAGTGTTGACATGGATTATAAACTTTTGCGTGAATTAAAGCTGAACTATCAGAATCGCTATTCTCAGTTTCTTCATCGCTGTCGCTGTCGCTCTCTTGAGATTCCTCAGCTCCAATACCATCCTCAGAAGCTGTTTCCTCCTCTTCGTTACTGTCAGTCGAGTTACCGTCGTCAACCTCTTCCTCTTTATCGCGATAGGCTTGTTCTTTTTGTAATATATCGCTTAGAATTTTCTTATTCTTTATCAAACGCTTATTAACCCCAAGCTCTGCCAGTCCCTCCAGGAAGGTATTGAGTGCACGGGGTTTGGCTACATCATCGTTATGAGGAAGTAGAACATACTCAACCAGCTCTGATATGTTTGTTACTGGTATTATACGTTGATTTCGGAGTAATTTTCCGCGGGGAGTCCAAAACAAGATATCTTTGGAGGTGGCCATACTATGCAGCAGTTCAGAAGCATATTTTCTTGAAACGGCTTTGGAGAGATTGTTTAAGACATCTTTTATACGGGGTTCTTCGCTGTCACTCTCGTCATCAGAGGATATATTGTCTTCTTTTCCACTTTCCTCCTCTTCATCATCCCAGTCTACCTTTCTCTTCATATCGATAAGCACTTGTTAAAAGCAAGATACAAATGATCAATTTTTAGGATGCGGCTTTGCTTTTATAACATAAGAAGCCCCAAACTACTTATAATGGGGGTCAGCAATTCTTGAATAAAGCCTCCACCCTCTTGTACAAGAATTTGCTTCTTTGTCTTGAAGGGAACATTGGGTTCAGCGAGGTTGACTAAAGCATCCTTATATGGCATCAATTTACGCCTATCTTCTTCAGGGATCGGTATGTTTTCCGTGAGAACGTTATAAATAAGTTGCACTAATGCGTGCATCTGTTGTGGCGAGGCCGTCTTTAGAAGAAAGTGACGCTGATAAGAAGGACAGTCGGCTAAGAGTCGAAGGAAACCTTGATTGTTCTTTACTACACGAGACATAATCATAGAATGAACTAATGTTAGTAAGATACATCCTTTTATTGGTGGTGGTGGCAGTGGTGGTGGAGTTAAACAATAGAATTGTGGTGGTGGTGGTGGTGGAGTTAAACAATAGAATTGTGGTGGTGGTGGTGGTGGTGGAGTTAAACAATAGAATTGTGGTGGTGGTGGTGGCGGTGGAGTTAAACAATAGAATTGTGGTGGTGGTGGTGGTGGAGTTAAACAATAGAATTGTGGTGGTGGTGGTGGAGTTAAACAATAGAATTGTGGTGGTGGTGGTGGTGGAGTTAAACAATAGAATTGTGGTGGTGGTGGATTTAAACAATAAAATTGTGGTGGTGGTGGATTTAAACAATAGAATTGTGGTGGTGGTGGAGTTAAACAATAGAATTGTGGTGGTGGTGGGAGTTAAACAATAGAATTGTGGTGGTGGTGGTGGTGGTGGTGGTGGAGTTAAACAATAGAATTGTGGTGGTGGTGGTGGAGTTAAACAATAGAATTGTGGTGGTGGTGGTGGTGGTGGTGGAGTTAAACAATAGAATTGTGGTGGTGGTGGATTTAAACAATAGAATTGTGGTGGTGGTGGTGGTGGAGTTAAACAATAGAATTGTGGTGGTGGTGGAGTTAAACAATAGAATTGTGGTGGTGGTGGTGGTGGAGTTAAACAATAGAATTGTGGTGGTGGTGGTGGTGGAGTTAAACAATAGAATAACGGTTTATATAATTGTGAAACATTACACATTTTGTCAGTTCGTGTAAACCTTTCGTTCAGTTGACATGAGTTGGCCCTGTCCTATTTGTCAAAAGAATTTTTCTAGGAAAGATAGCATGCAAAGACACATGAGCAGTAAACATAGCACTTCCGGTGTCCGTCCGTTTCAAGCTTTGTCGGTTTCTCCAGAAAAGTGTCAGCGGTTTCACTTGGAGCATCCGTTTACCTGTATGGTGGCGGGAATGACTGGTTCGGGAAAGACGATGTGGGTCAAATCTTTGTTGCAACAGGCTCACAAGACAATCCACCCACCTCCGGAGAGAATTGTTTGGTGTTATTCTCAATGGCAACCTACCTATCGCGAGTTATTATTGACGATACCAGGAATTGAATTTATCAAGGGTATACCCTCAACTCTTGAACAAGATTCATTCTTTGATGTTAATATACGAAACTTGATTGTCATTGATGACCAAATGATTGAAGCTGGGAGTGATAATCGGATCGTGAACCTGTTCACAAAGGGTTCGCATCATCGAAACTTGAGTGTCGTATACATTGTGCAAAACCTATTCCATCAAGGCAAAGGTAACAGAAGCATCAGCTTAAACAGCCATTACTTGGTCCTTTTCAAGAATCCCCGCGACAAGCTACAGATTTTAACCCTAGCGAAACAAATGTATTCTGGAGAAACTGCTTGGTTTATAAAACAGTACGAAGAAGCGGTGCGGAGACCGTTTGGTTATCTGTTTATTGACCTTAAGCCAACCACTCAAGACAGTTGCAGATTGCGAACAAATGTATTACCTGGTGAAGAACGATTCGATAACGGGGAAGAAGAAGGTAGCGTTTCTAAAGAACTCCTGCAATATCTCAAGCAGCAAAACCTGATGGCTGCCCCAGTAATTCCGGAGATGCAACGATTGCGGAATAATATGGATGGCCTTCTATCCCGTAACGACCTTGGAGAAGATGAAAAAGCTAGGCAGTATATGCAGCTACAAAACAGGTTTCTGACATACAAACACCAGCTTAATTCTATACCTGAGGCAACAAAGTGGGCCGAACCCCAAGAGAGGAAACAAATATCTACCACAGAGAATTTACCAACAGTACCAACACCGAGCCCAGAACTGGCGACAGTACCAGCCACTCCAGTTCAAGCACCAGACCCACAAGTAATTACTTCCGTGGCAACCTCCACTCCCTTACCTCCCTCCCCTCCTCCATCGATCTTGACCCTTCCGCCCACAGTGGAAATGTCCCCGCCTAAAAAGCGTAAACGCCCGCAAATTCGGTTAGTAAATTATTTGGATGATAAACCGAAGAGGCCTTCTAGACAATCACGGCGTTTACACAGAACCTCACCATACAAATATTCCAAGGGACATGAAGACGATTATTAAATTTCATCGTTGTAATACGTTGTGTCGAACGACCGAAGTAAATAAAGTTTTGCTTGATTTACAATTTGTGTGTTTAGTGTCTAAGTTTCGCGCCGCTCAAAACGCAGTGTTTACTTTTAAAATCACTGAAAATCATTGTAATTCGTTAAATGGAACTACTGAAATATTTTTTTTACAATCCGTGTGTGCAACCAATTAGTTTTAATATTTCTTCACGCGACTCGTTCTGTACATAATAAGCGATTCGATTCCGCTAAAATCCTTATGTTTATATCCGTGGTCACTCAAGCGCGTTCGCCGGCTTTGTATGAGAACAATGCATGGTTAAGCCTCTGTCTGCTTGATCGTGAATAACTATTCGATCTATTTGAGCTTCAAAATCTCTAGTAGGCTAAAGGAAATATATCTTAAGTAATCTAAAAAAAAACGGAGCTTCTTATAAAATTCTCTATCAGAGCAAGCCCATTGTAAGAGAAACCTCGGAAGACAGTTTATTATCATCTGAAAAGAAGCGACTAGACAGTTATTAGTATGTAGCGGGAACCCCTTCATTAGTATGCAGGAAATCCAAATTAGTATGCAGGCAATCCAAAGCTAGGCTTAAAAACAACATTATCTACTACTACAACAGGTCGGATTTTTACCGACCTAATTAAATGTAGATGTAGATGTATATGAACAGTCTATGATATTTATGCATTGACTGATTTGACAGGACAAACCTGACTAACAGCGGAATTCCTTTTTCGAATATATCGGCCTGGCCGGCCAGTTCTGACAAATGGAAAGCGACCTAAGATAAACGACGGCAGTGTAAAACGCAACCGTTATTCAGACTTCGCGTTTTATTGAAAGGCACAGGAAATAAATAACCTTTTTGCTTTCATTTATCTCTTAGGGTGTAACGAATGTGAGTTAAGAGAAGCCGGCTGTTTGCACGGGGGAACATGCGTTTTACATAGCCGCCCGGATGGAACGACGCGCCCGGGATGCAGTTGTGTTCATCCATGGGTCGGAACCCGTTGTGGATTAAGGAAAATGCCCGCCCACATGCAGAATGGAGTCTTTTTTGGTCGTTGATCAGACTGACAACTTCAATCAATGGGAAATGTTAACTGCAGAAATGATAACAAGAAAATAAAATGCTTTAAAAGTGTAGTGTTTGGAGTGGAGTGGCAAAATTTTGACATTTCGCTTGTTCCCATGCTTTATCATGTCTCGTTCCGAGAGGTAGTGGGCGACCCTACAAAGACAGTGTCACAATCAAACACGGAGTCAACAATTACTTCCCGTAATAAATAATTCATTACTCGCTGAAAGTTACGACAAGCTTCACTTTGACCTCAATACCAATTACTAAATCGGACAATTTGAAAAATGACCTCGAGCCAAATATTGTCCCTTGCGGTCTTCCTACCGTTAGTAAACAAGCGAAAATTCCCTCACACAAACTAACCCAACGTGAAAACGCTCTTGGCATGAAAGGGTAGAAAGTAAAAAAAAAAAATTCGTAAAGTAGAGTGTAGAGCAAAGTAAGGAAATATACAAGTGTAATAAAAGAGGAAATACCATTCCCTACCAGTATTTTCTAGTTTTCAATATGCGATAATTGTCGTTCTTTACAAGTTGGCACCCTACTCAAAAATTAAATAGCTGTAGGGATCCGCTTTTACGCTTGGCTAAATCAATGTATTTTCCCTTTTTGAGAGATAAATCCGGGTAAAAGCGAAACAATAGGCCATTAGCAGGCTATTAACAAGAACGGCGATCGAACATGTGGCAAGCCGAGACGGGTGTTTACAGGTTCAGTGAATACGGTACAGTATGGTTTGAGAGAAAATCGGCTAAACAATTAAACTCAAGTTGATCGTATTTAGAGGAGGTTTGATGTTAACTGAATACCGTAGAATTCCGGTTATAAGCCCTGGGCTTATACAACTTCGTAAGGGATTTTGGGTGGGCTTATAAGTGGAGGGGCTTATATCCGGGAGGGCTTATAAGCGGAATGAAAAAAACGTTTCGAAACGAGTCTCGGGAGTGTTGATCGAAATACGTTTTTAAGTTGAAAACGCATAATAAAGCAAAATTTAGCCTTGTTCAGTACTGTCATCCGGCAGAGGGGGCTTATATCCGGGGGGGCTTATAATCGGATGTATTTTTTTGTTTCCAGGTAGATGGGCCTATAACCGGGGGGGCTTATAAGCGGGGGGGCTTATAACCGGAATTCTACGGTATATACAAAGCCCCGCACATATCTAACAGAATTTCAAACTATTAAAGTTTCCTAGTTTTAGTGAAAATGTTTAAATAGTTCTGAACCGGGCACATTTGCAAGATTAACTGCAGCAGCTCGTCTACTGTAGATCTCTAATTTTTAATTGCCCAACTTCCTCGAAGCGTAATTTCGCGCCGCCCTGTCTACGTAGCTGGAGTTATAGCGGTTTCCTTAACCCGAAGCGACTGAGAACTGCCATTAGCACTATATGAGATACTTATCCATTGCAAGTGACCCTCCAGCATTTTTTTTAGGTTGCCCTCACAGTTCACCCGGTACTCATTCATACACTTGTCAAGGACTGGAACACGGATCACTCCGTGCTAACAATTAAGTGCACTGCGTCTCACGCACATTTGCGAACCGGCATTTTACTCAGTTAGCTTTCATTGTCTGTTGTCTGCTGTATTTAACCAAAAAAACCTTTATAGGGTAGAAACAATAACTGGTGTCCCAGTAGTTTACATTGTGGCCCTTGAATAAACAAACAAATATTGTAAATAAACAGAAACTTGTTAAATATTCTAACTCGTGCGAGTCTAACCAATTTTCTTCATACAAAGCGTGGTGGAGTCAGTTGAGTTCGCGACTACTGAAAGGAAATCCATCTAGTGGCAGGGTGGAGGATTTGAACCTCCAGATTACAGTCCACATATACTTCGTATTCGTGTACTATATTAATAACTAATAGCATCGAAATACCTTACAAAGAGGGAGATAAGTAGCTACTTCAAATGAATCTAATCAAGGTATAACCAACCACATATTATTCAAGTTACGATAAGAAAGAAGACAGTAAATATGCACACTTCAAAATGTTAAAATTCCACTCGACCGCGTAAACTAACAAAGCAAAACAAAACAAGACTCGACAGTGACTCGAGGGAATTTTAAATTTTTTTGCATCTTCCTTAGGGCTTCCTTTGGGCTATGTGAGAACAATTATTTTACGAAACCCATTAAAATATTTTGCCATGAGCTACGGATATTTCTTGGTGCGTGAGAACGAATTTGATTAGTTTACAGAACGCTACAAAACAATAGAACACATGCAGAAAATTCTTTATCTACCTCAGAAATTAGATCTATCTACATACTGATCTGTACGCCGAGGACAAAGCAAACGTCTTGCACGTATCTAAAGGAACATTTAGAGAAGAAAAGTTTTCAACAATGAAGATTCTCGTGGTATTGTGCTTTGCTTTTTTGATGGTCTGCGCTACTCATGGCGCAAGGAGAGGTAAGCCAATGGTGTTTTTACAAAACAGTAATTTTATGCCAGCGGAGAGTCGGAATACAAGCCTTACTTTGCAGTGGTTCTTCAGATTCTTGAAGTTCCAAGTAAAACTAAATATTTCCTTACGAAATACTGTAACTATGGATTGCTCTGGTGTGAAAAAAAGGGGTTTTAAGTATATTTTTACTGAAGGAACACGACCAAGACAAACGTCTTGTTTCAGGTTCTGTAATTTCGAGTGAATTACCTTCCGAAATCGAAGTTATTTTTATCCACTGAATTTGTCATCCTCTCTTTGCGCTGTTTGCGTTATGCGCGTAACGTGAAACAGTGTTCACTTCAGAAAACGTCTACTTGTGTGGAAGTCGCGTTTAAAAATCGAAATGTAATGTTCCCACAGCTCAGTAAAGGATTTATTAATTTCAGAGGAGGACAAGTGCTTTGGGTGATTGTCTTTACAACTTACCGTGTAATAACAAGCGAATTCTGAAGCTCAAACAAAACGTCACTGAAAATTGCCATTTACGCGGCCACCAATAAAAATTTTGACGTCGACGTACGAACGTATTCCAGAAAAAAGAAACTAACAGAATTACACGGATTCGACCTTTTGAGCCCGTTGAAGTCCTGAGAGGTCGTCTACGGGCGCTTTCCATTAGTCAGAACGATGACTCTATTGCGCACGCTCCACATTCCAGAGACCAACTGAAATGGACTTTTTGCACGCGATTTTCCCACAAATCCACCACGACAGGTCGGATTTTTACCGACCTAATAAAATGTAGATGTAGATGTAGATGAACAGTCTATGATATTCATGCATTGACTGATTTGACAGAACAAATCTGACTAACAACGGAATTCCTTTTTCGAATATATCGGCCTGGCCGGCCAGTTCTGACTAATGGAAGGCGACCTAAGATAATTGACGGCAGTATAAAACGCAACCGTTATTCAGACTTCGCGTTTTATTGAA
Source organism: Oculina patagonica (assembly GCF_052425735.1). Taxonomy (NCBI): domain Eukaryota; kingdom Metazoa; phylum Cnidaria; class Anthozoa; order Scleractinia; family Oculinidae; genus Oculina; species Oculina patagonica. Next base: position 38,106,556 of record NC_135758.1, on the reverse strand, counting down.
AGGCACAGGAAATAAATAACCTTTTTGCTTTCATTTATCTCTTAGGGTGTAACGAATGTGAGTTAAGAGAAGCCAACTGTTTGAACGGGGGAACATGCGTTTTACATAGCCGCCCGGATGGAACGACGCGCCCGGAATGCAGGTGTGTTGATCCGATGGACCGGAACCCATTGTGACAGAAGGAAAATGCGCGCCCACATGCAGGGAGGAACCAACTTTGGTCGTTGATCCGACTGACAACTTCAATCAATGGGAAATGTTAACTGCAGAAATGATAACAAGAAAATAAAAATGCTTTAAAAAGTGAAGTGTTTGAGTTTAATATAGGAGTGAAGTGGCAAAATTTTGACAATTCTCTTGTTCTCATGCTTATCTCATGTCTCGTTCCGAGAATCAACAATTACTTCCCGTAATAAATTGTCACTGAATTGTATTGCTCGATTTCTCTGAAAGTTACCTATCATGGTCCACTCATATTAACCATGTGGCAAAAAAGGTCTCATCTGCAATCGGGGGCTTGAGACAATAAGGCAATTCGTTGATGATGATACTCTTATAACTATTTATAATTCCCTTATCCAGCCATCTTTTGACTATTGTGATTTGGTATGGGATAATTTATCTAAAGGTCTAGCAACCAGATTACAAAAATTACAGAATAGGGCTGGTAGGGTTATTTTAAGGGCTTCCTATGATGTAAGCTCAAAGGATGTTTTAAAGGAACTTGGATGGTCTGATCTAAAAACCCGAATCTTGAGCTAAGCATAAGGCCACCCAAATGTTTGAAATTTCTACTGGTGAAGCCCCATCCTATTTAACTGACAGATTTTGCAAAGTCGAGGCAAGAAATCCTTACAATATTAGGAACAATGAATTAAATATTAATTTACCATTACCGAAAACTGATTATGAAAAGTAGTTTTCTTTATGCTGGTCCTAAATTGCTGATTTAATTGAGTCAGCTAAATCTCTTGCAGCCTTTAAAAGAGGACTGGAAGATATTGACTTTGATATGTTACTGTCTTCTTATTGATAGCTTGTTCCACTCTAATATTTATGTGTTATTTAACTCTATTTAAATTTCTTAAATCTTACTCGGCTTTCATGAAATCCAATGTAATTGATGGAATTCCCAGTTTAAATAAAGTATCACTCACTCACTCACGACAAGCTTCGCTTTGACCTCAATACCAATTAACAAGTAAGTCGAACAATTCGAAAAATGACCTCGAGTCAAATATTTTCCCGTACAGTCTTCCTACTCAGTAAAGAAGCAAATATTCTCTCACACAAACTAACCCACCGTCAAAAAGCTCTTTTGTTTACCGCCAAGGTTTCTTTCTAGCTCTCAGTCACTGGCGCTTGGTCTAACTGAACATGTTTATTTGGTCTTATCATGAATTGGTATGAAAGGGTAGAAAGCAAAAAAAAAATGTCGTAGAGAGGAGTAAAGTAAAGAAATATACCAATGAAAATAATAGAGGGAATAATGATTCCCTACCTGTGTTTTCTAGTATTCAAAACGCGATAATTGTCGTTATTTACAAGTCGGCACCCTACTCACTGCAAAGAGTAAATAATTGTAGGGCTTCGCTTTTGCGCTTAGCTAAATCAATGTATTATCCCTTATTGAGAGATAAATCCGGGTTAAAGCGAAACAATAGGCCATTAGCAGGCTATGAACAAGAGCTGCGATCAAACATGTGTGGCAAGCCGAGACGGGTGTTAACACGGGTTCAGTGAATAGGGCCGGCCGGTCCGGTAAAGAATGGTTTGGGCGAAAACAAGTACTAAAAATTAGACACAAGTTGATCCTTTTTGGAGGAGGTTTGATGTAAAATATACAAAGCCCCGCACATATATATCTAACAGAATTTCAAACTAAGTTTTCCTAGTTTTTAGCGAAAATGTTAAATAACTCTGAACTGGGCACTTTTGCAAAATTAACTGCTGCAGCTCGTCTACTGAGATCTCTAATTTTTAATTAATTGTCCAACTTCGTCAAAGCGTACTTTCGCGCCACCCTGCCTACGTAGCTGAAGTCATGGCGGTTTCCTTAACCCGAAGCGACTAAGAATATTGTCATTAGCACTGTATGGAATGCTTATCCATTGCAAGTGACCCTCAAGCATTTTTTTCAGGTTGCCCTCACAGTTCACGCGGTTACTCATTCATACACTTGGCAAGGACTGGAACACGGATCACTCCGTGCTAACAATTAACCCACCGCGCCTCACACACATCTGCGAGCCGGCATTTTACTCAGTTAGATTTCACTGACTGCTGTGTGCTGTATTTCATCTGAAGAAAAACCTTTATAGGGTAGAAACAATTACTGGTGTCCCAGTAGTTTACATTGTGGGCTTTGCATAAGCAAAAAATATTGCAAATAGGGTACAGTATGGTTTGTGAGAAAATGCTAAACAATTAAACTCAAGTTGATCGTATTTGGAGGAGGTTTGAAGTTAACTGAATATATACAAAGCCCCGCACATCATAACAGAATTTCAAACTATTAAAGTTTTCCTAGTTTTAGTGAAAATGTTTAAATAGTTCTGAACCGGGCACATTTGCAAGATTAACTGCAGCAGCTCGTCTACTGTAGATCTCTAATTTTTAATTGCCCAACTTCCTCGAAGCGTAATTTCGCGCCGCCCTGCCTACGTAGCTGGAGTTATAGCGGTTTCCTTAACCCGAAGCGACTGAGAACTGCCATTAGCACTATATGAGATGCTTATCCATTGCAAGTGACCCTCTAGCATTTTTTTTAGGTTGCCCTCACAGTTCACCCGGTACTCATTCATACACTTGGCAAGGACTGGAACACGGATCACTCCGTGCTAACAATTAAGTGCACTGCGTCTCACGCACATTTGCGAACCGGCATTTTACTCAATTAGATTTCATTGTCTGTTGTCTGCTGTATTTAACCAAAAAAACCTTTATAGGGTAGAAACAATTACTGTTGTCCCAGTGGTTTACATTGTGGCCCTTGAATAAACAAAAAATATTGTAAATAAACAGAAACTTGTTAAATATTCTAACTGCTGAGGCTGACCAATTGGCTACATACAATGCGTGGTGGAGTTGAGTTTGGGACTACCAAAAGCAAATCCATCTAGTGGCAGGGTGGGGGATTTGAACCTCTAGATTACAGTCCACATATACTTCGTATTCGTGTACTATATTAATAACTAATAGCATCGAAATACCTTACAAAGAGGGAGAGAAGTAGAAACTTCAAATGAATCTAATCAAGGTATATATTCAAGTTACGATAAGAACAGTAAATATGCAGATATGTTGAACAGTAAAGGCTGGTTCTCATATGATCGCCCCGATCGTCTCTGTCGCTTCTGTCGTTTGCAAAGTCTGAGGTGATTGGAGCAAGCAAACTTTTTGAAGCGACAGAAGCGACAGAGACGATCGGGACGATCATATGAGAACCAGGCTTAAATATGCAGATATGTTGAAATTCCACTCGACCGCGTAAACTAACAAAGCAAAACAAAACAAGACTCGACAGTGACTCGAGGGAATTTTAAATTTTTTAGCATCTTCCTTAGGGTTTCCTTTGGGCTATGTGAGAACAATTATTTTACGAAACCCATTAAAATATTTTGCCATGAGCTACGGATCATTTTCTTGGTGCGTGAGAACGAATTTGATTGGTTTACAGAACGCTACAAAACAATAGAACACATGCAGAAAATTCTTTATCTACCTCAGAAATTAGATCTATCTACATACTGATCTGTACGCCGAGGACAAAGCAAACGTCTTGCACGTATCTAAAGGAACATTTAGAGAAGAAAAGTTTTTTCAACAATGAAGATTCTCGTGGTATTGTGCTTTGCTTTTTTGATGGTCTACGCTACTCATGGCACAAGGACAGGTAAGGTGTCTCTGTTAAACAGTGAGTTGTTACATTGAGAGCATTAGATTGCGCGTCAAACTAAATATTTCCCCCGTCTACATACTTTATTTACTTACTTGCTTCAAATTAAGAGTCAAGTGCAATACTTGTATTGGGGACGTTTTAAAACCAAACATAAAGCTTCGCGGAATTAAATGTTTCCTGATCGTATTAGGCCCTCTCCCTTTTTCCCCTCTCCTTTTTCCTCTCTCCCCTTCCCCTTTCGACGCCTGCCACGCAGGCTATGATCGTAAACGTCCGGTCTAATTATCAATGACAATAAGTTCTGACAAGAATTAATTCGCTATTCTTGAGTGTATTTACGGTTACCAGTTGACTACAAACCGGCCACTGTAGTGACCCAGCATGAAGCCAACTGCTTATTCCGGTTTCCGCTATGGCATGAAGCCACTTGGATCTCACTGCTTCCTAGAGGGTCTCAATGGGGTGGTGGCTTTTATTACAGTTAACGCTTAAAATTTTGGCGTTTTTACGGCTAACGTTTAATTTATTTTCATTATGGTTTACAGAAGTTAAAAACTACTTTCCATTATTTTTTAAAGTTTAAAATTAATTTCCATTATTGAAAAACATATTTTATGTCTCAGGGCCATTCTGGTACGATGAAGTGAACTATTCTCTATTATTTAAAATTACTGACCGACTTTTACGATTGACATATTTTACGGCTAACGGTTAAAATTATCCAATTTTTACGCCTAACGGCTAAATTTTCGGGCGTTTTACGGCTAACGGTTAACCCCATTGAGACCCCCTTCCTAGCGTGGCCCGGCCTTCTCGGGAAGCAATTCAAGTCCATGGCAAGTTACCCGCAGCACTAACAATTGGCCGGCACGCATTAATGCCACTTGCCCTGGTTGTTTATTCAGCGGGTTGTTTTTTTAATCGCAAAATATAATACTCGTATTTGAAACATTATTTCTAATAATAAGCCTCCCGTCTGCAATTTCAATTTTTTTTTTCAATAAGCCGCCTCTCTATTGAGCTCCCCCCCCCCCCCCAACTCCTTAAATGGTAAATCATGACAATTACGAACAAGGAAACAACTCTGAGAAGGCAAAATTTCCCTTTTAAAGGTATTCATGCAGTCACCACATTTGCTTATTATTGCTACTATTTTGCGAAAATGTGTTACCATGCATGACAACACTAGAACACCTTTATTTTATATGCACCCGAGAGAAATTAAGGTTTTTTTACTCTTGATACTCGGCCCAAACTAATATATCATTTAAAAGAAGCCACCGTCCCTAATAACACCCCCCTCCCCTTCAAAAATGTCTTAAAAAGAAATAAGCCCCCGGTGTGCTTTGAAAATAGAAGTTTTACGGTCGTTAACGACTGCACAGCACTGAGAAATGCCATACAAGGCAATTGCCTAAACTTCCGCCTCGGAAATATATCGTGTTATGACGGATCGGTTTTTATATTTAATAAATCATTTTTACATCTTCTAGAGTGTACTAACTCTGAGGCAAGCCAAGCCCGCTGTTTACACGGAGGAACATGCGTTCTGAATAGCCGCCCAGATGGTACTACGGAGCTGGGGTGTAGATGTGTTCGTCGATTTAAAGGAAAGCATTGTGAAATGCAATTTTTTTGGAGAACAGGCGTTCTCGGTGGATGATCAGACTGGAATGTTCAAGCATACAGTGGGAACCTTACACTGCAGAGATGATTACAAGAGAATAAAAATGCTTTAATAAAGTGCAATTACAAGTCACAAGGATAAAGTTAAAAGGTTTAGTTTTTGAGTTTAAAGGGTGGGGGGGGGGGGGAACGGGGTTAAATTACACCATTGACATTTCCCCTGTTCCCATGCTTATATTTAACAATTATCCTGCGAAATCGCGCGGAATATCGCCTGATACTTAGCCGACGAGGCCGTAGGCCGAGTTGGCTAAAATCAGACGATATTCCGCAAGATTGAGCAGGATAATTGTTTTATTATTCAACAAATTGCCAACGAAACACATTTTGCAGAAAGAAAAACTATAATTATGCAGCGCTTTACAAGGTTTCGGACGAATCTTCGCAACCTACATATATCGCAGGATATCTGTTATGTACGGATGACAGATATCGTTAACATTTTGACCATATATGGGCAGCGCGCGCATGTGTTGAATAATAAATTATCATATCCTGTTCCAAGTTAAAACGCCAGTGTCACAAAAACACAGCAACCAAACACGGAGTCAACAATTCCTTTCTCCGTTATAAACTGCTTGCTCAAAGCTACGACAAAGCTTCACTTTGACTCCAACATCAGGCGTTACTAAATCAAACAACTCAAATAGTTTTGCTCTAACTGAATAAGGCAAGAATAGGAATCTTTAGTACGGGGCGAGGTAGTCGGTAAATATTAGGCAAAAGAGCTCTATTTCACTTCTGTTCCATTTAAACCCCTCCTTTCCCCATCCCGACCTCTCTTCTAAGCTACCCTCTTTCGAACTTCATTTTTAATAGCCCCCCCCCCCCCCCTCTCAATTAAACTCCCTTTCCAAAATGGCAATCGACGACAATGTATGAACAGATTGATCAACAAGTTTCTACAAGCACATTTTCTTTTATTACTACTTTTAGCGTCGATGTGTTTGGAAGCAGAAATACATATTACCATTTTTATGCGCGTTAGCTGATTAATGATTTGAAAGAAACCTCCACCCCATCTTAAGTGAGTCCACTTTTCCCGGGGCTTTATGACCTTAATAAAACTGATACGGTTAATTGATTTCGCGAGTTAAAAGATTTTTCAATTTTTATATTTCATATATATGTTTTAATAATTTCGTTCAAAAGAGCACTTTAGTTCTTTAAGTTATTTAAAAACAGTTTCTTTCTACCCACTCTGTATTTTTTTGTTTTTCGTATACAAGGTAAACCCATTTAAATAAGAAAAAACATGCAGAGGTATAGTACCAAGTTAGAAAGGAAACAGTTCAAAATCTGCTACAAAAGATGCAACATTTAAAGGCCGTTTAGCGCGTTTACACGACAGAGAAATTTGGGCACGGAACCGTCAAAAAATTGTTCCGCACCTCACCACTTTTGGAGAGAAACAGTCAAATCTAAACGGGGCCATAGGCGCCTATGACCGCGTACGTAAACGTACAGAAAGCTACCTCCAAATAATCGAATTCGAAGAATCTTGCATCGATCTGTTGCAGTACTACTGACCCACGTTTTGAATTGGGAGGGGTGACGAGAATTATTAAAAAGTTGGTTTTATTACAGAACTGTTAGCTTAAAAGAGAAAGGGACGCCTAAAGACTTTTCGTGCACGTTTTCTCTAGCTTCTTGATTGTGCTTTTATAACACAGCCACGAAGACAAAGACCTTGAATGTACTTTACAAAATTCTCTCGAGTGAGTTTGGAGAACTTGAATGTATGTTGATGATGTTGATAAGTCCAGCAGGAAGGAAGGCAGAAGGGGAATGGAGGTGAGCGTCTTTGGGGGCAAATTTTTGAAGAAGCAATCCACAAGTTTCCGATTATTATTGTCCAATCAAAAACTAGCATCAGTGCCCGAATAGTTTTAACATCAGTCAACAGGACACCACGTAAGGTTGCGTTAGGTTACTTGGAAACTCCCTTTGACGACGCTGCGGTATCAGCAAAATATTCCTTCCCTTAGCTGACGAGTATTGGTTTGAAAATAGAACCAGAGATGTCAAATCGTTCGTAGACAATAAACCACAACTCTCGATGCGAGAAAATGGTGAGATACACGACTGCTTCTTTTGGCTTGGCAGCATGCAGGCTAGGTCACCCCGTGACGCGTCTTGTTGCATAGCAACATGCGGTTATACGCCAGCTGAGCGCGGGCTCAGTCGGCTTTCCGAGCTGTTGGGATATCGACCCAACCTCTACTGATACCCACAAGTGTTTCATCTGCAGTTGAACCGTATTAAAATAATTTCTCAATTTGCAGTCGTTAATTTACTGCGTGTAGAGACTTGCTGCAAAGACAATGTCTCTTTTTATCATTGCTGAAGCTTCCTCCATCTTCTCTCCAAGCTTTGGATCCCCGATAATCCGAGCGGCATTTCTGACGTCACGACATGTCTCGTCCAAACGTTGAATACATCGAACAATAATCCCTGAGAAGACAATGGTCAAAGTTACTAAAAAATCTTATTTGCCTTTATTATAAGGTTAAGCAAGGTACTGGAAAGGTGAATGTGGGTAAAGTCTGAAGACTGATTTTCACTGGGCATAAGCACAAGCGCAGATAAGAACCAACACACTCATTCTTATTAGAGCAATAGTGCGAGCACTTAACTCCAGTTTTCATGGCATGATTGATGAAGAGACTAGAAGTATTGCTACTCCCCCTGGACAGAATAATAGTCCATTGCATCACGGCATTTTGTCAGCCGCGAGTTGCCGTAACAGTTTGCTAGCACTCATTTTACACTCATGGGTCAAGAGACGCCCATCACAAAGACTCGACCTCCAGGGCCGGGTGGTTCGAATGATGAATAACACGAATCCAGAATAAAAAGTTGACCGCGGGTTTATTTTCTCTTGTACAAACTCGTTTTCATTGCTTAAACATAAAACCTCACTGAAAAATACAAAACTGAAATCAAATACACGCTAATCCTGGAGCAGCTTAATCGTGCTCGTGCTTTGAACAAGCCGGCCCAGATTTTAAGCCCGATGCGCCATTATGTCACCGCGCCTAGCAGCACAACCTTGATGTCGGTACATACCTTCCTGGACATCTGTCAAGTTGGTTATTTCAGAGAAAGGCATTCCTCTTGCCCATTCAAACACAGCTTCCACAAGACCAAAGTGGTATTGTTCCTTGAACTCTTGTACTGAGGTACTGAGACCACACTCGGACTGAAGATTAGCGATTTGTTCCGACATGTTTAATATGCACTCCTTGCCCTAGAAGGCAACCAAAGAGACGCTATGAGCAACTCGAAATAAAACCATGTGTTAAAGCTAAAGTCAGGGTCGGCCCATCAGGCCGGACTTTATCGTGGGTCATGAAGAGACTAGGAGTATTTCTACTTCTCCCTGGATGGGATGCATGTCTATCACGCGTCCATGCCCCCCCCCCCCCTACCCCCCGGAGTTGCACAGTTATGTAGTAAACCTCAGTAAAAGAAAAACAAACAAAACGAAACGAAACATATTTAAACCATGATTAACAGTTTAAGCCTTGGTGTATGTGAACGAGACATCATTAGTTGTCATATGGCAAACAAAACGAGACCTGGCGTATGCCTTAGAGTCATCATGTTGCAAAGTGTTTTGAAAACGGTATTAAACAGTAAGCAATGATTCTCATTTATACACTTCACACGCATTTCACTACCTCTTCCAGCGTCTTGGTTAAGCTCGGCTCACTGCATCGACGCTGAAAAAAAAAAAAAATACGCGTGAACAGGTTATTTCGATGAAGAAACAATTTTGCCTTAATTTATTATCGACCATGCCGGGACGAATTTATGTCCAAGTAATTGTTCAGGCTTACCTGCTGGAAAACGAAGCATGACAGTAAAGCGACAATCTCCGTAGGATGAAGATTGGTGAAAGCATTTTCAAAGACGAGTTCTGTAATGATCAACTCGTGGTTACTAATCTCACATGCCACTCTTCCTTTCAGTTGTACTGCGTTATTGGCGTCCACGTAACGCAATTTTCTCAAAACCTGAAGAACGAATGAAGGCAAAACAAATACAAATTATGGTGCGACAAAATCTAGTGTCATGTTCGGGCCACAGCTTGAGCATGTACTGCTTTCTGCGACAAGACGTATTGCTACTCCCCTTGGATGGGATGTTGCTCTATCCAGGTTACCCCCAGTATTTTGGCAGGTTGCCTTTTCAGTTCGCCGGTACCCGGGTTCATTTATACACCTGAATGGCGAGATGAACTACGTGAGAGTAAGGTGTCTTGCCCAAGAACAGGGTTTGTCCCAGACCACTTGGCCCTAAGTCCGACAACAGGATAAAATGCTGGTTTTTAATTTCATGTATACGCAGAAAAACCAAAAAGCAGGCGACATGATCAATCACATTAGAGAAATAGCCAATCAGTTTAACTGAATGCTAAGTCTCAGTCGACGCGCCGTGTTTACCGTTTACTCAGTAATCAGTCGTTTGCACGAGGATTAGTAGGATTTGACCCCATAAAAGAAATCAAAAGAAAGCGACATCAATCACATCAGGGGTTATTGAATAATTATCGCCTAGTTGAAGGGATTTATTTGTCCATTTTACTTTATAATTCATACCTCTATTCTTTGCTGCAGCTCTTCCCTATGTTGAAGACTTTCGTCTGACAAGAGGAATCTCAGAGTAGTCACGTGCTCGCGTAACTTCATCTGGTTGGCGACAGATTTAAACTAGCAACAGAAAATAAAACAATATTTTTAATCTTGCAAGAAAACTTCTTTCGAAAAGTAACAAAATTCTTGTGAGATTTTATGAAGATGGAAAGATTGCAATTAAAATATATCTTACATGACAATACAAAAGTCACGCCAAAAAGTGAGGTTATTGTTTAGGGCAAGGTAAGGTAAGGTTAAGTCTGTGTTCGGGCTAAGTGGCCCATCAGGTCGGAGCATATCCCGGGTTCCGTAGCATTAAGCGACTAGGATTATTTCTTTTCTTCCTTGGATAGGAGGCAAGCCCATCGCAGGGTTATCCCCCTCCCCCCCCCCCGCATTAAATTCGCCGGTACCCATTTATACGCCTGGGTGAAGAGAGGCACTGTGAGATAAATTGTCTTGCCCAAGAACACAACACAATGACCCCGGCCAGGGCTCGAAACCGGACCGTTCGATCCGGAGTCCGGCGCACTAACCATTAGCCCACCGCGCCACGCACATTTTGGTCAAGGGCAAAGGGTTGGATAAGCAACTTTTATTTAAGCCTTTTTTTCACCACGCCAGATTCCAAAAGTTTAATGGTCTTGTGGTCTTATAATTTGTTCCGGAATCACACTTCTTCAGAATCAAATCACTGATGTTGGGTTTCCAAGTCAATCACCAACTCAAAAAACTCGATGAAAACGCACCTTTGCAAATTCACAATAGTATTATGAGCTACGATAATGAATTGTAACTTAGCGCTTAAAGTTTTAAGGATAAATTAACTCACGTGCTCTGTAAACTTGGGGCAGTTCAAACACGCGTAGCTCGCCATTCGTTCTTCTAGGCTTTGTTTTCGCGCTATCGTCGTCACCATATCTAAGTCTCGGATGTTAAAGTCTTTAACAGGATCCATAGTTCCCAGTCCCTCGGGATTGGCCTCGGACAGCCTAAGAAGTTCTTGTTCCGCACTTATGGTTGTTTTCCCTGGCAAGTCATTCCTTTGAAGAGAAACTAAAACTCAGACTTAAGGAAAACAAGAACTTACGTTACCAGTACGTTGTGCTGTCGTTTCATAATAGGCAGATAGAGAAGCACAGTCAACTCTCTCTTAACGGACACCTCTTTAAGACGTAGCCTGCGTAGCTGGCGGTATTGTTGGGTTTTTAAGTGCTCACTAGCAAGCGGCGAAGCCGCGAGTGGCTTGGGGAGGAGGAGTTGAAATATTTCAGCTTCTCCTCCCCAAGCCACTCGCGGCTTCGCCGCTTGCTGGTGGGCGCTTTAAAACCCAACAATACCGCCAGCTACGCAGGCTATTTAAGACGAAGACTTCTTTAAGACGGACACCTGGTGTTGATCCTTTCAGTTACCTCTTAAAAACAAATAGGTGGAGCCGGTCCCGACGGTGTCCGTTTTAGAGAGAGTTGACTGTACAATGGGTGCGCTAAGTGCCCCAAACTATTATAGTAGAGCAAAGAAACTATTTCATTAAATTTCTGATACGACAAGAAAGTAAAGAAACGACTTTGGTGGAATGAAGACTGGTGAAGCTCTGTTGAAAAGCACGCTATTAGCAAAAGGACTAAACTACATACAGTCAGCTCTCGCCTTCCGAAACTTTGCTATTACGGACACCCCATTATTACGGACAGGTGCTGAAGTCCCGGCGAATTAGAATTACTGAAAATAACTCCCGCTACAACGGACATCCGCTATTACGGACACCAAATCGTGGTCCCGAAGGTGTCCGATATAGTGGGAGTTGACTGTATTAGGAGGTGAGCAAACAAAACAATTTTCAAAACTGATGTGACATAAATATCTCTAGGTTTGCATGAGCTCGGGGTATATGCGGGTATTCGAACAAGGGTCACAAGAGTGTGGCCCCGGAAAGCGTTTTTTCGCGTCTTAAGCTCGCCTTCGCACTACAATGTATGGAGTTGCCGCTTTGCATTCTGGTATCACGATGTTTGAGTAAATTTTGATCCAAGCAAACTGAAGAAAAGTAACACAAAACAAATGATCATCGTCACTAACCTAAATCTTGGCAGCATTCTCTTTTTATGATCGTCAATAATCTTGCTCGTATCCACTTTCATTTGACGGACAGTAATAGCACTGATTTGACTTCCATTCACCTTCAGAATCCTGTGAGAGCATCGTCCTTCAGGTAAAAACAACCTTCGTTTTACAACAGGCTGCACCTCATCATCCACCTTCGATGCTCCTACTGGAGTTCCTTTTGTCGTTTTTAAATCGTTGTTCACTGTTGAGAAAAAGTTGAGAAGGTATAGGCACTAATCTTGGCAGATCAAATATTCAACCATAATACCTGTTTGAAATTACACACAGAACTGAGATAGAATTGCAAAACTTCAGCTTTAACATTATATGCCATTTAGTTCTTTGATATACACTAATTCATGTTCAATTGGCTTCCTGCATCTTCACGGTTATGGTCAACAGGGGACGTTAAAGAACCCACACACTTATCGTAAAGAGTAGGGCACGAAGTTCCCGGTGTTGTGGTCTGGTCTTTGCACCGTTGTACTGTTGAAATGCTCGGTGATATTAGCTATGTTAAAAGCTACTCTACAATCCGTTGTATAATAAAGTACCGTAAATGATCGATTAAGCGCCGCGGCGCTTATTTTATTTCCTTGTTAAAGGTGCGGCACTTATTCGAAAACGGGGCTTATTTCAACTGCCGGTAAAACACTGAGGGGAATATAGAGGGAATTAAGTGAGGCGCGTAATAGGTAGGCACAATTGAATGTAAAATTAATTCGAATGAAATACAAGAGGTAACATGAACTCAGTTCCGTAGTCTCTTTTTAATACCCAAATAAGCACCGCGGCGCTTATTCGGGAGCGGCGCTTTTTCGAGTAGCGGCACTTAATCGATCATTTGCGCTATTCACTTCACCTGAGTTGTGTTCTTCTGCGTCACAAATCACCAGGACATCAAACTTCCTTTCATTTGGACTGGACACTAATTGAGACTGCACGGTCGAGTAGACCTGGGTCGAGACGTTTTCTGCTTGCAATATTACAGCTAAAGCGTTTTTGTGTTCAGCGGTATTAATAGTGACAACACGTCCTGGAGAGAGAGCCCGCTGACCGTGGGGAGACGAAAGGATGGCTGCCTGAGGGAGGAAAAGATTACGAACAAAAAATTTTAGATGTTTATTACAGATTCCTGCCTGCTGTGTGTTTAACCTTCGAAAACTGCTGCTTTTTATCAATCCATTATTTTGTCTGATAGCCAATAACTTACTGTTACTTTGAAACGTAAGTGAAATGAGACTTGCTACCAAGTGTTACAAGGAGCTTTGCAAGAAAGACCAACCTCACACTTCTCTTTCCGATATCAGTAAGTTACCAAACATGCTGGCCACGAGAATTTAAGAAATGATCCCCAAAAAATGCAGTACACGCCTTGATACTTAAACGAATTCTCCAAACTACAGTATAATAAAAATTGTACGGAGACTTGTAAAATAATTTGTATGTTGAACTTGTCACTTAAAAGTTAACTGAGCCAACGATGACAAGACGTCACCAACAGCTGATGAGTTGGTCAGGAAAATGATGATTCAGTGAAAATATATAATTTAAGATACTGACTTGTTTCCCTACAAGTAAGGTAAGATACCAAGTCAATTAGCCATGTTCAAAACGAGCAGGGGACTGGGTACGAATATTCAATATCGATTGCACTGAAAAACTGGGCCCGTCATCTGAAAGAGCATCCAAAAATTAGTAACTCAACCAAATTTGAGAGTTATTGGTTTAAACGCAAAGGCATGGAACTCTTTTAAAAAATCGTTAAAATAAGAGAGCTTAGTATGGCTGAATAAAGAAAAAATTGCAAGGCCGATTGAACGGTTTGGGACTGTATTGAAATTCCAATATTTCGGAAGGCACGGCCTTCCTTCTTCAGGGTCTTATGGCTGGATGGACAGCTGTCCCTCCAATCCATACTAAGCTCTCTTATTTTAGGAATTTCTAAAAGTGAACCATACCTATGCGTTTAAACCAATAACTCTCAAATTTGGTTGAGTTACCAGTTTGGTTATCGTACCCAGTCCCCTGCTCGTTTTGAACATGGCTAATTTTAGTAATACATACATCACCAAGCTATCCTATTAACTCAATAAAAACTGCTTTCATGTCATTACCTGAACGGTTCTTGTTAATTCCGACAGCTCTCGACAATCCTTAAAATACTGCTTTAGATCTTCCGCACAAAACGTACAGTCCACGTCTTTTACATTTTGTAATTTTTTCTCCAGTTCTTCCATTTCTCGTTTTCTTTCCTGTGCATCTTTCTGCATGTGGAACTCGGCGAAGCTTCTTTTCATCATGTCCTCCACACGCAGTTCTTCCACCCGTAACAAATTCAATATCATAGAATACGTGAGACGGAACCTAGAGACCAGCTGTGTTGGTTTTCCCTGTAAGAGATAACAGAAACGTTAAGCACAATGTCAGAAAACTGAGGTTCAAAAAGGCGCAACTCCGCTCTATCTTGAGCAGCTGTTGTCCTTGTTATACGCTGGTGTCAGTTGTTGGAATACAAATAAGCGTAATGATATGAGAAAATACCAGTTGATATTGTTATGCCGGGTTGTGGCTATTGCTATCACCTCTCCTTACTGAAGTAAACGTTTGGTAACCATAAATGTAAATGTTTACACAAAAAATAAACAACAGGGCAGAAAAAATGTTGAACGGTCAATAAACTTACAGATAAAGCTATTAACAGTCGATCCCTCCTTACGAACACCTCCTGGCTAAGCCTCAGCTCTGGCTCGAACACTCAGCTATGCTCTTTGGTGTCCATATTAGGGCCGGTTTACACGGTACGACTTTCGTACAGGCGACAAGCTTACGACAGGCCTGTGAAATGACTTAGGACTATTTGCAGGCGATTCGTGTTGTAAACCGTGTCGCATACGATAATCGTAGGTAAAATCGTACCGTCTATTTCGCCCCGTAAAGAGGTTTGATTGTATTTCTCTTGTTCAGGGTCAGTAAAAGGAATCGATGTTTAAAAGTGCTCTGTCGCAGACTACATGTATATTAGTCATTCATAAGCTCCCCCGGATATAGCCCCCCCCCCCCCCCCCTGCCGAATGACAGTACTGAACAGGGCTAAATTATTTATAATACTTTATTATGCGTTTTAAACTTAAAAACGTATTTCGATCAATACTCCCGTGGCTTCATCGTTTCGAAACGTTTTTTCATTCCGCTTATAAGCTTAAGCCCTCCCGGATATAAGTCCCTCCGCTTAAAAGCCCACCCAAAACCCCTTACGAAGTTGTATAAGCCCGGGGCTTATAAACATAATTTTACGGTACTTCGCTTTAGAAACTAGAAACGGCGCATGAAAGCGCTCTATGTGACACTGAAAGGATAGATAATGATGAAATGTAATGATGATGATGATGATGATGATGATGATGATGATGATGATGACTTTATTTCTGTGCCGAAGTATCCTCACCAGCATCATTTTGTGTAGGTCCGCCATAAGAGGTACGTTTCCTTTGCATAACAGGATAACAGTTCCGGTAGGGTCCAAACCTCTCCGGCCTGCACGGCCAGCCATCTGAATATATTCACCAGACAACAGATCTCTAAAGTTTGTACCATCATGTTTCCTAATGGAATCAAAGACTACTGTCCTCGCTGGCATGTTAACCCCCATAGCAAACGTTTCAGTGGCAAAGAGAATCTGGAACAAAACAGAAACAGTTTTTAGTAATAACTGCAAACCGTACAAAGTACAAAGATTCTCAAAACGAATAATTAAGCAGGCTTTTCGCCTTACTGTTTTACAATTTTCCTTGGACAAATTTGTTTCTTAATCCAGATATTTTTCCTGAAATAGGCAGATCATTCTAATGATTATGACCTGCCTTTCTGGAGAAGCTTTGATTGTGGACAAAACCAGTTGAGACAAACGCGAACTTAGCACAATTTAAATTTTGTAATTTCACCGTCTCCGTTCATCTTTGTTTCAATTGGCTGCTTCTATACTCAAGGCATGATCCTTGGTTGAAAACAGCATGAGGAGGGGGAGAGGGGGAAGGAAACCATAAATATGTCGGGAAAACGACAAGTGTTTCAACAGTTTTGGTAACATAACATTTCAGCATCACTCACCCCACCCATGACGAAACTCACCTTCACCAGCCCTCGTCCAAACAGCATTTCCACCATCTGCACAACAAAGAAAACATAATTAGGGATGACTTGTTACATTTTATCGTCATCTATCTTTAACGCGCCACAGCTTTGCATAGAGCGCGCTCAAGACATTTGCTCTGTAAATGTTTACAGGCAAGATAATTTATTTTCACTGAAACCGCGTCATCGAAATAAACTTTAACTTCGAATTGCGAGTCATTTAGATGAAAAGTAAAAGAGGTTTTAGACTGCAAGCACTCGTTTTTTTCCTCTTAAATAGTTTAATCGTTGATCAAAGTCTCACTCTCCGTCTTGACACTCCGGCGCTTCAGGTCTTTCGTTCGAAAACCGCGCGTGTTCGCAAAAAATACGACTGTTCTGCAGTCTAAAGAGGTTTTTAAATATTTAGTGGGGGAAACGATGTTGTCTCGGTTAATTCTCGAAAAATATAGTACCCGAGGTGATCCCGATTAATATTGTTGAGAGCCTGTTACCACAGTTAAAGATTTGTTGTCTTTTGTCTCAAGGTTAAGCTGTTACTTAGTAACCCTTTTACAAAAAATGCGAGTTTAGTTTATTCTTGGCTGGAAAATATATCTCGTAGCATTCGATCCTCAAGAGACACTAGCTGTTGAACGTTCATGTATGAAGTTCGTTGATGATTTCTGGGTGCTAAAGTGAAGGCAATATGGCCTCAAGCGTCCTCAAGTAAAGGCAGTATGAAAATGATTTACCTCTTTTATAATCGGTAACACTCCACTGTGGTGTACACCAAGACCGCGCTTTAGAAGCTCTTGTATCCTGGAAACCTAAATGAGAAGAGTTGGGTGGAAATAATCTTTGCAAAGATACTATGCACGCTCGCAGCGCATTGCGTGACAGCTCTCTCGAAGTTACAACCACAACATGGGGAACCCGAAAGCGTTGCGTTACGTAAGAGTAGCGTGACGACCCAAATAACGGGTGTAAAGGAGACTAAAGAAAACCAGTGTCACGCAAATTTAACTGCTAAATAGAAAGAAAAAATCTTACTTGTGGCAACTGTCTGTCGGGGCCTTTGAGTCTCGCCACGGATTTCTGAATAAAAACATGGATCAAACTCTTCTCAGTTGAGGTGGTGAGATCAAGGTTGCCCAGCTGATCTGCATTGTCGTCACATCTCTTCCGTGAAAAGGTAAAAGCGACCACAGGAAGTTTTTCCTTTTTGCGAAGCATTTCAATCAAAGATAACCAGATATTCTTGTCCTTAGAACAGAAAGACACTTGGTTAGTTCAGAGGAATGAGCGCAAGTCTCTAGATATGTTGTTTAGGGAAAGACGGCTTGCGCAACAGGAGCTCATTACATAGACACTTTACATACCCGGAGCAGGGATGGCGCAGTGGTGAGAGCACTCGCCTCCCACCAATGTAGCCCGGGTTCGAATCCCAGACCCGGCGTCATGTGGGTTGAGTTTTTGTTGGTAATCGTCCTTGCTCCGAGGGTTTTTCTCTGGGTCCAAATTCCAATTCGATCACACGGCTTTAAATACCGCCGTGTCTAAATAAAGGTAATTTATTTTTTTACGCTTTGTTATTAACCCGGTTATAAGCCCCCATAAGCTTCACCCGTATAACACGGCACATGAAAGAAAATGTCAGAGTCCGCTAGTACAGCATCGCCGACGCCCTTTGTTCCAGATTAAGCATTATCACTGGGATAATAAGTAGAATTTTGTAGTGCAATTACACCTTGAAAGCTAGTAATATTCCAGAGGTTTAGACTGCATACCTCTCTGATACTTGTAGTTTGGTGAGTCTTGGAGCCGTACGCATCCTTTCCTTTCCCTTCTCTCTCTTTCTTTGCCGCCACAGCTGCTTCGTAACCGCGCGTCAGGAATTTACTGTTGGCATCCACGAGCATAAACAGCTCATTGCTCGTCTTATTACTGTTGCCCGTGTACAGGAAGTGCTGTAGGGGGACTGGGCGCTTCGGAGTGCTGATGACGTAAATCTTTTTCTTCTTGGTACGTCTGCAGGAATTGGCGAAAAACATTTGATTTAAAGGGACTTTGCCACGGAAGTATACAGATTTTTGAACAGCCAAAATATATATTTGTGTCGTAGGGAACTAAAAATAATGGACCATTATTAGAGCACTGTAAACGAGCGTCTTTGCCTGCGGATGGCTAGGATGGAAATGGATAACAACTTGAAAAACTGAGACCAAATTTTTTAGGTTCTTTCCGCGCGTCTTCAAAAAAACGATATTTATAGCCGTGGTTTGATTATTCTCTGCAAATTAAATTAAGGTTATATCTTCCTCAAAACAGTTTAGAACAAATATCCGCGAAATCCCAGTGATGTAGCTCCTTTAAGAGGGCATTATTGCGCTATGTAGCACAATACACGGTTTCTTGGTGCGGGTAAAAGGATTTTGACGATTTCCCAACGATTTTCTACTACGTTCCGAAGGTTTTCCGAAGGTTGTCAAAAGTTCATGGTGACCGTTTCCGAAGATTTACGAAGATTTCCAAAAATTATTAAAGAATACCAAGTAAGATTCGAAGATGATTCGAATATACAGCAATAAATTTCAATTCCGCAAATGTCACATTTTAAGAAATTGTATAGAACTACATGTATCCTTGTCACTGTTAGACGACCCTTAGTGGTTGCCTTAGCATGCAGAAAGAATTCTTGTAGTATAAGTTATGAGAACCTTCACTCACCCTATCCAGTCGGCAAATTCCAGCGTGTTGGGTACTGTGGCTGATAACAATATGATCTTGACTTGAGCTGGTAACATAATCAGAACCTCTTCCCACACAACGCCTCTCTGTTCAGCAAACATAGCAACACATTACAGACGCCTGGGTTCTAAGTATTGGCAAGGAAGGAGTCACGGGGAAAGTAAATGCCTTCCCTGTGACAACACACAGATTGTTAATTAATTGTTAATCAGTTTGGAAGCTTTCTTTAACTATGAAGGACACGACAAGGCTAGAGGCTAGCTCAAAAACCTAACTGCTCTTCAACTATAAAGGACAGGACAATGCCACTTATTTTAAACTATTACTGACAAAAGTATAAAACTCTGTCCCTAATGTAGAGTTTTGTATCAATAATCACTATCCGAGGGTAATAAATGGTTATAATAAAGAATTAGACTACAAGAAGAATGTCTGGTCGGGCAGCTCATGGAAAAAACAGGAGGTATTTTTAGTAACGTGATTACAATGAGCACGCGTTTACCTCATCATCGTTAATGTAGTGAACTTCATCAAAAATTACCCACTCCACGTCTCGGATGGCATCTGAACCGTTGTACAACATGGAACTAATAACAAAAAGTGAAATTGGGCATGTGGAATTACGATTATACCGACAGTATCTCGAAATGCACTCATTGTTCCGTTGGGTTTTCGCAATAGCCCTTATGCATGTTTACGTCACACTGGCGCCACCAAGCCTCGCTTCGTGCAAACATGCAAATTTTATCATGAACGAATTCCCAAAGCAGCACAGATGAAAAGAATACCCACGTGGAAACTGCATGAAAGTGGCGGAGGGTTAGAAACAATTCGCACAAACGAGGCTTGGTGGTGAATTTTGAGCCTATGACGTTATCATGCATAAGGCCTATTATAGAATGGAACAAATTAGATTTAGACATAAGAAATTTCAATTTTTTAACGCAAATTTTTAAATCAATCTGAGAATATTTTTTAATGTGCTTTCATCGTTCATTGTGAATTGGTGTGCGCATGTTCAATTCCGGCGCCATGCTGATCCTTGTTGCACAGTTTTGCTTCGAGTTCTTACTGCATTGATTCGATGCGCTATTGACATAGTTGTTGTCAGTGGCCAGAGTGGCCAGATAAGCTTATTTTAGGATTGGTTCTACGACTCAAAAAAACGCGCTATAAAAGATGGAACAAAAAACATAGCACATTACTGACCGTAAAATTTCTGTGGTCATGATCAGACAGGAAGCCTCGGGTCGGATCTGCACGTCACCTGTCAATAAACCAACATCCTCAAAAGTATCCTTGAACTCACGGAACTTCTGATTGGACAAAGCTTTGATTGGTGAGGTATACACAGTCCTGTGATGTAATGGCAAGAGCATGACTCATTGAGCAAATGTGTCACTGTTCAGTGTCAATTGTTGGCTCGGAGAAACAATTCAAGTCATGTATAGCTGCTATACTTTATGTGTATACTGTTAGCTAAGCAAGTGCGCCTTTCTGAATCTATATTGTCCTAGCTAAATGATAACCGTGCCCGGCCGAAAAGTGTCTCGTGATTAAAACTTGAAAACAATTAGACCGGGTAGACACCAACTCGTATTGTTCGTCTTCCACAATGAAAATTAACTGAATAAACAACGAAGAGTCATCTTTTCTACAATTAATGCAACGGCACATAATGGCCCTTTTGGCGAATTAAGCCTAAACTAAACTTAAATTAAAACTTAAATTAAACTTAAACTTAAGCTAAAAAAGTTGACAAAAAGGAGATTAGAGGCAAAATGACTTTTACCAGTGGGTACAAAAAAGGTCGTTAGAAATTAGCAATATACTCTACGTAACATATAATTTATTCTGCAGTCATGCGCGTGAGATCTTCTGGTATTACCTTGTCATGTGTTTATTGGCCAGGGCAATGGCATACTCAGCCACAACAGTCTTTCCAGCAGATGTGTGAGCCGCGACAAAAACGCTCTCGTTGTTCTCCAAACACAGCACGGCCTGCTTTTGAAACGTATCCAGCTCAAACTTCCACTGCAAGTACAGTACCAAACAGATAAACGGGTTAACGGAAAACTTTTTACGTCAAAAGTACTAGTTTAACAACAACTACAACTGAAAAAGCAAGATCTTCTATACTGTCGATGTAAGTACTATTACTAGCCCTATTGATAAACATCCAATTTCTCCTTTTAATATCAATACATCTTCAAGAAGACAATGTTGAGAATAAAGAAAATCATAAACTTGAAACTGAACAAGTTAAGCACAAGGCTTATAAAAAAAACCTTGAAAGCCAGCTTGCCCTTCTGACAAGTAGCTCACAAATTTTGCTTGCCCTAGGCAGTTGCATGCTTCAGGTTCGGTTTACCTTTTTATGATTTAGTTGGCATGCAGATGACTTGCCTGGGCTTTTGCTTATCGGGCTAGTGAGCATGAAAAGTTACATGTACTTGCCTGGCAGGAAAATCTACTTGCCCTTAACAACCCAACAGAACGTTTTTCATTTTTCGAGCCCTGAATGAGTCGATCCTCTGCAATTAACTTTATTAGTAAATCCTATCAGTATCACATTTCATCCTAATTGCATGGCCTAGCTCCAACAAGTCTCTTGTGGCTCAGTTATGGCACATCTGACATGAGTATGCAGGTCAGAGGTTCGACTTCTGTTGGGAGAACTGGAACTTTTGATCTGTGTAGTTTGTGTCACTGACTGATCAACATCTTTCTCATAGCTGTAAGTATATTGATCAATCAAGTGTAATTATTTACCTTATGTGCCATATCAGGAACTTGTTTGTGAAAGTCCTTCGCAGGTTCTGTCACGTCCACCATTATCGCCCACTCCTCTTTGACTGGTTTCTCTGTAATAGGAGCTGCTGATGTCATTTTGTTCCCTGAATCTTGTCCCTGTAGATGACAACAACAATGTGGCAATGAGCACATGGGAGACTCTAACCCTAAGATTGTAATCCCATAAATTAAAAGATCCAAAACTTGTTTAATGAACTTCACAGACTTCAGAAGTGACCTGGCCAAACTAAGCTGTAATGCACTGTCAGTAACAGAATAATATTTGTACAACTGGTAAATTACAAATACTCTGTACAATGTACCTCCACCAAAACATTTTCAAGGCTATCTTGTCTCTGGAGACTCCCTGCAAAAAATTAAAAATTATTCTTCATAAAGTGCTATAAGAAATAAATTCAGCACCATAAGGAGAGCAGTAGGTTTTCAGAAACAAATATATAGCCTTTGTGTGCTTCATTGAATATAGCATAGTTGTGTTACGAGTTTTGCCCAGTGCCGGATGTCCACAGTCATGTGCACCCACCCCCACCCCCTCTACCGGCTTCACAAGATTAATTAATAAATTAATTCAATTAATTATTCAATTAAAATGTTTAACAGGAAACGAGGGAAGGAGTGAGGGAGGGAAGGAGGGAAGGAGAAATTCGCCTCACCACCAAAACAAAAATTTTCCGAGTTAAAAATATTGTAAGTTATGGATGTGTATGTTGCAGTTAATTTTTGATCTCAGTTAATTATTTTTTTAACTAGTTAGTTTTTTCTAACTAGTTGATTTTTTTTTAACTAGTTAAATAATGGGGTTAGGGTTAGGGTATCATATATTTTAAAAAAATAGTGGTTCATCCAACATTTCCTACATGGCAAAGTGGATAAGCAGGGATGTCGCTAAGGGCCGGCTGCCGGCTAATTTAACCGGCTGAAACAGAACTTATATCCGGCTGAAATTTCACCTGAAAACAAAGACTTAGGTAAAGGTTTAGAGCTGCCAAGGCCAGAAAAGCCAGCTGGGCTTGTTGATGAGCCGGCTTAGTGTTTTCTTAGCTACATCCCTGGATAAGGGATTGGACAGCAAATCCAGAGGTTGAGAGTTCAAATCCAGTGCAGGTTAGTAAAAAAAAAAAAAAAAAAAATGATAGTACTTAGGGGAGAGGGATAATAGCAGATAGTAGGGAAGGGTTAGTAAGGATGGGGGGGAGGGTATGAGATATCAAGAGAGGGGAGGTGTTCTACTTTTTCTACTTATTAACCTAGAATAAAAAAAAAATAGTTAGAAAAAAAAACTAACTAGTTAGAAAAAAATCAACTAGTTAAAATAAAAAATTAACTGAGATCAAAAATTAACTGCAACATGTACATATAAAAAAAAATATGTAGTTTGCATTGCAATGAAATTGCTACCAACCCTCTGCACTCAGGACAATTTTTCTATGTGATCTCTTTTTTTCTTTTTCTCTTCTCATAACCTGTGTGCTACTCTTTTACAATGTAACTGATAGCTGCTTGTAGTAACTAATGGTTTGGTCTTACCCCTCTGTGGTGTCCTCTGGGTCAATAACAGATTCCCCCTTTTCAGGCAACTGCAAAGAATATTGGAAGGATTAAAAAGAGAAAACAACATATAACTAGCAGCTTTATGTATGTACTAAGTGAAGCTGATTTTAGTTTTGAAAAACAATATGTGTACTCATGCCTCTGTAACAACTTCAAATTAAATGAAGTAGCTAACACTGTAAATGCTTTCTTTGGTTGGCTGAACTTGGCTCTGACCAAGAGGTTTACATAACATGATCATGGACTACGGAAATTATGTGAAATTATTTTGTAGCTTATCATATTATTGTACCTTGTCTATATCCTCTTCATCAGACTCCAGCTCATCACCATCATCACTGTACTCAAGATCTTCCAGTGTTGTGCCAGCCATGATGTCGGACATCGCCAAGACTTGAGGCACAGAAGCAAGGGTTTCTCCCTCTGAGCACAAGAAAAATTCTGATTCACTTTAAACAGCTTGTGAACAAAACAGTAACATTGATGTACAAAAAGAATTCCAAAGAAAACACTGCTAATGTTGTGCACAATGACCACAGGTGCAGAATACATGTACTTTTTTTTAAATGTTTTTAAAAAAATTTAAAAAAAAAGCCGCAAAATAAGTAACAATAAGGTATAGAGTGCTTTGAAGCTACAGCTTTTTGCACGCATTGCAGGCCTAGGATACTAACGTATTTGTCACAATTTGCATAGACTGACCTTGTTCTTGTTTTGCATCACTAAATGAAGCTCCATGTTTAAAGCCTGGTGGGACAGAGAGAAGATCTGCAGACACAAAAGGGAAAAATAGACTATGACAAACACATTTTGACACTCAAACATTGAATCAGATTCATTAGCCTCTCTAGCTACCTCCTATAGCAATGAAATGAGCATATTACTGGTGACACAAACTTGTACAGAGTTCATTTGTATGTTACACACCTTTCTCAAAGTTCAGCTCTCCATCAAACACAATGTCAGGTTTTGTAGTTTCTGGAGCCTCCATACCACCTTCATGACATCAAACAAAACAGGCCAGTTTATAAATTGCAGCTTAGTCAATATTAATTTTTTTATACACGTATGTAGCATAAAAATTTATTATTTTATACGACAAAATGAGCCTTTTTCCACCTTATTTTTGCTTATTTAGGATCATCACTCCACAAGCCAATAATTTACCCCCCCCCCCCACCCCCAACACTTTGTGGAAATTATTTTTTTTTTGGGCCCCCCCCCCCCCCCCCAAATTTAAACTTTGGGTCAGCACATAGTTAATTTATTTTGTAAATTATGCAGAATGAAACATTACCCAAAACTGTTGTCAACCAGTCTCTACTACATTGCTCTTACCTGGTAAAAAAGGATAATTAGTGGACTCTCCTCTTACAGAGGCAGATAGTGGTCCAGGTTGTCGCAATAGGGACATGGAATTTTTAGCAGTGCAACCAGTATCTGTTAACATCACCTTTCAATGAGGCAGGAAAATAAGAACATCAAAAGCTAACTCATGATCAAAGAAAAAATAATAAAATTTATTTACACTGAAGAGCCAATTATTAGTGTAATCATAAGACCAACTTGCAATCACTTGCATTGTATTTGATGATGAGCAATGTATATGTTGTGTTTTAAATTTATCTTTGGTTTAATATTATTTTTCTCGGATAAACCAGTTTTATTTGTATTTTTCATTGTCTCATATTCATTGTCATAATCTGAAACAAAAGGAAATAAAAATCAAACTGGTTTTATGTAAACCAAAGATAAATTTTAACTGTGACATATACAGAACTCATCATCTAGTTAAGTACTGATCGAAGTTCAATGTTCAGGGTTTTTAAGTACAGGAACAATAATTCAAATGCAGAAACTAAGATGAAGAACCTCAAAGTACAGCCTACATTTTTGTAACCAGTTGCAGTTAGTTACAGTGTATGTGTGTGCCCAAGAGGGATGCTTGATGATGAAAGCGAACTGGCCAATGCCAAAAAGCAAAACAAACAAACAAAACAAAAACTCTTTGGGGGATAAATTACTGTAAGTTATTTGGGTCTTTATTTTTCTCAGGGTCATTTATTATATAATTATTCACTTTTTGGAAGGTGAGAACCTTGCATTCTAGATAAAAGGTGTTTTGATTAAATTAAGTATTGTACCTCATTATAGCCCAGAAGCTCTCCAGTTGTTGGATTTCTCTCCACTTTCAATGTTGAAGGAACAGGACAGACATCTGAAAACAACAAACTCTCTGGGTCTCTTTCACGGGGCCAAAACCTGCAATTTTACACCAAACAAAATGTTTATACTAATAATTCCCCAGCACACATGTACAGTGTAAAATAGGAAAATGTCAGTTGCTCTTTTTACATTATTTTTGCTTCACTGCACTTTAGTGACTTAAATATGATTTCACTTTCTTATTTAAACTAGTTTAATACATTTAAGCAATATGCCATTTATACAGGCATGGCTAAGAGAGGTATTAACAGTTGTTTCCTTTGTGAAAGGGAAGACAAGGCCATCAGGGCTAACTGAAAATTAAACTGATAAAGGCAATGCCTGAGCCCAAGCATATCTGCAGCCTTGTGATGCACTCAATGCAAATTTATGCAACAAACTGGCTATATGTCATACATGTACAGTAAAGTTTACAAATTACCTTTGTGTTTTGTGGAAGTCATGAATGGGCAGGGAGGTGGGATCCAAAAGATACTTCTCCAAGTCAGATTTCAAGTCTGGTGCAAACAGAGGAGGTAAACCACAAGGGAGCTAGAAAGAAAAATCAGTCACAAAATTATTTTGATATTAACAGCTTTCAGTAAAAGGATACTACTACTACTTTCATACAAAAACAGGGAAAGTAGAACCAAACGAATTTCCCAGAAGTATAACTCCCTGCCCACTAATTGCATATACCCGGCCAGCAACTTGAAATCTAAGTGACAGCCCTGGGTCAATGAAAACATGATAATTCATAAACCCTATTACTTACAGTATGTGATGAGGAGGATTGGTGGCCTTATGGTTAGTGCGCCAGACTCCAGATCAAGCTTTTGGTACTCAGTTTGAGTTTTCCCTGGCCGACATTGGGTGACATTGTGTTGTGTTCTTGGGCAAGACACTTTACATGTACTCTCATATATAGTTAAGTCTCCTCTCTCCACCCAGATGTATAAATGGGTTCTGGCCGCATAATGCTGGGAGGTACCCTGCGATGGACTAGCATCCCATTCAGGGGGGAGTAGAATAATTCTAAGTCGCTTAATGCTACAGAAACCAGGATAAGCTCCGGCAAGTATGGGCCACTTTGGCTCGAGGCTTCTCTTTATCTAAATCTATGTGTTGAACTGTGCAAAATTGTTTGCCACTGACTTTTTTTGAGATTCAGATAAGATGTCTCGGCTTGTCCTAAACTTAGCCCTTGATGAAGGCAGAATTAGCCAAAACATCATGCATCATCATCCATCTCAGTGGCTATCAATTACATATTATATTTTCAACTAGCTAACTCCTAATTTCAGCTACTCCAAAAAAAACTATAAGGTAACTTTATATTTAAATATATAGACTTACTGTTGTCAATGGTTTTAGTTCCTTCTTGGAGGATTTATTAATTGATTCTGGAATAACTTCAATTGTCCCTGTGCATCCGACTTCCAGGAGGTCAAAAGCATATTCCAAGGCATCAGATCCCTGTTTTGTGTCTTGAGATACAAAAGATATAGGAAATGAGTGCATGTGGTAGGTGCGGGGGCCTAATTGCGAGTTTGCTGGACTCCTGGTCAAGCAGTCCGGGTTCAAGCCCTGACCGGGGTCATAGTGTTGTGTTCTTAGGCAAGTACACTTTACTCTCATAGTGCCTCTCTTCACCCAGGGGTATAAATGGGTACCAGCGAATTCAATGCCAGGGGATAACCCTGCGATGGACAAGCATCCCAAAAGGGGGAGTAAAAATACTCCAAGTCGCTTTATGTGAGACTGGGATACGCCACTAGGCTCAAACGCAGAATTAAGCCCTATCCCCCCTTTTATGAGTGCATACAGACCATCTTTACAACTCGTATGATCTGGTACAAAATTTCAAGTTCTTATCATTTAGCTTAATATCATGATATTAATTACTGTGAATGAAAAACAAAAGATAGAGATTGACACAGCTGATACATACAAACTTCTAAGCTGACCATAAACAACATATAAAAGTTAAACTTAAGTATTAGTTTAAGAAGTTTAATTTTTTATGGACAAATTAAACTTTTTTAAACGCCAAGGCATAACATTTGAGGTTATAAACAATGAAACCGCGATCCATATATACAGTGTATGTATAATATACTTAATGAATTTAAAAAGGAAAAATTTTTGATTCTTCACTGGTCTTCACTCTCCGCACAAATTAATGTTATATCCTAGAACAAGGTAACACAATAATATACGAAAAACCTGAACATTGAAATATTTATATCCCTCACCTTTCTCTTCCATGTTTCAGTTTCCTTTAGCGAACAGTTTTTCTGTCCAAAATCGCCAACATTCTAGCCCCGGTCAGTTCCCCCTTCCCTGTTTGCCGCCATCTTAACCGATCCCCGTTCAGGAACTGGGAATGACTATCCCCAATCTTTCTCCGACAAACAATAATATTCTTGGCTCCAGACTTTTTCGCGTTATTTGTTTAGAAAACATTGCCCGAGGGGGAGCGTTTTGATAGAGGCTTACAAATTTTCAAGGCACGCTATCTGGTTTACGTTTCTTTCCACGGTCTCTTTGTCAACGAGTGTAACGGAAAATAACATCGGTGTAATCAATGGCTGCTGTGAAAGAGGAAGAATATGATCTCGCGTTCTTGGACGCAGATGATATCGATCAAGACGAAACCGACGCTGCTACAACTCGACTTATCCAACTTGAAAAAGATTCGGAAATCCCTACGCGATATTTGGTTCGAAAGATATTTTCTCCGCATTTGGAGCCTCCATATCACTTCCACCCTGCTTCAGAAGTATCTCAAAGACGGAAAAAGGTAAAAGTTCTTTTGTGTTGTCTTTGATAAAGCGTATTAGCGAGGCGAGACATCTAGCAAAGTTGTCTGTTGATTCTCAAAAGCATGCCCCGAGAGATTTGATTTCACAGTTGTCAACGCTAAAGGATAAGCGCATTACGATTAACAGATTTCGGACAAAAGAGATAAAGAAGTAAAAAGTGAATTGGTACAATTCCTCTGTCAATTGAACATTTCTAAAGAAGAAACCTTTCCCGAAAATGATTTCAGGGAACCGCGCTCACTTCGAAAATACTCAAGCTAAAATTTATGTCGAAAAACGGTTGCATTGATTGACCTCGATCAACCTGCAGTTGTTTCTTTTTATCGACTACTATAGTTCAACCTGTTTTCGTTGAAAACATTAACCTCTCAGTGTGTTTTAGCGGGATATTTCCGGTTTTATTCTGTTAGAATAAAATGCAAAGTCTTCGTTATAAGAAAAGTATGGTCGCAGCCTGGGGCTTGTTTCCAGCTCTGACATTTCCCAGAGGAAATGAACGTCTCTAAATCTTTTATCGTCGTAGAAAATTGACATGTTTGTCTGTTTATCCTAAAGATGATCTCATTTGCTGTCAATTTCCTAGTCTGGTTTCTTCAGCGATTGGCGGACTCCACACTGAAATGGACGCATTTGTAGGTTTACGTTATTGGCATTGTTTTATCGCATTAAAATTGACATGACATTTGTATGAAATTGCATTATCTGTGATTGACAGTTTGTGATATTTTGATTAATGAATATATGTAGAAAGCTCTGCCTCTGTGACATGCACTGTTTCAAATCAATATCATGGATTTTTTTCTG
This sequence comes from Oculina patagonica, assembly GCF_052425735.1. Classification (NCBI taxonomy): domain Eukaryota; kingdom Metazoa; phylum Cnidaria; class Anthozoa; order Scleractinia; family Oculinidae; genus Oculina; species Oculina patagonica. The sequence goes on along the minus strand of NC_135758.1, from coordinate 38,077,160 downwards.
TATCACTTTATGCTCTGTGTGGTAGTTATGAAAACATATTTCAATATAATTTAAAATCTATAAGACAAAATTGTCACAATCAAATGAATAGATTAACACTCTGCAAGTTGTAATTGTTTCTAAGGTTTGACAGTTTGCTCTGTTATTAAAAATATTGTTTGCCATTTTATATAATCAGAACATTTTAAACTACAGTTTATATGCAGGTTTCCGTTAAATTACAGCGTACTTTTACTTTTAATCAAGTGTGGACTAGTCTGAACATACATTGAACAAATTATATTGATACATGTATGAAATAAAACATACAAAGAATCATTCAAAAGAAATTCAAATAAACCACAAATTATTCTGAAAAGGAAAAAAATCTTAAGTGGAAAAGTGGTAGTGTAAATTTTATTCTGAATGCAGCTTTCTTCCATTAACCTGTGTGTATTTTAATTTTATGGTGCTGTTTCATGTCTTCTTTTGTATAATGTAGCCTGTTCTAGGCTCTCTTGGTTGCCAGATTGTGATTGAACAGGTGAAATAAACATGCAATGTCACAAAAAACAAGCAAGGAAACAGTAGTCTCCCAGTGATTGGGAAAGAGGAAGCGTGTGAAATGTTTTTATTATTAAATATAATTTATGTCAAGTTGCATAAACTGGCTGGTTTTCAGTTGTGAAAAAATGTTGATTATGCATATGATGGCTGATTTAATTTTTGGCAGATGCAAAACTTGAATGCAATAGTACTTACCGTAGTACATTGTACATGTATTCGCAGTTCTCTAGATGTTTTACAGAGCGTTTCACAAAACTTTTGACAAGCGGTTTGCGAACTTTGTTTGAAACTTCCGAAGTTCGCCGCGAACTTAAGAATTTCATTTTGAAGTTGTCAATAAAATTGCGAACTTCGTAACGAAGTTGCGAATTTCACGTGCAGCTAAGTTCGCAAGATGAGAAGTTCGAGTTGCTTTCAAGTACGTCTTCTGTCTATTTTCGATTGAAATGCCACAATAGAAAGAAAATTAATTGTCATAGACTGAAGTCAAAAACGAACGAAACTTCTCGGTGGTAAAAATACGTAAACAACTTACCTTGCGCATTTCCACCTTCGACTGCAGTTCTCCGCTGGTTTTAGTTTCACAAATATTTCTTCGCTCTGCACTCTTTAATACCTCGAATTAATTGGGAGCGGTGATTCTTCCTGCAGCAAATCAACTTGATACATCAGCGAGTGTTTTGCATCGAAAGGTAAGCTTAGTTTCTTTGAAAACATCATATCGACTTGATCCGAAGTGAGACGTTTCAGCTGAAGTCTACTTGTAAATAATTCCGTTCGCTGAGAGTAATTTAAACATTAGCTGAGCACTATGTTTTTCGTCCTTTTTTCCCCTAAACACAGCAATACAATTCGGCAAGTCTGCCATTACAATTGAAAATAGATGGAAGACTTGGAACTGTCTCGTTGAAAGCAATTCGAACTTCGCAACTTTCAAACTTCGTTGCATGTGAAATTCGCAACTTCGTTTCGAAGTTCGCGATTTGATTGACAACTACGTAATGAAATTCCCAAGTTCGCAGCGAACTTCGGAAATTTCAAACGAACTTTGCAAACCGTTTGTCAAAAGTTTTGTGAAACGCTCTGTAAAGCCTGCTTTTATATAAAATTCCCAGTCCTGAATGATGTTGCTTTATTTCAATAAGACCTGGCACCAACTGGAGCACCGGCAGGTATTCTGTTGTGGAATGCTGGCTAAAGTTTATGTAGCTCCCAAAAATGGGGACAGTGATATTTTCAACCTTATTGCGCTTGGACCGGTGCCGCACAAATCTTCTTGTACTTCAAATCTTATTTAAAGTCCCATTATTAATCCAACTGCAGATGAGTAGTTGTTGATTTCCAGCTAAATTGTAACAGGCTCAACAGCAATTTAATAATTGGGCTTTAGCCACAGTCACTATCATTTTTGAGCTCAAGGTCATGTTAAACAAATAAAAAAAATAATTTAAATAAGGTTACTACTGATAATGTCAAATAGTAAAGAAATGTCACACTCTAAAAAATAAGAAATCATAAAGAATTTGTCCATGACTGTAAAATGCGCCAGCTAGTGCTTGTCCAATGAAATTGACATCCTTACTGTACTTAGCCTTATTTTGATTGAAGTAAAACATTTTCCTTTAATTGGTTTAAGCTGAGTAAAGAAAATCAAAATAATATTCTCGCTGTCAATAGAGCCATAAAAAACATTCGAAATCTGGCATTGGGATGACAGGAAGGTGGCTGTGACCATTTAATACACTGGTTTTGTTTTCAGTATTGATAATACTGAGACTTTGAAAACTGGCCGCTAAAGAGAGAAGGCATCTGCTTAACAGAGGTTTGACTGCAATGTGTTGCTTTCTTGACAGGTGCACAGTAAATGGGGCTCTGATGTAGGTAAAGCTTGGCACAGTTACTCTCGACAAGATGACCTTGTAGCTTTATTAAGCTTTGAAAGCTCTTCCAGTGTCTCCAGTCTTGATGAAGCAGCCATTAGGAAGGTAACAGATGCTCTGTCAAAGAAGAGTGGTGATACAAAACTTGAACCTCTCCGCTTTAGTGGTCTTCAGCTTTTAATGAAGTTTTCGAGCCCTGCTGGTTACGAAGCTCTTGGAAAGTGTTTTCTAGAAGGGAAAATAGAGGAAATCTCTCATCTTAAGCTTACTGAGATTCAAGGTAAAATCCTTATTAATATTTCTAAAAAAATAAAAACAGCCTAATAGAAAGAAACTGTCATTTTGTGGTTATAATGCATTCTCAGACTATATAGATGAGTATGGCTGTGTGTGTTTTGTATAAGACTAGCTGTTAACACAGTTATGATGTTTACATTTTTTGCCCCAATTTATAAAAGGAGGAGACTGCCCTTTTTGTTTCTGAAGTGAGAAATTTTTTGCCACCCAAAGCGTACATACAATGTACCGGTAACTGTTCTAAGGAAGTAACTCCCTGGACCCCAATCCAAACAGACTTGATTACCTTCCCTCCCCACCCCTTCCTTTCTTACACCCTAGCCCACTGCCTTCTCCCTGTTAATGTAAATGTGCCTCTTCTTCCAATTTAATTACCTTTTGTTTTAAATTTATGCCTTATTAGTCTTTGGTAAGGGTGGGTCATTGCAAATTACATTTCTATCATTCTATCAGTAATCTAATGATAAAACAATATAATTGAACAGGATTATCACAAAATATTGCGATTTCTTAGTATCTGACAGATTAATTATTTATTCAGCCTTGGGCAAACAATTGAACTGTTCACCACTGACAAATCGGGGTATTTGCTGAACCTCATACATTACTGACAAAAAGAATTTTTGATTATTTTCAGGTGAGTGTTGTGAGAAACTGATTTTCTTTCTGTCTCTTTTTTTCTTCAGCTGTGTCTCTCACAGTTCCTCCGCCCTGCTACATTGAACTTGCTGCCCCTGCTGGTGAAGGTGCCTCACTCAAGGATACCCTTTCCTCTCTGCTGGTATCACACCGGTCCACTTTCCCATTCCTGTGTGTCAGAGAACCAGAGCACAAATTCACCAATGGAGCAAGCCCCACAAATTCTCCAGCTTCCAAGACCAGGCGCATGGATAACGGTAGCCTGACATCACCGGCACTGGGTGTTATGCTGATGTTTACACAACGAGCGCAAAAGAATTCTGAAAGCTGTTTGAATGTAGTCAAGGGAAACTCCAGAGATTGGGAGCAGGTTAACATGCCACAAGCTATCTCAGATGGCGACGAGGTTTATTTCAAAGCTTCAAGTAATGATGGTCCCCTGTTTGCAGTCAAGAAATTGTCACCCTGCCCTGGAGTGCGCATTTTACTTTTTGTGAACAAGGACATGGATGAAGTAGAGAGATTTTACACCTTGATCACTGGTACAACGCCACTGGCCTATAACAAGATAGAGGAAGGGCTTAGCTACCGCAAGTTTCCTCTCTCAGACAAACTGGAACTCCAACTTGTATCACACCCATCTCTAAAATCGCACTCTGTGAAAAACACTGCTCTTTGCTTTATGATGAATGACGTGAACAAAATGTGTTCAGAAATTCCAGGTGGAGTTCGAAACATCGGCGAAGGACATTGGCAAGTGAAAGATCCAGAGGGGAATGCAGTTATACTTTATAGTTTGTTAAAATAGACCTGACTTTCTAGCTGCAGTGCAGGTTTTAGATGTATAGCTTTTTTATATCGTTACCTTAACTATGAAGGTGTACATGTATTTAGATGTTTTAAATTGGCTTTTCTTCTGAAGAGTTTTTGCTCTCACTCAGTCACAGTTGCAACTGCAGAATTTTAGTAATAATTGTTTCAAACAACCTTAACAGCCAGAAAAAAATGGCTCATTTCTCTCAATGAAGTAATGTTTAAGTGGTATTTCTTGATCGTCCCGTCCACCTCATCTGTTTGTTTAATTTTTTAAGCATCAAAAAGACTGAATTTTTGTTTTGTTTTTCTCCTAGCCCGGAAAAAAATTGTGCATATTGCTGGTAATCTATTTTGATCTTCGTAAGGGAAGAGATCGTAACGTAACTACACTTGCTTTTTCAATAATTTTGAAGATACATTGTAATTTTTACATTAACAAAATGACTCAAAACGAGTTTAACTCCTTTCACTTCTAAAAACTGCCAAAAAGCAAATAACATAAAGTTAATAAAAAAAATAGCCCAATAGGAAATAGGACTGAGACGGCTGCATGCAGGCTAATAAAAACAAAGTTTAACTCCAAAGAATACGTGAAAGTGCTGTCTTAGGTTATAAAATTGCAATGGCCACACTGGGTTTGCATCCATATAGTAAATTTGTTTGATTCTAAGAAAGCAAGAATTTACAGAAGTCTCTTTAGCTCAAACAGACACCAATTTGGATTTGCACGTTATATAGAATAAAAGTATGTCAATTCTGCAGTTGTATAAAGATCTGTTTTACGGTATGTCTTTTTTTGGAACGTTCTATAAGATTAAGAGTTAAACTGCCTTTATTGCCACGTTAAAGGATTATATTAGATGGACTAAAGTTGTAAAACTTTGAGATGTTTCAGTTTATTTGACATAGACAAGTCCTGTATATCATGGGACGTAGGTACGGTAATCCTTAGTTGTCAATAACCTAAGGTAAAATATTGTCAACAATTAAAACTGTTAGTGCTTATACTATTTCGTCTGTTATTAGCTGATTATTACGTCAGGTACATGATGTTGCAGTCGCTCCAATGAAGTTGGTTTTGGGTTGCCATACGTCAAGAAATGGCCAGGGAAAAGTGAAAATCTTGAAGGTCAGGAAAAGTCAGGAAATTTTATTTTGAGTCAGGGGAACATGAAAGTTTGAAAAAAAGTCTGGGGTAATTGAATTTAAATGTGACCTCAGCGATGTTTTCTTTTTTGGAGGTGGGGAGGGGGGATGCGGAGGCTTGAGGCCGCTACTATATCTGACATTTTGTATTTATTTGGTCTGGGAAATATTATTTTTATCAGGGGAAAGGTGTGATTCAAGGCTTGATTAGGTGCGATGGGAGGCGTACCATTCTCACTGCATACATAATTAGTACGTCAGTTCTTTAAACTCCGTCGTGTTGTGCCTCCCTCTTCCTCCCCCTTTTTTTTTCCCTCCCCCCCCTTTTTCGCTTTCCCCTTCAACTACCGAGAGCTTGGAACTGGCTAGCTTGATGAATTGCGACTTTCTCTCTTCCTACATATGGGTGCCTCTTGCCCTACCAGTTGCGGGTATCTTCCCACAACTTACCATTTCCCTTGTCATGGCAATAGGTGTGCAGTGAGCGAGGATGTTTTTCGATCTTATTCCGCACTTGTCTTATGAAACAAGTAAATTTTTCAAAGTTGTTTTCCTATGCAACTAGTATTTCCATCATTAGTGTTAGTTTCATTTGGAAACTCTGGTTATCTTATTTTTCTCTTCGTGTTCTTACGTAACGCTTCGCTATATTTTGCGAGTTTTTCATAACTGAGACAGGCATGCTTTGGTATGCAAGGACAGTCCCCCCCCCCCCCCCCCACCTCGCCAATCCAAAATTTCTTCAAAATTCGCTTACAAGTTTGGCAAGGTTGGGGAGGGAGAAATATAAAGCGCGAGCTGGACTCTGAAAAGACAGACAATTCTTTCTCTCCGCGCCCCATATGATCTCTCTTCCCCTCGAGAGATTTTGCGGATGAGAGAGTCCCCAAGATGATACTATTTTCAAGCGTCGATAAAGTGGGCCCTTTAATTTGCATGACACGGTCACGTGATCTTGTCAACCATAACAATTGGTGGTAGTACACCATTTTGTACTGCCACCCAGTTTTATGATTGGTCACGTGACCGTGTCATGCAAAGAGCCTGTAAAAGTCTATTAAAATTGACTTCGGCGTGTTACCAGTTTTGAACTCTACCATTTTATTGAACAATATTATTTTACAATTTTTCTTCACTTGTACATCAAAGAATCCAAATGAATATTTCAGGACTAACATTTGGCTTGTAAAGTCTACATTTCATTTAGTTTTCCAAGAGTTACTAAAAGAAATACTCCTTCGGCCAGGTACGGTAAAAACAGGATCTTTTGACAAATTAATGGCCCAAGAAATAAGTACTGTTGGTTTGTGACGAATGTTTCTGAAGCTACAAATAGGCAGTCTTCTGCCTATTTTTCTAAAAAGAAAAAAAAAACACTCAGTCAATTCAGTAGGGAACATCCAATCCAAATTTGCTACTAGACGGTTCGGTTCTATAATTAGCTTGATCTCGTATGTTTCGGTATGGTCGGGTCCTAGGGGTAAGGGCGAAATTTTATTTACGCGAAGCTCTAGAAGCGTTCTCAAGGAGAAATGTCTCCAGTTCCTTGAACCGCTTGACGTAAACATCTGTGACGCCCATCAAATCACCCATGACGTAAGACTGCAATTCACGTGTTGTTTGATTGATGTAAGTGATGGTCGACTTACCCTCCTCCCCCTCAGTTTCCTTGATGAGCATCCCAGAGCACAAGTGTTCTTTGCGATTGTACTCTGGGAATGGGGGTAGGGTTGTTAGTATGACTGATCGGTAGGCAATGGTGAAGTGGTCTCTTCCATCACACGGAACCCTGCGTGACACCAACAGCACTACATCATCTGGTTTGGTTGCGTTACGCAGCACCATGTGGAGAATCTCATCGCCATCATCAACGACCTCCATCACTTGCGCCTTAATCAACACCGGGTCCCATTCTTTACGGGCCTGCTCGTCGCTTAGTAAGGAGAAGACAACTTCAGGACGGACCTTGACGGAGTAGGTGGCCTTAACACAGAGGTAGTTGTCACTGTCACACTTGGATAGCGTGACATTGGAAGAAGATTGCACCTCCTCCCATTTCGTCAGCTGGTATAGCTTCACCAACGCTTCTATGTTGTTGTAATTAAGCAGCTGGCTGATGCGCGGGTTCCAAGGTATGGCGATCACAGGACCGACAGATCTACGGATCTGTTCACGCTCAAAGCGTAGGCGTTTCCTTGCCATAGCCTCGACGGCGCGGCGTTTTTCTTCGTCCGTCTCTATTCGTAGCTGTGGCAACATCTTCAGGCCTCCTCTTCCATCATCGCGCCTTGGAGCCAGAAAGATCAAGAAGGCGCTATTGACGTGTCGCACCTCACCGCCGACGGAATACGCCTCTACTCGGCAACCCACTTCCATGTGTACGTCATAAGTGTTATTCACCCTTGTCTTGATAATTACGCGGTCGCCCACCTTGATGGGTCCGCGAAACTTGACCTCGTCGACAGCTTGCAGCTGGGGGTGTGAGCGGCACAGGCGAGTGGCCGTGATGGTGCAGGCGGCCTCCATCCAAGACATGACTTGACCACCGAATGCTGTCTGATGGTGGTTAGCATGCGGGGGTAGAACCAGCTCAACGCTTTCCAGAGAGGTATTCACCGCAGCGATCTCTTCACCAGTGCGACTTCGATTCTCCGGAGTCGTACAGATTTCATTGCCTCCATTGCTACTCTCCATCTTCGCAAGCTCTTTCAGGTTGACCGGATACTGAATCCGCATTCTTCTCCTCTCGTTCGCGAGTGCGTATTGTGATTTTTCTTCCTCGGTGAAAGGCAAGACGGGAGTCAACTGCTGTTTGTGATGATTCTTATCCAATGCTACGAAAGTGAAAAAAGCTTCGCAAACTTTTTGGATCTTGCCACGGAGTAAATCTTCCACTTGTACCTTCACTCCGACTTCCATGCTTGTGTTAAACGCGCGATTAACCCGCGCTGTGAGATTAACAACTTGGCCGACATAAATCTGTTGTTCAAAATAGAGTTCGTCCATGGACGCTGTCACACACGATGTTCCAGCGTGTTTCTCAGCCGAGAGACAAGCGGCAGTGTCCATCCATTTCAGCAACTGTCCGCCACTGAGACAGTTTTCTTGCCGCTCGTTTGTGTGCGTTGGAAGAACGAGTTGATTCATTTCGACTTCCGTGGGATTCTTGTAGGAGTCCATTATTGTTGCAAAATATTGAACTGTTTCCAATTCTGTACTTCTGTTGTAACAGACGATCAGATAAGGTAATTATTCGTTTACGAACAAAAGAGATTGATCTAAAAGGCAGTTAAACCCAATAATCATTTCAGTTTCTTCGTCAGCGGCCGAAGTGTCTCGAAAAGGCCCGTTCTTGATCAGCTTTGTAAACAAGGAAAATAATTTGCATGTTGTGACCTGTTTCAGGTATATTGGCTAGTCACGCAACAAGGAGGAAAATTGCGTGACGTCTCGGCATTTAGGCCCTTCGAAGAAAACACTGAGAAAAGAAAACATCCAAATGAAAAGTCGTCAACAGCATGTTTATTAAAGCATTGAAACATTTATTCTGTGCTTTTTTCAAAATCTTCTATCCATGAAAGGTGTATTAATTAAATTAAAAAGAGCGATGAATCCATAGAAATAAACGTTCTCCCTCTCACAGCTTGATAAACCCTAGCATGGGGGCATTCAAAATAAAAGCAATATTCATGTCATGTGCTGCTATCTGTTTTGCATAATAAAAACTGATGCTAATTATTTAGTACATGGTGCTACCTGTTTTGGAGCACACCTGGAGCACAATTGAAGCTGACAATCTACATTCAAAGTCAAGTCAAAATTTCTGTATTTTGGTGCATAGCGAGTTTCTAACTTGCGTACGTCAAACAACAGCTGATAACAGAAACCCGTCAAATGCGTTCAGGCATGAAAATTTAGTCATAATAGGGACGGACCATAATTTTTTTGAGGGGGTGAGTGGGGGGGGGGGGGTATGAAAAATATTTAAAAAAAATTGTTTGCGGGGCATACAAAGACAAAATAAGTTGTTTGCAAGAGATATGTATAACAAAACATAGTTTAAATTTCGAAAAAAATTGTTTGCAGAAATGCATAAACTAAAAAAAAGTTTGCACCAGAAAATTGTTCATTCCCCCCCCCCCCCCCAAAAAAAAAAAAAAAAAAAAAAAAATGGTCCGTCCCTTAGCCAGGTGTCCCAAAATGAGGGAGGAGAGGGAGTGTTTTGGCAGGGGCGGAGCCCTGGAGCCCTAAACTCTTTGGGACCCTGATTAAGGTGGTGGCAAATGAGGAATCTTGCGGATACATCCTTGCGGATACAAATGTTTCCCCGTTTGACCGCACGAGCAACATTTGACGTGCACACAAAATTTGTATCCGAGACACAAAAAATGTTTCTGATTTTTTGTCAGACACATTTTGTGTCCGCGACAAATGTTTCCCCGTTGTTAATTGTGCGGCATGGACACAGTACATTTGTTGTGTGTCCCGCTCGTTTGCTCACCCAAGAAACATCATGAGCAACAAGGAATCCGTTACACCGGGCCGTTACAATACGTCCTGGTTTGCCATCACATTTAGAGGCCACAATCTCGTTCCCAGAGCCTAGGGACTCTTTCCCGTTCCCCTGAATTAGGGTAACGCGGGTTCTGGGTCGAGATAATTGTAGCCCCTATTGCATGTAGGTCAAGCATGTAAGGGCCATTGTTATTTTATCCTTACTTCGCGCCGTATTGACTCCCCCTTGCTCCTGCAAACTGCATGCCCCTGGGTCTCCCCCCCCCCCCAGGGCTGTTTGGCCGAGTCACCAGGAGCTCTAATCTTTTGCCTCGAGTTTTCTTTACCGATTTCCCCTCCTGCCGTTTCAATTTTCCCTCAGCCCACACTAACTGCCCCTTTTAAACGCCATATAATCCATAACATAAGTGAAAATGCTGTTAAACGCGCTTAAGCAAAAAATGATAAAAAAGATTTATAGTTGCGACGTGTAAAATTCATGTAACAAAGCGTTTTTGATTTGTGTGTAATCTTGAGTATGTTTAATTTGTTTACCTCCTCGAAGTTGAATAGATTAAACACTTGCTATATTTTAATTCGTTAAAAAAAAAAAAATTAAAAGAAAAAGGGGCGGATTCCCAAAAAAAAAAAAAAAAAAAAAAAAACAAAAAACGAAAAAAAAAATCGATTCCTGATTTGTTTGTTCACCTGCTCGCTGAATCAGCCTTAATTGATTTCAAGTCAGGTGTTAAATATAAATTGTCATTTTAATACTAGCATTCTAGAACTTTTGAGTATTAGCAAAAGTGCTCGGCTGTAGACTGTTCCTCTAGGTTTTCGGCTAGTCTAAGGCAACGCGAAAAATAGCGAAGTGGAAAAAAAGACCAGGGTTAGTTGCTGGGAGCCTGACGGAGCGTATAACTATGTCGTATTTTTTTAAATCCATTTGTAGTTTAAACTTTTTATTCAGTTGCTGTAATAATCAAACAACCGGACACGGACCGAGTTAAACTTAGCCCGCGCGCACGATTGAAGACAGGGAGCGATTAAACTGCATTCGGAGTACAGTCCTGTTTTAGAGATTTCTTGGCCTGTCATCAGAGTCCAGTCCCGTCCTGGTGGTATCCAGAAATTTCGCCTCAGATTTCGCCTCACCAGCTACCAAGTGAGTTGCTAGGAGTTTATGTTTTCCCTCGGGCTGTGTGCATTTTCGTGGCAGCAAGAGAGGTTTATATTTAGATTTCAATTTCCTTTCCAAGGAAAGCGTCTGCGTCTTGCAAGTTTTAAGTGAGTTATGCCGTTGAATGGGGTGCGTAACCCTTCAGTTCTGATATTGTAAGGCCTTTTTAGTTCTGTTCTAGAAATTGTATTACCTAAAAAGCTATAAGTTGCACGAGCGCTTTTTACGAGTATCGATCCATTACAGATCATTATTGTCACTTTCGGATTTACAATTATTGCATTTTCTTTCCTTCACATTTGTTATAAACAGTGTTCCTATATTTCACTTTTTTGTTATTTATTTTGGGCATTCTCAAATTAATCACGGCTGATTTTGTTGCTTATTCTGCTGGAATAGCACATTTGCACGATTTCGTCATTCTACGTATATCAGCTAGTCATGGAATTCAATTCGCTTTTCCTTTATTATTTAAATTTTGTATCTACAGCGGGTTTTAAAAAACAACTGCTTTAATTAGAATGATGAAAAGAAGAAAAAGAAGCTATTTACAAACAAAATGCTAGAAAAATAGGTTATTTCCAAGTTACCCTTTGCCTCTGTTTCTAAACGAGTCTACGTCGGTGCAAAACCATTCAATTAAATGAAAATGAGTTCGATTTACATGAAAATGTAGCTGTAGTTGAAACTCATTGGGGTAACTCGGAAATGGTCAGTTAAAATATGAGCGTGAAAAAACTGGCTGTGTCGAGTGACCAGCGCGAGAGGCGACAAGGATTAAGCCTGGTTCTCATATGATCGTCCCGATCGTCTCTGTCGCTTCTGTCGCTTCAAAAAGTTTGCCTGCTCCAATCAAATCAGACTTTGCAAACGACAGAAGCGACAGAGACGATCCGGGCGATCATATGAGAACCAGCCTTTAAATACCACGGTGTGACGTAGAAGTCCCAATAGAGGAAGCCGAGGCGGTAATTGCATGCAAATGATTTAGCAACGGTCTGCTTTTCCTCAGCCCATCAAAACTGTCAAATTTGAATCGTATGCGCGACAACTTTTCGGAATGGAATGCAAATTACAACGTACTGGTATTGAGAATCACCCCGTCGGTCTGAGGTTTTAGAAACTGGCAACGAAATGGTGCGGACTCCTCCTTGGGGAAAAGTATGGCGGCTATAAAACTGTACAGTAAGTAAGAAGATTCTACCATCAACATCGTTCGCTTTCACTCTGTGTTCTGAAAAGCTTTAACTTTACTGAGATTACACTTCTAAATTATTATTCCCGTCTCAAAATTGAAAAAAAATATCCGTTCGTTGTGACACCCTTCCGGGCATCCGGACATTACAAATTTCAAAATGCTTTATCTCCGAAATGACGCATTAAATCGATACCAAAATTAGCGCAAAGGTTTTATATGTCTAGAACAGGCTTTGTAGAATTAACAGTTTAGAGTTAAGAAATTTGTTGACGTTTAGAGATGTTTCGCATAAGACCACGCCATATGCTAATCATCTACTATTAGTGGATTTAAAATTAGTATAATTCCCCAGGAGACCAGTTTTGATTGCAAAGGAACATGCACAAGCCGTTGTTGAAAGCGCCCCATTTTGCGCAAAAATGCGACGGGCGAAAAAGAAAAGCAACAACAACAACGTTAACAACAACTAACGGCTCGGCCACGACTCGCAGTCTTTGATAAAAAAATTCTTGCGAACTGTGTATGTATGCGCTCATCCATGTTTCGTGTTACCTCACACAAACTCATCTATATTTCCGAATTCTTTGTCATATTCCCACTGGAGTCACGGTTAACTCGGTTTAAATAGAGTCTGAATAGCACAACGTGCCTCTGCAACGACTTGTACAACGACTGGCCGAAACCACCTAGGACCACCTAGGATGACGCCATAGGTTTTCAACTGCTAGGTTGTTTTTTTTTAAACGACAATTTAACAATCTGCCCAACAAAGTTCTGTTCACGTCCTTTAAACAAAGGATAGGGTAGTCTCCAGGGTATTTCTGCTAAATCCACTAATAGCGGATCATTAGCATATGAAGTGGGCTTATGCGAAACATCTCTAATAAAAACAACCATTTGGACTTGTGAAAACAACTCAATAGGACCATAAAAGAGGGTCTGAATGGGGGTTAACTGACTAGCGACAAAGAGCAAAAAATATAACTCACAACCGACAAAGTAATTTAATTTTAACTGACCACCGACTTGAGGAACCTCCAATTCATACCCGACTAGCGAAAAAGGGCGAAAAATATAAGTGACAACCGACAAAGTAATAAAATTTAAACTGACGCCCCGTCCACACTGACCCGGGTAAATTTGAAAACGCATCTTTTTTTCCCAGGTTAGGCCAACCGTCCACACTGAAACGGCGTTTACGGTCACCGAAAACGCGGGGCTTTTCAAATTTCTCCGTTTTCAAATTTACCCGGGTCAGTGTAGACGGGGCCTGAGTACCGACATGAGGAACCCCCATTCAGACCCTCGTAAAACCCACCCCGCTCATGCGACCAAATTTTAGCGTCTATCCATGAAGTTCGAATTAACTGGGCTCTGATCAGCTCTACCTCCAAAAACCCACACATGCAGGGTGCTGGGAATCTTGGCAGATGAAAGAACGCACCTGCTGATCCAAATGTAAACAATGTTCCATCAGTTGGTACAATCCTTTATGAATCGTACTGTCAATAATAAATAATGAATCAAAACTCCAATTTTAAAAGCACATACACAGTAGTTCTCAGAAGCAGACGTCTTTTTCAGGGTGCCAAGTGTTACGTGATTATGAAATGGAAAAACAGTGGTTTCGTGATTGTTTCTTTGGCTGCTCTAACATTGCTTGTCCTCGTTGGAATATTGTTGGAGCTTCCCTTGGCGGCAAAAACCATAACAGGTAGGCTCACGGTAACACATTTTACAAACATATCACATACATTAAAACCATTATACGATATTTCGAAACAATTGTTTTCTAGACGATTTTATGATCTTGACAATAAAATTTTAAGATCTTTATTTTAAGATCTTTATAAGAAGATTTTATGATCTTCGCACTCGATGTATAGCACCCTGTTGGGTTTTCTGTATAAACTTCACGGGGGTTGTTTAAACAGTAAAGATTTGAATAATTTGTTTATAGTGTAGTCTAAGATTACAGCAGCTCTTGTACATCAGTGAAACCCGAGGTATAACTTGATTTTCAGGCAATGAAATTAACAAAACAACGCGGATGAAACCCCCAATTGGAAAATACAAGAAAATTTGCACAATAAAGTCCATTCTTTGCCTTAACCGAAGTGCTAATTACTTATTGTACACTATCACAAAATCTCTCGGCTTCCCGGGAAATGGGCCATAATCATTTATTCATAAGCAAATACTGCAATAGTTTTCATTAGTAGAGACAATAGCTTTGATAAGGTGGCGTTATACCTCAACGATATGTTTTCATACAGTTTAGCACTATTCTTTTATCATGTCTTTGGCATTGTACAGTGAATTTTTTAAAGAATTTTTGGATGTTTTTTAAGCCCCTCTTTAAGACGTTTATGAAGGAGATAGAGGAGGTTAAATGGGACGGGGACTATTTATTTGAATTAAACATTATTAATAAAAATATTTTTTTAGTTTATAATTTCTATCTGAAACTCAAAACAGACTAACCCCAACACGAAGTGCTCTCGTGTTTTCAGTTCAAAATAAATTGTTTTCAAACTGAGCAGAAATAGAGTGAAGGACTATGCTTCTTTTTTCACTAAAATATTTTGGTTTCCAGTTCTTAGTGGTCACTAACTGCACCTGTGGGGGAACAGATAGGTTTATGATGCTTACAATTGCGACGAAGAAAACCCAGCAGGAGATTACCGCATTCACAAAAAATTACTCGGAGCGCCTAGAATCGAGCAACTAAGTGGCCGCGCATTTCAATCAAGATAGGTGCAGGGTCTGGAACTGGTAGAGAGAAAGGAATGGAACGAGTATTTTCTTTTTTTAGATTCCAATAGAAATTTCTGAAATATCTCTTAAAAATTCTTTTTATTTTGAAAAGTTTGTACCATAATAGTCTTTCAATTTTTAAAGAAAAACAGAAGATGGTTTTCAGATGGAACAATTTACTACCAGCTGTTTAAATCATCTCTGAAAGCCTTTCAAAACGTTTGAGGGACACTATTTTAAAGGAGTAATTTTTATTTTTCCTTTAACCTTTTAACACCCAAATTTTCCCCCCAAAACGCTTTTTTTTAGCCGCTAAACTGAAATTTCGGTGCTATGGTCTTGAATTTACCTCAACTTTGCTAAAGAAGCACTTTTTTTACACTTCAGCAACATTTTGATAAAGAATCTGTGTAAAAACGTACAATATTTTACTTTGGTGCATGCGCATAAGCCAAAATTTGGACTTTATTTTTTTGCTGAACCGTTCCAAATTTTTTTTTGCCCCTTTTGCTTCCTTTTTTTCTGCTTTCTTATTCTCCCTACTTTCTACTCTTCGTATCCTTTCTTTTGGCCAAAAAAGTTTTGATGTTATCATTGGAAAACACTGAAAAGGGGACTTTGACCAAATACAGGTGTACTGGCCTGTTTAAGCAACGATTTTGCACCAAGAATGGATTGTGCTTTTCTTTGATTAGCTCTGTCAGAATGCAACCGATATTCAAAATGAACAGTCCTGTAGAAAGGTCGATCCAAGCTCTGTCAGATTCTTATCACAAATTTCCAGTGACGTGCTAATTGATGACGTCACAAGTGAATCAATGACTGCACCTCCAAATAGCGCCTGAATGCGCGTTTAGGAGTGAAAGGGTTAAAATATTTTTATTTTGTCATTAAAAATATCTTTCATCTACTAGTTAGTGTATAATAGTGCTTACTTATTAGTATTAGTGCGTGGTGCACGAAAGACAGAGAGTAAAAAACAAAAGAATTACTAATTATAGCGAAATACTGAATAAGTACTAATACGAAGTAGTAGCGTGTACTACCCCACTTTCTTTTTCATGGGTTAGGTAAAACACTCTAATTGTAAGAGGTCAGTAGTATTTGGTTAAAGCTTTTATATATCTGTAAACTTGCATTTTATACTTGGATATGCGTTTTAAATGAAATATAGTCTAAACTCTCTAAAGCCTGGCTCTCATATAATCGCCCCGATCGTTTCTATCGCATCGATCGTTTGCAAATACTGAGGCGATCGTAGGCGATAGAAGCGATTGGAAGCGATCGGGGGTTCTCATATAATGATCGTCCCGATCACCTGGTATGTGAGAAGACCCTAAGAAAAACAATCTTTTCAGCCCTAGATGAAAGACAATGGAAGTCTTCAATGAAAGAGCAAAACTCGTGGCCTCCTATTTTCTCAGTTATTGCAGTTTTACGGCGAAGAAGGGAAAGAGAAGCTAGAAGGATAGAACACGGGCGATCCAAGCGATCGTGATCGCCCTAAGCGCCGCAGACGTTAGCGATCGCCTGTGTAATGTTCTCATGATAATCGTCCCGAACGCAAGAAAACTATTTGAATATTGACAGAGGAGATAGAAACTATCGGGGCGATTATATGAGAACCAACCTTAAACGGACACCACTGAATGGCGGATTGTTGGCTGGCCGGCTCTGGCCGAATTTCACTTGTTTGAGCCAAAACACCTCTCTACGAAAGACAGCTGGAGTTGGTCCGGAGGGTGTCTAGCCTCCCACGCAGTCGTTTTTTTAGTAAGGGAATCTTCCCTAGCTATGTGGTTTTGACATTCTAATAAAATTTTTATTTATTATTATTTATATTTTAGGGGCGATCGTGTTTCAGAAGTGAAACATGATCGCCCCTAAAAACGACTGCGTGGGAGGCTAGAGGGTGTCCGCCTTAGAAAGAGTTGACTGTATTCCTATTTTACTAGAAGACCACATGGTTTTTGGTGTGTTTCCACTATTTATCGTTACTCTCTAAAGATTAAAGCTTTAAATGATTATCCAACCTGTACAGGAACGTTTGTAATCAGGCCGCCAGATATCAAGGCAAAGAACCCAGCTGATAAACCGGTATGTAATAGTTCGCAGAATTCAGTTCAATTTCCTTTAGGAGTTTGTAGCGATTTCAAGAGGCAGGTTTGGCTTACGATTTACCTTTTTAGAAGCGATTTAGTGTATATATATATATACATCTAAATTCATGCTCCTAATGGAATGCTGCCTTTAGCCGACACTGACGCACTGACGTAATAATCCCCCATCAAGCTTTGCAAAAGCAAACATGACGACGCGCGGAAAAATTTCAGGTAATTTGAAAGTTAAAAAAAAAAAAACAGAAGCAAAACACCCAGTATTTCAACCAGTTAAAGAATTATCGTCTTTAAACCTCTAAAAGGCGTAAACTAAAGCAAAAACTTTTGATTTGGAACAAACTGATTTTAGCCAAGATTTGCAGACAAACATTTTTATTAATATAAACAAATCAAAGTGTATAATTATCTAATAAACTTCTAATCAGTCACCTTAAGAGAATTATTGCCTTTACAGACAAACATTGTTGTACCAACTGAAGATATCTTCGCAAAGGCGGAAGAAAGACAAAAAACAAGAAAACAACAATTGAAAAAATACTGTCTGGAACACGCTAATGAAAACCCACTACCCAGAAGACAACAGCTCGGTCAACTTCTAATCGATGATGACAACAAAATTATTTACTGCGCTGTTCCCAAGGTGGGCAGTACACCAATGAAGAGGACCCTGTTTAGTCTACGGAACGACAGCGATAAATTTAAAGGATGGTCAGTACACACTCCGAGTCTGTGGAAACACATGAGCGAGTACAACACATCGGAGAACTCAAAACGTCTTGCGACTCATTTCAAGTTCATGTTTGTTCGTGAGCCATTTCACCGTTTGTTATCAGGCTACAAAGATAAATTCTTCGGGAAGAATAGACTATACACCAACAGATTCCGTGAAATGATAGTCAGGGCTTACAGACCTCAAGACGTGGAGACAGTAAGGACGGAGACTAATAATGTCACTTTCACTGAGTTTCTAAAGTTTATTGTAACTTCTTCTAATTATCTTGCTCGTGACGATCATTGGCGACAATGCGAACACCTCTGTTTTCCATGTACTTTTAATTTCCATTTTATCGGCCATTTTGAAACGCTAGCGGAGGACGCCGCGTACATGCTGAAAAAGGCGGGAATTGACGACCGCGTGGCTTTCCCGCCAGTTCGCTCGTCAAGCGCAGCCTCGGATTTTATGACGTATTATTCACAAGTTCCACACGAGATCATTTTTAAGGTGGGAGAAGTTTTTAGAAGTGATTTTGAAATGTTCGGTTATCCTTTTCCAGGGCCATTAAAAACTCTCCTTGCGAACTTCACGAATGGTGTTTTGTAAAAAATATATACATATATATATTTTCCTGAATGACTGTACTCTGACACAACTCATATAGCTTCTTACATTTTATTTCTAGAAATAACGTCAGAAGTGACAGGTGCGTGTGATGAATCAGCATTTATTTATGGTCAGTCAAAGTCGCGAAAATAAGGGAAATGTACAACAATAAATTTAAAGTGAAACCATTGAGCTGTCGTAAAACACATCAATCTAATCATAGGGGGAGGGGGTGATGCTAATTTTTTTTTATACTGGCAGGCTTCGTCCCGAGACCCAAACCCATACCCTTTCAATATTATTTTCACAGAACAGTCAGTCCTTTCGTATTCCTTTGATTGACATACCTACACAGAGGTTAGTAAATCATTTTTGTTAACTTTTCTCTTCAATAACCCGACCGTACGGTGGGTCTGTTCTACCTTTTAAACTCCAACTCGTGAAAAACCTACCCTACAGACTAAAAAATGTACCCATTTCGGTGGAGCCTCCCCATATAGTCCACTATATGGAGTACCTCGAGGGGTTTGAAATACAACAAGTGTATCGAAAGTGTAATAAAAATCTGCAAGACACAGCGACAAACAGTGAGTGGTGCCGGATCTCTTGTAGAAATGAATCAATAAATTAATAAAAATGCAAAAGATAGACGGCAGACTGATTCAATTCTGACGGCATAAGTGACGAAAACTAGCTAGTGAACAAATTCTTAAAAAGTTGTCCTGATATTTTAGCTTACAATATAAACCTTCCTCAGGACATGAGCGGAAAAGAAATGTGGAAAAAACCTATAAAAGAAATAAAATACGTGATAGGCTGTTCACAGCCCTCTATTTTTCGTATTTTTTCTATCGATGATCTCTCGCTTTTTTACGTTTAAAAATAGAGAGGCTGTGGATAGTGTAAATACGTGACAATAGAGAGGTTAAGCATGACGTTTACGGCAAACGGCAAACGGCAAAAATCGAACGTTTGGTGTCTGATTTTAATAGCCGTTTGTACAATTTAGGGAAATTGTTTGCATTTACTGTGATTAAGGGATTTTTTTCCTATTTTTCGACTGGCTTTATTTATGTGCTAAAGAAAAAGCGAGCAAAATCAGATAATTTTTGCCGTTTGCCGTTTGCCGTAAACGTCATGCTTAACCTCTCTATAATAATTAGTTCGTTCAGTTTTTTCGGTGCCTCTATATTTGTCACATGAAACAATGACGTTTCGCTGAACGAATTCGCCTGTAGCTGTACTTAATCTGCCTAAATAATACCCGATCACTACAATCCTCGTTAAATCGTCGTGTCAATAAAAAATCAAAGGCCCTTCGAGCAACCTCATGATAATTTGATGAAGTGGCGTCCTTCGTTTTTTCCAAATTCCGTATTTACTCGAAGCGCTCGTTAAATTTTTCGCGCCTCAAATGCGGCGCTTATTTATAATTTGGACGCCACAAAGAATCTAATCTTTTACAGTAATTAAAAATATAGTCTTCCGATTGTCAGTATTCGTCTCTTGCTGATGGGAGTTTGTGGCCTTCACAACATTTACAGAGCTACGTATTGTAAGAATGTTGGGTCGAAAAACAAATGGGCGAGCGGTAAACAATCACCTAAAACTGCATAACATCGCTTTTGATGGAAAGAAATGTCCAAGTTTGTTTTTAAATTTGCTTTGTAGTTTTGTTTTTTAGTGAAACGAAATTTCCTGCGGCGGTTATTCGGGGGCGGCGCTTATTAGTTATTTGGTCCTAAATGCGGCGCTTATTCGAGTAAACACGGTAAGCGTTCAATAATGTAACGGTCTCACTTTATTTGCCTTTTATTTATTTATTTTTTTTTTCATGGGAGTTGCGTCAATGGGTCACTGATGCTTTATGCTCTCCGGTTTCGTATATTTTGTCACCACCAAAATAAAGTGTAACCTTTGAATATGTTTTTTTCTGTCTGGGATGCGCTGAATTGTGTTTTAAAGTGCTTTTCTGTTAGCACGTAAATTATATACGGGAAGCTACAAGCGTTATTTTTGAGCAGCCGATGAAATTTAAGAGAAAGATGTGCCTAAGCATTTCGTGTTTCTGCTCGCCTCAAAAAGATGAATAAAGGATGACGTGACACGAGATGACGTGACGCAAAACAAAAACGTGCAGTGTGAAACTCCTGTTTTTCAGTGAGCTGAGACGTTTACTAAATGACGTCACATGGCAAGCGAAACTGCATGTATCTCATACCTGCTTTTAGTAAAAGTCACAATCTCACGTTATTTGCCTCTTTGAATGTTTTCTTTTTTAATGGGAGTTGCGTGAATGGGTCACTGATAGCTTGTGCTCTCAGGCTTCGTAGAGGGAATTTTTTTTTATCAAAACGGACGACGTGATAGTGGCGCGAAACAAAAACGCGCTGCGAAACGTGCTAAAATGTTTATGAAATCCCATCACATGGCAAGCGAAACTGTATGCATCTCCCTACTATCAGTAAGTAGCAATCTTCACCGCGGTAAAACGTAAAAAATATGAAAACTACTTCAAAGATAAGGTTTTTATTTCCACTGTTCAAAGTTCGATACTTAAAAAGTATTCTCCTGGTTTACTAAATTGTTTGGAACTTTACTAAAAAAGTTCTAAGTGTTTGAAAACGGCGAAATGCCGACTGTCGGCGCCATTGTCAAAGCAATTTTGTTCGGGTTCGGAGCATTTTATAAGTAAAGAATCCCGTTTGAGGGAACTGAAAAATATATTTACCCTCAGCGGCTATTTTACATATCCTTACCGATGCTTCCACTTTAACATGAATGATTTCTCTCGAAATAAGAAAACCACTAAAAACAGCCTCAGACGTTTGACCGCGGTGAAGTAGCAATCTCACTTCATTTGCCCCACTGAATGTTTTTTTTTCTTTCTACATGGGAGTTGCGAAAATGGCTCATTGATTGCTTGTGCTCTCAGGCTTCGTAAAGTCAATTTGTTTTACCACCAGAATAAAGTGTAATAATCCTTGATCCTCTTTCGCATTTAGGAAATATTTTTGGAAAATAATCAACTTCGTTCCCTGGAAGAGAGGGAACCTGGGAATAGGCTTTGGTAGATTGTGCTCGAAAAAAAAAGCATATTATGCTTTTAGCAGTGCTCATATTTTTTAGAAATTATGCCAAAATTATGCTACTTTCTGAAAATTATGCTCAGTGTCACCGAAATTATGCTACTTAGATTTTAAGGAAAATAAAGATCACAAGTAGCTTATCTCTATCAATTTTAAGTTTAATGAACATTCATATAGTCCACCTTCCAGTCTTTAGCATCGCAAATACGCATGTGCGCATATCAAAAAGTCAAATGATTAACAAATGATATCCAAATCAACCGTTTCTGGGTTCTGAATCCGGGTCAGAAAGTTACTTGTATATACTTGTTTTAGACGCCATTCAGTCAAAGCCCTCAGTTCAGTATAAAGACAACTATGCATTAAAAACTTTAAAAAAAAATTTAAAAGTTAAAAAAAAATTAAATATATAAAAATTAAAAACCAAAAAAATTAAAATTAAAAACAAAAAAATCTCAGATATGCACAGGGTTACCTGGAGTCTGCAGGACCATATTTGACCATGGGCCTTAGCACAGACCTCAATATTTTCCAAAATTAATACAGAAATAAAATACAAACTGAATTATTCTAGAACTATGATGGTTTTTTTGTTTTCAACGCATAAAAGCTCGGATTATGCTAACAGTGCTAAACTGAAATAAAAGCTTAAAATAATGCTCATTTTGCTAAATTATGCTTAAAATTATGCTAGCACATGTGCTATCTGACATGTGCTCAATTGCGTTTTAAACAACCTTTTTGTCAGCACGTTTACCATAAATGCATAATTAACTGCGATTTGATATCAGAATGGAGTGACTGATCCAATGAGGAAATTCGAGACCAATAACAGAACTTTCATTACCATTCGGTAAAAATGAATGAGACTTCAAGCTATAACAATGGAAGTGAGCAGATGTCTTTTGCAAGGTCACCAATTGCTTAGTATCCTCTGCAGCCGTTATTTCGGTCGTCCCATGTGCTATCATGAAGTTGAATCATCTCGTCATTGCTTCTTTCGCTAGTTTAACATTGCTTGTTTTCGTTGGAATATTGTTGGAGCAGTGTGGCTTGGCGAAAACCATAAAAGGTAAGCTTGGCAACAAATCTCATAAAACTCAGTGCATAAAACCAGTGGGAGGCCCGCATCCAAACAAACTTTGCCCAAGGTGTCGAGTACGTTTAAGATCGAGAGCAAAGCTTTTCTCGAACCATACAGACCAAAGTCGGCGAATAACTGTTATTATATTTTATTTAATTTGTTATAAGTGAAGAAATCTAGAAAGATCGTGTCGCAATTTGTTTTTATGCGGCACACATTCAATATCGAGTCAATTGGTTTACTTCGGCAAGAGTGAGAATTAGTCCGGCGGCTTAGCTCGAAATTTTAGTTGAATTGTGCACTTTTTGATACAAGCATGAAACTTGGCACAATGAAAGTGGTCACCAACAGAAATTTTTTCAGATATAGTGCCAAGCCCGAAAAACACCGGTTTCCATGGAAACCTTAATTTATTAACCCTATTCAGACCTTTTTTGGATCTTTTCAGACCTCCGTAACTTCCAGAATATTTAAGCAATCACAATAAAACTTAGGGAATATATAGTATGTCCAAACACCTATCTTTTGGTATACGTCACGTGGGAAGATGACGTCACATGACGTGACAATTACATCATAATGTCAAAACAGCCGCCATCTTGGATCCGCCATCTTGGATTTCGAATTTTTTCCAAAACGTCATAAAACCGTCCAAATTTACTGCAAAGTACTCAAAATCAATAAAATTGTGCTTAAAAACCGTAAAAGGATGAAAATAATTGCATTAAAATTATTTTTTATTAATAGAAACACGAAAATTACAAAATTGCGAAAACATGCCTGTCAAAATGCCGTTGCTATGGTGACGTCAAGTTCCTGACACAACAACTTACCCTACCAAATTATTTTCAGATAAATTTTAGATAAACTCGCAAAGTTTGGTAGCGTTTGGTTGAATCTTGAAAAAGTTATAAGCGTTCAAAGTCACCGCGGGCACTTTCCGCCCATCCCGGTCTGGATTCCACCGCGGTCAAACGACAGAAATATGCAAAAAATAAGAAAAGTACTGCAAAGATAAGGTTTTAATTTTCACAGTTCAAAGTTCGATACATAACGTACCGGTATCCTAAGGGTTTACTAAGTTTTTTGGAGCTTTACTAAAAAAGTTCTACGTGTTTGTAGCTACTTGTCGGCGCCATTTGTCAGAGCACCTTTGATTCGGATGCGAAACATTTAAAAAGTTAAGACACTCGTTTACCTGAGGTAATGGGATTATGCTTTCACTCGGCAACTATTTTATCTATCCTTGCTCGTACTAACACTTCAATACGAACAAAAAAACGCCGAAATGGAAAGAAAATCTGCCTGAGACGTTTGACCACGGTGAAGGTCTGGATAGGGTTAAAATCAATGAAATTTCGTGAAATATTTGTTTGTCCTGGTTTATAGACAAATACTATTATGCCAGGTAGTGATATCAAGTCGCACGTACGAAATTTAGAATGAAATGCTGTAATTTAGACTGTTCACAGCCCTATATTTTCCTATTTTTCTTCTGTTAGCGAACGGTTCACCGATTGCGAGAGACCTGGACGCTAGCGCAAAACGAAAGACGCGAGGGAGCAGAGGGCGGGGAACGAAAACGTTTCCCATGCAATAATTTCCTATTAAATTATTGGTATCAAACAGATGGTAAACAATTACAATTGTAAGCCAAATTAAAAGCATTCATATCTGTATTTATGAATAAAAATCATCAATAAAAGAAAAGTACAAGAAGAAATACTTTGTGCGGAAGGGACAGGGGGGCCTCTCGGCTGAAAATTCCATTGCTGTTTACTTGCTGAAAATAGGGAATTGGCGTTGGCACTATATCAAGAATTGATTAGTATGCGAATGCTTGTAATCCTGCAAAGTTTGGTGCTTGTATCAAAAATCGCACAATTCAGGAGCTAAGCCGCCGGACTAAATTATGATCTGTTTGCTATACAGGTCAATATAAGTACAGTGAGGCTTTAACTTTTCACTCATCGTCCTTAAACCAAGCAGAAATCACGAACAAAGAGCTTCCCCCCTTTTTTCAGTAAAACATTTTGTTTTCCAACGTTCCCCATGCTAGTGGTCGCTTACCGTTAACATCGGCAAAAAAGATTGATCTATGTTGTTTTGTTTTGTTTTGTTTTTTCAAGTTAAGTGAGACGTAAACACCCCGCCTTAGTAGAGGACTCATGCCAATTATGACTTAGACGCCTGAATTGAGTTCTGTAAAAAAATAAAAGAAGTTAGAACATTGTTTTAAAGGAGTAAAAACAATAAATTAAATTAGTTTTATTTTTTAACATGTTTAACAATTTTTGTTCTTTAATTCTTTTTTGTCATTATATAAATAACCCGAGTATATTCTTAGTTTGATATGAGATAACCTTCAATTTTGAATTTCATATTTGTTTAAATATTTTTTATTCTTTTTTTGGCCGATAGAAAACAGTCGCGCGCGCGTAGCTATTTAAGCGGTAAATTTTATTGATTTTTGTCTTCAAAATGCACAATATTGTAGATTTTGGACTGCAATCCTTTAGAGTTTCTACTAAAACAATTAGGCTACTCGCTCTCGTTTTCTATGAGCGATAGTCAACTCGGCTGCGC
This sequence comes from Oculina patagonica, assembly GCF_052425735.1. Classification (NCBI taxonomy): domain Eukaryota; kingdom Metazoa; phylum Cnidaria; class Anthozoa; order Scleractinia; family Oculinidae; genus Oculina; species Oculina patagonica. The sequence goes on along the minus strand of NC_135758.1, from coordinate 38,052,007 downwards.
CTCGTTGATTATTTGCTCATAGAAAACTCGGGCTCGTAGTCTAATTGTTAAATATAAAAAATAATTGAATGACTATTCAACCTGTACAGGAACGTTTGTAATCAGGCCTCCAGATATTAAAGCAAAGAACCTAGTTGATAAAACGGTATGTATAAGTTTGCTGGATAAAAGTTATTTATTACAAGTCTAGCGCTTGGTTTTTCCGGGGGAACTGGCTTCGACTACTAGCCAATCCTGTGATTGGCTAGTAGTCGAGGCCAAGTGTTCCCACGTTAAAAGCTGGACAACAGCGCGGCAAAGAAAGCAATAAAATAAATCGAAATAAATCTCTTATACTCTCAATATCGGCCTCCGCCTCGGTCTTTCCGGCCAGACTGAAGAACACAAGAAAAATGACAAATCTTTGCAGTCACCAAAACCCGACGGCTAAACAAGGTGTTCCCATTACGCTTATTTTCAACTTCTGTTGTACACACAACTTCAAATCATTAGATCCGGGAGGGCACACCTGTCAATTTAGGATTGGTGTGTTCCACAAAGATTCTTTACCCCTATCGGTAGTTCATTACATGCTTAAAGTGGAAACAGAAGAAACTGCAACAAGCAAAGAGGTTTACACACCTTATGACGTCACAAGGGGCTGTTTTCGGCACCAATCCATAGAAAACGGGAATAAACGGGTTACAAAAACACTGATTTTAACTTTTTCTTTTACAGTCGAGCACTGCTTTACCCAAAGACGATATCTTCGCAAAAGTGGCAGAAAGACAAAAGACAAGAAAACAACGTCTTGAAAAATACTGTCTGGAACATGTTAATCAAAACCCACTGCCCAAAAGACAACAGCTCGGACATCTTCTCATCGACGATGACAACAAATACATTTACTGCGCTGTCCCTAAAGTGGCCAGCACTACAATGAAGAGAATTTTGTTAAGGCTAAGGAATGACAGCGATAAATTTGTAAAAGCCAGTACACACTCCGCGTTTGTGGAAACACATGAGCGAGTATAACACGTCCGAGAACTCAAGAAGCCTTGCGACGCATTTCAAGTTCCTATTTGTCCGTGAGCCATTTCACCGTTTGTTATCCGGCTACAAAGATAAATTCTTCGGGAAGAATAGAATATACACCAACAGATTCCGCCAAACGATAATCAAAGCTTACAGACCTCAAGATGTAGAAACGGTTGGGACGAAAACTAATAACGTCACTTTTACTGAGTTTCTAAAGTACATTGTGACTTCTTCTAATCACTTTGCTCATAATCCTCATTGGCGGAGATACCAATACCTCTGTTCTCCATGTACTTTTAATTTCGATTTTATCGGCCAATTTGAAACGTTAGCGGATGACGCGGCGTACATGCTGAAAAAGGCGGGAATTGACGACCGCGTGGCTTTCCCGCCAGTTCGCTCGTCAAGGGCCGCCTCTGATTTTATGACGTATTATTCACAAGTTCCACGCGATATTATTTTTAAGGTGAGAGAAGTTTTTAGGAGTGACTTTGAAATGTTCGGCTATCTTTTTCCTGGGCCATTAAAAAGTCTCCCTGGGAACTACAGGAATAATGTTTTTAAAAGCACGGAAAGTTAAGTTTTTTTTTCTGAAAGACTGAACTGTGACACGTTTCATAGCACTTCGTATATTTTATTTGTAGAAATAACGTCGGAAGTGCAAGGTGTGCGTCATGAATAAGCATTTATTCATGGTCAGTCAAAGTCGCGAAAATAATAAGGGAAAATAAAGCAATAAATTTAAAGTAAAACCATTATCATGAGCTGTTATAAAACATATCAAACTAATCTTAGGGGAGGGGTGTCTCTTTTTTGTGTCAGTCCGAATGACATACAATAATTATACATTGCTGTCAACACATCAATCTAATCTAGAGGGGGAACTCTTTATACGGGCAGGCTTCGCCTCGAGGCCCAAACCCTTACACTTTCAATATCATTTTGACAGAAAAAGTAGTCCTTTCGTATACTTTTGATAGATACTGGTACCCCTTCCACATGCCTACACAGAGGTTACTAAATCTTTTTTGTTAATTTTTCTCTTGAATATAACCCCGACCGTTCGGTGGCTCTATTTGAGATATTTTGAACGGTCCTGTTCAGACCTAAGATACATTTTCCTTCCTTTTTTAAACTCCAACTCGTAAAATCCCTACCTTTAATTTATATAACTACAGCCTGAAAAATGTACCCCTTTCGACGGAACCTCCCCGTATAGTCAACAATATGGAGTATCCCTTTAGGGGGTTTACTTCTGGTTGTCTTATAAAGGTTGTAAAGGCATGATCTCTTTATTTTTTATTTACAAATCTGACTTTATTTACAAATCTTAAATCAAAATCTAGAAGCTTGTCGGACCGTACATATAAAACAAATATCAACCGCCCCCCCAAACATATATAAAATTCACACATTGCATTCATTTTCATTCTCATTATTGGTACGAGGCTGACCAACTGGCTATTTAATAAGTGTGGAGTAGTTGAGTTCTGAACCAACGAACACAAATCCAGGCCGCTAGTGGAAAGGAGGGAAATTTGAACCTGGGACGTCCTCTCCTTAAATTACGCACTTGCTGATCAAGCTAATATAGAGGAGTACCCCTACCCCCACCCTCCTTGGGAACAAGATGGTGACTGGCGCACGACGAGTACTACACTCTAACCATTGTTCGTTGTTTGTCCGGATATTCAAAACATTGGCAATTTTGGAAAAATGATAACCAAGGCCTTTGGACCGAAAAGATCTTCAAGAATTGGAGTTCAAGGCATTTTGAGATCCCCCCCCCCCTCCTTCTTAATGATGAACTCCCCCACCTATTGCACAGACAATTCTTAGCCACGAATGGTTCAACATTGAAAGGGGGAGGTGGACCTCTAAAAATGTTTGCATGTGACAATGGTAAAGTTTAACCATAACGTATCCACATCTTTATCTTCTTAGCGTATTACTAAACGTTCCAACTTCTTTTCTCCACGGTTGTAGTTTGATGAAGTGTCGATAAAAATGTTATTTCTGACGAATGAGCACGAGGAAAAGGCTGAAATAACTACTTCGTGGGCACAGAAGCCGTGTTCGGTGTTACATCAGCATACTCAGCGACCCAGTAGTGGTCCGAATATCTTGAAGTTCTCAATTTTAGTGAATTAATAAAAATGCAATATATAACGGCAGACTGTCCTGACGACGTAAGCGACCAAAACTAGTGAACAAATTCTTTAAGAGGGGGGGTGAATTGGGGTACGAAAATCCGCCGATCTGTGCTATTTTTGTCCAAATCCGTCAATCCGCCCTATTTTCTTCATCCGAATCCGCATTACTTGAAAACAAAGTAAAAATTGAGTGGTATAGTTTAACTGCAGCGGACGGTAGAAGTTGTCTTTTTGTGCCAATTTTTTAATTTTCTTTTTATTGCTTGTTTTTGCGACAATTCTGCCAATAATAAGACCAACCGGCAAAGTTATCCGAGCTTCGTTTAGTATCCACGATCCGAACTTCCTGACATGATAAGTCCGGAATCCGGGCCAAAATTCTCAGCTTATCCGCGATCCGCTGTATTTTAGAAACCCGTGAATCCACTCAATGTATCGCAAAAAATCCACAATCCGTGGGGGGGGGGGGGGGGGGGGGGGCCCCCCTCCGGGGGGGGGGGGGGGGGGGGAAAAAGAGGAAAAAAAAAAATTAAAAAAAAAAGTTTATATTTATTTAAAAAAAAAAAAAAAAAAAAAAAAAAAAAAAAAAAAAAAAAAAAAAAAAAAAAAGAAAAAAAAAAAAAAGGGGGGGGGGGGCCCCCCCAAAAAAATTTTGGGACCCCCGGAGCCTTTCAAGGCCATATCCACGTCGATCCGCGAACCTATTCACACCAGTTCTTAAACAAATTGTCCCGATATTTTGCCTTGCAATATAAACTTTCCTCAGGGACTGAGCGGAAAAGAAATGTGGGAAACATGCATAAAAGGATCGTTACAAATAAAAGTTTGAAATTGAACAAACGCGCCTGCAGCTGTACTTTATCTGCCTAAATAATGCCCGATCACTACAATCCTCGTTAAATCGTCGTGTCAATAATAAAAAATGAATAAGACTTCAAGGATAACAATGGAAATGCGCAGATGTCTTTTGCAAGGCCACCAATTGATTAGTCTCCTCTACAGCCGTTATTTCGGTCGTCCCATGTGCTATCATGAAGTTGAATCATCTCGTCATTGCTTCTTTCGCTAGTTTAACATTGCTTGTTTTCGTTGGAATATTGTTGGAGCAATGTGGTTTGGCGAAAACCATAAAAGGTAAGCTTGGCAACAAATTTCATAAAACACAGCGCATATATCATGATAAATGACAAGAAATTGCCAGTAGGAGGCCTGCATCCAAACAAACTTTGCCCGAGTACGTTAAGTTCGAGAGCAACAACAACAACAACAAGCTTTATTTGCATGACTGTAAATTTGTTACAATATTGCAAAAGCGTAAACTTATAAGCAAAATTTTCTCGAGCCAGACCCACCAAAGCCGGTGAATATATATTTTTTATTTATACTTTTATTTGTCAAGTGAAGAGATCTTGAAAGATCGTGCCTCAATTTGTTTTTATACGGCCGCACACATTCAATGTCGAGTCAATCGCTTAACTACGGCAAGAGCGAGAGTTATCTGTTTGCTATACAGGTCAAAAATGGGCAAAAATTCATCATAAGTGAGGCTTAGACTTTTCACTCAAGATAAATTGTCTTTAAACCGAGCCGAAATCAAAAATAAAGAGCTTTGCAACTTTTTCAGGTAAAATATTTTGTTTTCCAACGCTCCCAGTGTTAGTGGTCGCTAACTGTTTACATGGGGGAAACAGATAAATCTGTTTTTCTTTTTTTCAAGCTCCGTGAGACGTAGCCGAAAAAACCGCCTTAGTAGAGGACTTTTGCCAATTATTATTTAGACGCCTGGAATCAAGCTCTGTAAAAAAAAAAAAAAAAAAGACAGTAAATTAAACAAATAAAATTAGTTTTATTTTTAGCATGTTTTACATTTTTGTTTTAGAATTTTGTTTTGCTATTTTAATTGTAGGCAAATTACATTACCTGTAGTTTTCAGTAGTTTGATATGAGATAACCTTCAATTTTGAACTTTCATATTTGTTTTTATGTTTTAACTCCTTTTTCTGCAGTCAGAATTTTATTAGTATATATTTCTGCTATTTTGAGTTACGCTTTATAAAATAAGCTTTGAATGATTGTTCAACACGTACAGGAACGTTTGTAATCAGGCCGCCAGATATTAAGGCAAAGAACCCTGCTGATAAACCGGTATGTATAAGTTCGCTGGATAAAATTCATTTATTACACGTCTAGAGCTTGTTTCATCTTTGCCGTAGGAACTGGCTTCATCTATTAGCCAATCCCGTGATTGGCTAGTAGTCGGGCCAGCTGTTCCCACGTTAAAAGCTGGACAACAGCGCGGCAAAGAGAGCCATATAATAAACTTCATATTACCACTCACAAGCTCGCAAACGTGCTGGGGGAATACCAGCCTCCACCGCCTCGGTCTTTCCGGCCAGACTGAATGAGCACAAGAGAAATGACAAATCTTTGCAGTCAGCAAAATCCGACGGCTAAACTTTGTGTTCACATTACGCTCATTTCCAACTACTATTGTACACACATACAAAATCATTAGATCCGGGGGGAGGGCACTCCTGTCAATTTAGGATTCGTGTGAGCCGCAAAGATTCTTTACCCCTATCGGTAGGTTAACCCTTAACATGCTAAGCGCGGATTATTCCGGGGTTTGGAGGAATGGCCATTCTGCCACTTGTGACGTCACCAATTTACACGTCAGCAGATTTTTGTGATTTGCATCTTATAGACCTTGGATAGATCTTTCCACAGGACTGTCCATCTTCAATATTGACTGCATTCCGACAGAGCTAATAGAAAAAAAACGCAATCAGTTTTTGGTGTAAAATTGGTGCTAAAACAGGCCAAAATACCCGTACTTGATCATGATCTCCTTTCCAGGGTTTTCCATCGATTCAGATCAAAACTTTTCAGGCTAGTAGAAGGGGTGCACAGAGTAAAAGATGGAGAGAATAAGAAAGCAGAGAAAAACGAAAAGGAAAGGAGCAAGGAAAAAAATCGGAACGGTTCAGCAAAAAAACAAAACAAAAAACAATATTTAGGCTTATGCGCATGCGCCAAAGTAAAATATTGTACAGTTTTACATGGAAATTTCATCAAAATCTTCCTGCATTGTCAGAAAGTCCATTTTTAGCAAATTTAGAGAACTTTTGGACCGTAGAGCCAAGAAAATCGATTAACGGTTAAAAAAACGCGTTTTTAGGAATAATTTCAGCATATTAAGCGTTAACACACCTTATGACGTCACAAGGGGCTATTTCGGCACAAGTCCCTGGAAAACGAAAAGCTCATTTTGGGACTACTTTGAATCTCGAAAAAGATATTTTCTCGCCCGAAATGTAGCTAGGATTGGAAAATTACGAATAAGTGGATCATAGGCTAGCTTTCCAGAATAAAAACGAGGTCGAAATATTAAGGTAAAGTACTTATTCTCTGCTTGTATTTAAAAAAAAAATCGATAGTGATCATTGGTGGAAATAAAAGGGTGACAAAAACACTGATTTTAACTTTTACTTTTACAGTCGAGCACTGCTTTACCCAAAGAAGATATCTTCGCAAAAGTGGCAGAAAGACAAAAGACAAGAAAACAACGTCTTGAAAAATACTGTCTGGAACATGTTAATCAAAACCCATTACCCAGAAGACAACAGCTCGGGCACCTTCTTGTCGACGATGACAACAAGTACATTTACTGCGCTGTCCCTAAAGTGGCCAGCACTACAATGCTGAAAATGTTGTTAACTCTAAGGAATGACAGCGATAAATTTGCCAGAAGGCCAGTACACACTCCGCGTTTGTGGAAACACATGAGTGAGTACAACACATCGGACAACTCAAAACGGCTAGTGACGCATTTCAAGTTTCTTTTTGTCCGTGAGCCATTTCACCGTTTGTTATCTGCGTACAAAGATAAATTCTTCGGGAAGAATAGAGTATATACCAACAGATTCCGCCAAACGATAATCAAAGCTTACAGACCTCAAGATGTAGAAACGGTTGGGACGAAAACTAATAACGTCACTTTTACTGAGTTTCTAAAGTACATTGTAACTTCTTCTAATCGTAATCCTCATTGGCGGCAATACCAACAAATCTGTTTTCCATGTACTTTTAAGTTCGATTTTATCGGCCATTTTGAAACTCTAGCGGACGACGCTCCGTACATGCTGAAAAAGGCGGGAATTAACGACCGCGTGGCTTTCCCGCCAGTTCGCTCGTCAAGGGCCGACTCGGATTTTATGACGTATTATTCACAAGTTCCAGGCGAGATTATTTCTAAGCTGGGAGAAGCTTTCAGGAGTGATTTTGAAATGTTTGGCTATCTTTTTCCTGGGCAATTAGGAATTCTCCTTGGAAACTACACGAATTGATAACACCTTTGACCTTTCTATTGAATTTCATGAAACCTTCAGTGGGGGACAAATGAATTTTTCATGACTGTAGCACGGCGAGATAACCTGTGTGCAAATGTCCCATTTATTTCCTGCGTCTAAAAAAGACCCGGGTCGACAGACGTCTGTAGGCTACGCGTGGAGACGCAGTCTTGCGATTCAGCTCTATCAGTGACATATCGAACGGTGCACTTTCTCAGCTTTACCTCTGCCTCGTCACCAGGCGACTTCTACTTGGTCGTGCATGGTTTGCTTGGCGATGTGGGACTGACGTACACGGCTCGCTTGGCATTGTGGGCCTGATGCGGACGGGAAAACGGTCACCTGGTAGATCTAGCTCGCTCCCTAGCCATCAACCCCCGCACACCCAGTTTTCCCGTCTTTCCGCCCAAATTGTCCGGCCGATCGGCACCTAGGGGCGAGGCAGGCTTTACGTTCTTTTTATAACCAGCTATAGAAAAAAGCACAAGCTAAATTAAAGAGGCATGGGTTGAAGGCACGGCAAGTGGGAAGTGCTATTAGGGGGGGAAAATTTTTTTTTTTTTTTTTTTTTTTTTTTTTTTTTTTTTTTTTTTTTTTTTTTTTAAAAAAAAAAAAAAAAAAAAAAAAAAAAAAAAAAAAAAAAAAAAAAAAAAAAAAAAAAAAAAAAAAAAAAAAAAAAAAAAAAAAAAAATTCCCCCCCCCCCCCCCCCCCCCCCCCCCCCCCCCCTTTTTTTTACTATTAAAAAAAAAAAAAAAAAAAAAAAAAAAAAAAAAAAAAAAAAAAAAAAAAAAAAAAAAAAAAAAAAAAAAAAAAAAAAAAAAAAAAAAAAAAAAAAAAAAAAAAAAAAAAAAAAAAAAAAAAAAAAAAAAAAAAAAAAAAAAAAAAAAAAAAAAAAAAAAAAAAAAAAAAAAAAAAAAAAAAAAAAAAAAAACCCCCCCCCCCCCATCACTTTTCTAATGGTCCGTCCCTTACTTATGTTAGAAAAGTATTTTCTCAATTAAACGCCCCCGGCGTTTATTTCAAACTTGGTCTGGTGGACCCGGCTTTTATTTGAAGTTGGCGTTTAATCGGGCCCGGCGTTTATTAACGAAGTGAAACTTTCTGTTATTTTTCAAGTTGATTTATTATTACCCATCCTCCGATGCCTAGGGCCAGTTTCTCAAGGCGGAACAATTTTTCCCTTTGTCCCGCACGGACAAACTGTCCCTGGGTCTGCGAAGATGATTATTACCAGTTTTGCATACGGCACGTTGCAATCAAGATTTGTGAAAAACAGATCTAGAACCAAAACAATATATGAACAACATCGGAACAAGCAAATGTTACGGATATAAAGTTGTAAGTATAAACGGCAACGCCTGGACCTCGAAGAACGCCGGGAGCTCGATCAGACGCTCACGGCGTTTATTTAACTGATTAGCAGTTTTTACCCGGCGTTTAATCGGAATTAAAATTAAAAAAAAAAAAAAAAAAAAAAAAAAAAAAAAAAAAAAAAAAAAAAAAAAAAAAAAAAAAAAAAAAAAAGGGAAAAAAAAAAAAAAAAAATAAAAAACAAAAAAAAAAAAAAAAAAACCCAACCGCAAACGGAATGAAATCAGCTTTAAGAGAAAAATAAAACAAACAAGATTGAAATAAAAAAAGCTTCATCACTTCTGTTATTCAAATGTGTTATATGTTACGCAAACAAAATGTGCAGTATTTGAACGACTTGAATGAAAATTTCACAACTAAAAAAATTATATCCAGAATAGGAACATACCTTTTTTTACTTGTATCATTATAGCGCCTTACTATGCACGGATTGATGAGTTAAAACACAAAATAAAGTTTACACTGAACCCACCGAAAAAAGTTACTTGGAACAGATCTTTTAAAAATTGCAATATCCCCACGATGAAAAAAAGTCCAAAAACTGCGATATTTTTTACTCGATAGAGATGAGAACTCTCTCAAATCAAGGAGTGATTAACTTGCAGCGAATGCTTTTAGCATCCTTGTACACAAGGTCGTCGTTCCCTAGGACCAGCGGTCGAAGGAACGAAGACTCGAGGTACGAGAATGATGCTTTAAGCTGTTTTTACCATTCACACGCACGCTCAAAACGAAAATGTCTAGACGAAACGTCTAGACAAAAAAGTCTATGCTAAAAGTTGAGTTTTTCATCTCCGCCTCCTAGACTGGAGCTTCTCTTTTGACCACTACTGAGCATATCTGGTTCAGGTTTTTCCTCAATGTCTTAATCAGAACAAATATATTCTAACACAGGGCTTTCACTTTTTTGTCGAATTTGGAGACAACTGAGTAAATTGACTAAATTTTCGTATAGCGTTTTCGACACTGCTTAGTGATTGGTTTAAACCCCTCATCACTTTCTTGACCAATTATAAAACAAAAACCAATCGTAATTCGCTTACACATTTTCCCACGCTCCGGCGGCTCCGCGACAGCTACGTGTACAATCGAACCTCTCCGTACGGACACCCCTCCAATACGGCCACCTCTTTTACGGACAATCTCCGATCTCCCAACAAAATTCTCATATATTTTCTTCAGAAAAAAACCTATATAATACGGACCTTCTCTAATACGGACAATGGACACTTAATCTCGGCTCCAAGGAACAAATTCATATAAACATAACCTCTTTATTACGGACACTCATGCGATGATATTTTGTGTTCGTAATGCAATTTCCTGTTTGTGGTTACAAAAACAACGTAACGCTCTATTCTTCTTAGACGTTTTCGGATTTGTGCTTAGTGTTAATTTTTTACCCGCAGCATTGCGTTGCAGAACATTTCGAGTTACTAAATACTTTAAGCTGTTAGTGAAGTCAAAAGTGACGTCATAGTGGTGACCTCCAATACGGACACCTCTCTAATACGGACACGTTGCTTTGTCTCTTCGGTGTCCGTATAAGAGAGGTTCAACTGTATTTGCTGTAGCGGAACATTGCATGAGATAGGCTCCTACGTATACATACTTGATCAGAACTGACGCATGCATTTGTCATGCGTGACGAACCCAAAGTGAACAGGTCACGGAAACATTCACGTTATTGCAGGTTCCTGATAACTGTTTATCACGCCTTTCCTCCTCTAGTTTTTGATCAAAACTTTAAAACCTCAAGAAATCAGGTCAAACCTCCTTAATCTTCGAACAGTTTTGAAGAGACTTCATATGCATGTCTTGTGAAGCGAGTTCTATTATTATGCAGAAGTTGAAATGTCAGTGATTGTGTCTTAGTGGAAGCTGTTTTTGACGCAAACGACCAAGTTAAGGTAAGCTTCTGAAACACGGAAACACTTTACTGAACTTAGCAGTATTACATCCGCCTGTTGTTATCGTGAGTATGCATAACCTGCGATAATATTGGCTTAAGTCGATACGGGCAGGCATTATTTACTTTAATTAATATAATTTATAAGTTCAAACTATCTAAGTATAGATAAACAATCTAAAAGCCCTTCCCCATATATTGGTTTCGTCCGAAAAGAGGTCGACTTAGAGCAAGTCTAATCCAATGGACAAATGACCAGAAACAGCCCTATCTCAAACTTTGCTTGGTGAAAGGAAGGACTAAAGGAAGTCATTAGCGAGTTACGGCGATGCGCTCTATTGGTATCTTAAGCCTGGTTCTCATATGATCGCTCCGATCGTTTCTATCGCATCGATTGTTTGCAAATACTGAAACGATCGTAGGCGATCGAAGTGAGTGAAAGTGATCGGGGGTTCTCATATAATATAATTGTCCCGATCGGAGACCTACGAAAAACAATTATTTCAGTCCCTAATCTAATACAATGCCAGCCTTCAATGAAAGAGCAAAACTCGTTGCCTCCAATCTTCTCAGTTATTGCTGTTTTACGGCGAAGAAGGGAAAGAGAAGCTAGAAGGATAGAACACGGGCGTTACAAGCGATCGTGATCGCCCCAATCGCCGCAGACGTTACCGATCGTCTGTGTTATGTTCTCATATAATCGCCCCGATCGCAAGAAAAGTTTTATGAAGTGAAAGAGGCGATAGAAACGATCGGGGCGATTATCTGAGAACCAACCTTTAATAGCACCCAGTTCATATAATCACTTTTTTTTTGCGGCCCGCGCTGTTGATAAGATTAATCCTGAATGCAAACAGTTTTTAGTCAGGAACATGCATACCTGCTGCTGAAAATGTAAAGAAGACCCGAACAGACGCTTTTGCACTTCACGAATCGTTTTCAGTTCAGTAGAAAAACATTGTTAGATCGTTACTCTTTGTATAACAATGCAAGTTATTAATCATACAGCACTTCTCTGAAGCAGAGTGACGTTTTTTTTTTATAGGGTGCCAGGTGCTCGATACATGATCATGAAATGGAAACGCAGTGAACTTCTGATTGTTTCCATCACTAGTTTAACATTGCTTGCTTTCGCTGGAACATTGTTGGAACTGTTCCTCACGAAAAATATTAAAGGTGAGCCTGGCAACAAATTTCATAAAGCTCAGCACATAAATGAGAACATATCGCCGGCGGAAGGTCCGGTGCCTATATCGAGAAAAACCATTGCCTGAGGTCTCGAGTACGTTTCAAGAACGAGAGCTAAGTTTTTCTCGATACAAACCGACCTTAGCCGTCGAACAATTTATTTTCTCCAACTTTTATCCGTTTAGTCAAGAGAATTCTCTTGGTTTAGTAAAACAAAACAAAAAACGGCTAGAGAGAGTATACGACACACATTCAATGTTGAGTCAATTGGTTAACCACGGCAAGAGTGACGAGAACAACCTGTTTGCTATACAGGAATGAATTTCATAAAAATTCACCTATTAAAAGCCCGTTCACACAGGCGATTTTTGTCGCGCAACTCAATGCAATTTTTGTCGCGCCGAGATTGCATCAAGTTTCGAACAGGTTCGAAACTCCTGCGATATCGCGACGATTTTATCGCTGCTAGTTTTCCCGCGTGCAAACTCGCGGCGATTTCATGGCGATATCGCGCTGAAGTTGCACGAAGACGCTGCGATATCGCGGCTATAAAATCGCCATGAAATCGCCGCGAGTTTGCAACGTCGGCGCGATATCGCAGGAGTTTCGAACCTGTTCGAAACTTGATGCAACTTCGGCGCGACATAAATTGCATTGAGTTGCGCGACAAAAATCGCCTGTGTAAACGGGCCTTAACACTCCAAAAGTCGGTTGAAATTAAAGATAAAGAGTTAAGTAAAATATTTTATTATCAATTTTCCCCACGTAAGTGATCGCCAGCGGTTTTAATACATGGGTAAAACAAATTGGATGATCTGTTCAAGTGAGACGAAAAAAACCTAGATGGAGTTTTTCACTGTAAATAAATCGCCTGGAATCGAGCTACTGTGAAGCCATTGGATCAAAATAGGCACAGATCCTGGATCTTGATCTGGTAGGGAGATTGTCCGAGTTAAAGTTTCCTGAAATACGTCTCCAAACGTTTTTTTCTGTTTTGCAAAAATAAATTTGAGCTCAAATTTAAAAGAAAAGCAAAAGGTCCTTTGCTGTTAGGATTGCACACCAGATATGGGAGCATTTGCCCTGCAGTTTCTTCTGGGAAGAAAAGAAGCAAAAGACAACTTTTGTATTTTACTGCAGGCAGATAGATAGATATTTTAGCTTTATGTCTAGACCTTCACTCTTTTTGCGGGCCACAAGTTTATTATTGTAAAATTCTACTATTCAGTGTCATAAAAAAGGTTTATTATTATTATTATTATTATTATTATTATTATTATTATTATTATTATTATTATTTATTTATTTAATTTATTTTTTCCCTCTTTTAATTCTCGGAGAAATTAGCTTCTCTTGCAGCTACTTTTGTAGCCCGAGGTTAATAAAGGTGATGTGTGATGTATCTATAAATGATTATCCAACCTGTACAGGAACGTTTGTAATCAGGCCTCAAGATATCAAGACAAAGAACCCAGCTGATAAACCGGTACGTATTAGTTCGCTTGGTATAATTTGTTACAATCCATCAAATATTTTTCTCGCGTGCGACAGGTTTAAACACGTCTCCGGTCACGACGCTAAAACTGATGGTGTTTTTCAGTAAATGACACAGGTAGTTGGAAAAAGGAAAAGCCGAGTGTCCCCAACAGCAGTGGAACTAATGACTAGTACTTCGGATGCTTTACCATTGAGATATAGGAGACTTGTGGTGGCTATGATCCGTGCCATAATTCCTTGGGACACTCATTTCAACAACTGTAATGTAACATTCCGTTACCAATTCTCAGAAATGGAGAACACCCTTCCCCAAAAATCAATGTTGCAAAATAGACGGCAACGGAAGGGATTGTTTTTCCAAGGAACACAACATTGTTATGGGGCAGGGGGTAAATTGTTTTTTTTTTCTTGTTTTAAGTGAAAAAAAAAAACGGCAACTGTCCCAAGAATTGTGGCGTGGATTGTAGGCCATTAAACTAGCCTAGGCGAAAAACATCCTGCATACTCAGAAAAAATATTTTCTGAGCTCCCAAAGGGAAGGCCATGGGTTCCATTCCCGTCGAAGATTCAGATTTTTTTTCTTTAATTTGTCCCACGCTCGTGTCATGTTGAACAGTTCATGTTCATTGTGTATCACCGAGCTTAAAATTTACCATCTTTGTTGTTTACAAATAACTTAATGAAGTGAAATTTTACTCTTACAGTCAAGCACTGATTTAACCACAGAAGATATTTTCGCAACGGCAGAAGAAAGACAAAAAACAAGAAAACAACAACTTGAAAAATACTGTCTGGAACACATTGACCAAAACCCAGTACCCAGTATACAACAGCTCACCGAGATTGTATTCGACGATGACAACAAATACATTTACTGCGCTGTTCCCAAGGTGGCCACCACTACAATGAGAAGAATGTTGTTAAGTCTAAGGAATGATAGCGATAAATCTGCAAATGCACACACTCCGCGTTTGTGGAAATGCATGAGTGCGTATAACACATCGGAAAACTCAAAACGTCTTGCGACGCATTTCAAGTTCATGTTTGTCCGTGAGCCATTTCACCGTTTGTTATCCGGCTACAAAGATAAATTCTTCGGTAAAAATAGAAGATACACCAACAGATTACGCCAAACGATAATCAAAGCTTACAGACCTCAAGATGTAGAAACGGTTGGGACGAAAACTAATAACGTCACTTTTACTGAGTTTCTAAAATACATTGTAACTTCTTCTAATCGTAATCCTCATTGGCGGCAATACCAACAAATCTGTTTTCCATGTACTTTAAAGTTCGATTTTATCGGCCATTTTGAAACGTTAGGAGATGACGTCGCGTACATGCTGAAAAAGGCGGGAATTGACGACCGCGTGGCTTTCCCGCCAGTTCGCTCGTCAAGGGCCGACTCGGATTTTATAACGTATTATTCACAAGTTCCACGCGAGATTATTTCTAAGCTGGGAGAAGCTTTCAGGAGTGATTTTGACATGTTTGGCTATAATTTTCCTGGGCCCTTGAAACATTTACTTGCAAACAACACGAGTGGATAGAGAGTAACGTCCAAGTGAAAATGAAAATTGGATCATAAGCTCCACGGAATCGGAGTCGGAAGAATCAGAACGTTTCCATTTTCTTCCAATTCCGCTTATAAATTCATCGCTTATGATCCAATGAAAACTACCTTATTATAGGAAATTAACGATACATGTTATTAACGCGAATTTCAAAAATTCGCGTTAATTTTATTGATGTTAACTTTTTTTACTATAAGGATTTAAGACGGAATCCACTAGGAAGTCGAGTAATATTTATTAAAGTTGGACAAAAATCAAGTACCAGAATAATTTAAATCCTATTGCGTTATTTCCTACCCTTAATAAAAGGTAAAGATGTAAGTAATTATCCGTGATAACACCAACAACAATTTCTTATTAGAGTCTGAGAAAATGAATTTCAAAGTTCACAAGGTATACGCAAAATCTCACGTGTAGACATTTTGTAAATTCGTCTTAAGCGATTCAGTGGAATTCAGCGGAACTTCGAAATTTGTTTTCGATGTTTGGTGTTGTTAGAAAAGATTTCTTTTGATAAGATATTTGAAGCAGTAACAAAAAAGTTTGCAATAAGGTGGAAATAATTCTGGTACAACAATTTCTTATCAGAGTCTGAGAAAATGATATTCAAAGTTCACAAGCTATGGGCAAAAGCTCACTTCTTTTAAGCGATTCATGGGAATTCAGTGGAACTTCGAAATTTGTTTTCGATGTTTGGTGTTGTTAGAAAAGATTTCTTTCGATAAGATATTTGAAGCAGTAACACAAAAGCTTGCAATCAGGTGTAAATAGTTTTGGTACATAATTTTGTCCAATAACTACTCGAAGTCCTGGCGGATTTCCTCTTAATTATTTAATTTTATTACGCGTAAATTTTGTTCGCGTTGTTAAAATGCTTCGTTATATTCCTATAATAAGGTAGATTGTCGGAGTCGCAAGCAGAAATGGAAAAACAAACCAATCACAATGTAAGTTCTCAGGCCCTCAGCCTGCGAATACATCCGCCTCTCACGGGTCCCGCTACTACGGGCTTTGCGTTTCACACGTTGTAGCGGGAGCGATGAGAGGCGGCTGTATTCGCAGCCTATCAGGTCCTTCATGTGTTGCCGATTATCTAGATTTCACTAGATCTTAAGCGACGAAGTCATAAGCAGAATCGGAAACTCTACTACTCTGTCGGTTTGATTTTCACTAGAACGTAACGCTCTGCAATCTTGTTCCCAGAGTCCACGTTCCCCTTGAAAGCTCTGCGACTACGTCGCTAGTGAAAAACAGCCTTTAAGGGGTGGTACAGAACTTGAAGATGGGCGGTTTTTCTTGCTTAGAAAGGGAGGGGGTACAGTTTTCCGTAGAAGATTTCTTTTTTTCAAACAGCCAATCAAAAACAAATTGGAACTAATTCAAAAATCCTGTGTCCTTAGAGCCTTTCGTTTCCCTTGCAAAGGCGCCGCTTGCTAATAAAAGCGAAGAGGGCTGTGGGGACAAGAATGCCGTCAGCCACTGAAAAAAATGCCCGTGTTTGGACGAATACTAACAACTAGCGAAAATCGTTCGTGTTTGCAGGCAAGGCAGGTAGCGGCCGTTCGTGGAGGTTCGACTCTTAGAATAGCAGCGCTTCCTTTAAGCACAAATAAGTGTAATCAACTTTACTCAAAATATATGCATCTTTTATTTACCATAAAAATATTAAAAATTTACTTGTTTAAATTTACTTCCACTCCTTTAGAATTTCCCCAATATTAAATGCTGAAAATGTTTTGGCGTACTTGCCTCATTCAGTTTACGAAAATGGTTGTCTACTTTTTGTGGTTATTTTCAACTCAATATTTTCGAACTCGTACTTGAGCGCTATGCGCTGCCAAGCTCTCCTTAGCCTGTTCCAGGCATTCGGTTAGTTAAGAGGAGCGCGAAAAACGGGATAAGCGCGAAAATTAACCGAACGCCTGGAACAGGCAAAACTCTCCTTGGAAGCTCAAGCCTCATACTTAAAACCTGGAAGAATGTCTCATTCTCCTATTTTCGCCCAAATCCAACGGGCATATTTCGCGGCACTAAATTTTCGCGATTTGTCAAAAATACGTTAAAAAACGTAAAAAAAATTCGCGGGTCTTTAATTTCGCAATCTTTTAAAAATTAAGTCCCGCGAAAATAAGTAACAATAAGGTTATCAATTGAACCAATGTAGTTGATAATAAATTATCAACAAAAAGTTGGGGCGATGTCACTGTGCGAAGAAGAACAGTCAAGTACATACTAGTTATGCAACGCTTTCGAGTGGTATACTATGGAATATCCCACGAGTCACTTGTATCCAAGAAAATACAAGTGACAAGTGGGATAATCCATGGTATACCACAAGAAAGTGTTGTGTAACTATTTTATACCATGCCATAGAAAATACCCTTACTAAATTTCTCTTTCTATTATTATTATTTCTATTAGATCGCAGCGCACGATGGGAAGGTTGGGTTGAATACCGTCGAATATACAAAGGCTTTTCTGTATTCTGGTAGGCTGAATTTCTATGGCATGGTATAAAAGAGAATATTCTCTTGTCGAGTAAAAGGTCTACTTCTTGAAAAAGTCCGATATCATTCTCTGATTGTTTGGAGTGGACAATTTACTTTTCAAACTCCCAGACGCACGTCTTTTCTTTGGTGAACTTAAACCCGCTGAGCTTAAAGCTCGTTTAGTGGAGGAGCCTGACGAGGATAACTTAGCTTCTTCAAGCGATACCGGAGAACTTTGACTTTCTTCTACAAGAGCATCTGCCTCTCTGGCGTGTGTTACGCGAGGTAATTCTGATTCAGTCCGCACGATTCTGTCGTCCTTGACGGACACTGCAGTGTGAAGAAAGCCTGCTTCTTCGTGTTCAAGACGTGTACTTTCTGAAGCAGAACTCTCCTTCATCCGGCGCTCTTCTTGTGTTGCATGTACTTTGGAGCAGAACCGTAACAGCCCAGTGTTGGAAATTTTGTTCTTCCAGTCATAGGCCATCGTTCCGATTTCTTTGGTCAGGTGCTTTGAGTTGATGATGGGCTAAAAGCGAAGTTCAAGGAATTTAGCAACTCGGTATTAGTCTGTCGAGTGAAACTTTGTCATCCATGGAGCAAATAACTTTGTCGTTCATGGAGCAAATTGTTTGCTTTCCCAAAGTATTTACTGCTGTTCCGATTTTCTCCGGTACGCCTGTATATTAAGCCTAAGCCACCAGGGAAGCACGGTATCCCCTAACGGTAAGCGCACTGGCCTTTGGATCGAGCAGTCTGGGTTCGAGTCCTGGCCTGGAAGGGGATTGCGTTGTGTCCTTGGGCAAAACACTTTACTCTCACGGTGCCTTCTCCACACAAGTGTATAAAATGGGCATCAACGAATTTAGTGCTGGGGAGGGGGGTCATACAATGTTCTAGCATTCATTCCGGGGGAGAGTAGAAATACTACCAGTCGCTGTATGCTTTTGAAACTGGGATAGGCGCCGGCCTTTTGGGCAAGTTACCCGGACGCAGACTTGACCTTACCAGCAAAGATATCCTTTACTGGTCATTTGAGGATCTGGGAAGCAAGGACATTTATTTTTAAGAGAACAGTGGTTCGCCCGCGGCTTCAACCCTATTTTCCTCTTACCTTGTTTAATGACATAAAAAGTACACAAGGGCGTGGAGTGTTTACTTCCTACCTGGTCCTCGTGGTCTGTTCCCCACATAAAATAGATCGGTCCTTGTATTGTACTCTGTAATTCGGGCGAGCGTAAACGTTCCCCCCAACTGTGGAAGCAAAAGCTAAGTCACGGATTGCATTTTTTATTTCCTTGCTCTTCCTGACATGACACATCAATTTGTGATAGCAACAAACGCATAGGGTTAAATACACGCTTTTTATTATTATTATGATTTATATTCCAATTTCAAAGAGTAAAATTAATAAGTTTGAATTAAAATAATCGGGAGAAAAGAAATTTTAAAACGAGACCATTTTTCTGACCTCAACCGAACCCACAGTAGAACGACGATTCGTTATTGAGCAAATTGAAAAACAGGAAGATTTTCGTGACCAACACTCGACAAGTTAAACTTCTATGTAATTGACTAGTAATCCTTTATTCTGCATACCTCCTTATCTCCTCTTCACCCAAAATGCGATGTTTCCCAACTCTTCGATGCACGCGGATATACGCAAAGTCACATGACCCAAGTGCCATGATAATAGGTACTACTCCACCACGGCCTGAATCCTGTGAATAGGAACAAACCCATAAGCTTCGTGACAAGTCTGCTGAGAAGGTGAAATGCTAAGAAAAACCCCAGGAGGGGGGGGGGGGGGGTACTCAGGATTTCAAGTAACGGGGATGATTAAAGGATTTTTTGGGGTTCGGAATTTTCGATTCCGGGATTTTTTGGGGGTAGGAAAATTTGGCAAGTATTTTTTTTTATTTAAGTAGGGATGTTTTTGGGGACTTAAAACAATCTGAAGATTCGTGGTAGTGCCTTGGCTGCGAAGTTCTGCGAATAAAGTACAAAGAAACGCGTTTTGCTGTTGATTTTTTAGGGGTCAATTTTTTATCTCGGGATTTTTTTGAGTTATGTTGGAAGACCTCGGGATTTTTTTGGGGTCTTGATTTTTGCACCCATTCGATCATGCCCGTCACTTGAAATCCCAGGTAACCCCTGGGAGAAAAACACTCCTGGCTTAGGGAAAGTGGTAAAATCAATGAGGAAACATCATAACAGGAAGAAGATAGCGATTGTTCCTATAATCATCCTCTTTTGGCAAAT
Organism: Oculina patagonica; assembly: GCF_052425735.1. NCBI lineage: Eukaryota > Metazoa > Cnidaria > Anthozoa > Scleractinia > Oculinidae > Oculina > Oculina patagonica. Next base: position 38,032,197 of record NC_135758.1, on the reverse strand, counting down.
ACTGACCTTTAAACTCTATGCAATTTATAAAGGACAGTGCCACGGTGTCCTCTTGTCAGTGGGGACACATACGTTTTGCATACCACGAGCCAGTAGCCAATTCACTTGTTAATAAGGGTTTTAAACTACATTAGAAAATATTACTGCATTTTTGTAAGTTAAACGTTGGTCTTCTGTGAACCAACTCCACCTGGAGGTCAGAACCCCCCCGGGGGGGGGGGACTTGCATCTAAAAGTGACGGGGATGCTCGTCATCTCGCTTAGGGGTGTAAATTTCGGATTTTTGGTCTCGTTTAGGGTGTTCCGAGCAAAACGCCAATATTTTTTGCCATAATGGTCTCGTTGAGGGTTACACACGAAGAAATATACAAATATTAATTCTATTCTTAGTTTTTTGGTATCTTTTAGGGGTCAAGAAAAGCTTGAGCCACACCCAGATTGGTCTCTTTTAGGGGTTCTTTTGAAAATTTCCGACGAGCATCCTCGTCCGTTTCATATAGGAGTCCCCCCCCCGGGGGCAGAACAGAACATGAACCTACCACATCTGGGATTAAAGGGGATTATCACGGTGGATTTTCATTGTTTTTCATCAAAACTGTGCTACTTTAATACCTCTTCTTGTTTAGAAAATAAATACCAAGAGAAAGATATCAACTGAATTCTTGAAATTGGAACAAATCACCAAACGATTGATTCTAACGTGTTTTGGAAAAAGAAAGGCGAGAACTTGAAAATAAGGTAAGCCTGACTTTTTCAAGTTGTAATTCATTTCGACCCTTTCCATCTACGCCCAGAGACATCCATCGACAGTTTTAGTATGCTGAGTGGTCATTTTTGACAAACCTGGGCCTTTATCTTTCGGTTTCTATTATCACAGTGAATTGTTATTTAGTTTTTGAAATTACAGGAAGTCTCTGTCTTGAGATACTTCCCCTTTACTGGGTCTGGCACCCTAACCATGCATCAATGCTGTCATACATTAAATTGTCAAAGATTACTGTAGTCAAGAAAGTACCTTTTCATGGTCTGCAGAATTACCCTTGTCAACATACAACTCACTTTGTAGATCATCAGCAACCACCAGACCTTTATTGAATAGAAACACCAAAAATGGATAATCAAAAAGTTTGTATAGTCGGTAACATTATAAAATACACTTGTCTTCATTAAAGGCTGTTCTGCGACAGCCCGTCGACCCCAGAAGTCAGTGCTTTGATGTTGACCGTTTCAACTTTTCTGACCAACAAAAAAAAAAAGCAGGTCTTCACATGTAAAAGAGGGAGCTGCCGGTGACTGCACTGATACCTTATTCAAAGTTTCTGGTGAAGTGAAAATGTGTATATGCTGTTCAAGACAAAAATCCTCAAGACCATACCCTATCCATTTAGGCCAAATAAGGGAGTGTCCCTGTTGTGGTCCAATGTTACCGTTGGTACAATCTGTTATTTTCTTTATTCATAAATAAGATATTTGCTTTTAACATACACCCTCCCTCTACTCTGGTTGTTCAATCAAAGCCTGGGTCATTGTATTGTTCTTGGGCAGGAAACTTCACTTAGTGTCTCTCTCAACCTAGGAGTATGGTACAAGGCTAAGTCTGCGTTTGTCAGCCTAGTGGCCCATCAGGCCAGAGCTTATCCTGGTTTCTGTAGCATGAAGTGACTAGGAGTATTTCTACTCCCCTCTGGATGGTATGTTAGTCCATTGCAGGTTTACCTGACAGCAGTAAATTCGCTGGTACCCATTTATACACCTGGGTGGAGAGAGGCACTGTCAGAGTAAAGTGTCTTGTCCAAGAACACAATGCAGTGCCATGGCCAGGGCTCGAACCCAGACCACTTGATCTGGAGTCCAGCACGCTGGTTGTTAGGCCACCATGCCTCCCACAATATACACCTAGGAGTATAAAAGGGACAAAATTACAAAGTGTTGGCAGAGGAGGTAAACATGCAAATTATGGACTAGTATCCCATCTAGGGGAAGTAACTGGTTGCTTTGATCATACTAAAGAAACTGAAGTTAAGCAGCAACCGACAGTTACAAGCCTTCTGCTCTCCCAAACTCTAGGATTTAACGTACACAGCAATTCTGTACTTACCAATATTATGCTGTTTCAACCAGTCCAAGGTCATGGGTAGCTTTTCTGTTGAAAACCATACTCTGGAGCGAAACTCTACAGCCATAGAGTAATGGACATCAAGAAATTTCCTACATTCTATTACATGCTCCTTATTCTCATCGGTGGGATGAAAACCTAGGTGAAACTACAAGACATAAAACTATTTTTGTCAAAAAGAAAAATTAAATTAAATTAATTTAAATTATGTCAAACACTTTGTTTATGGCTTTTTTCATAACTTAAATACATAATTTTCTTTAGCCTTGTTTGCATTTAATGAAATCTATTTTTTTGATAAAGAGCCCTTCTTGATACCAGTCTTCAACCGATTGTGGGCCTGCCACCCCTGTGGGACTTGAAATGTAGCCTTGTGTACCTTGATAATGATGCAGGGCTTAAAAAATGCCACAAAACTCATTAAAAACCCATGTATATTATCTTAAAAAACACTGAATAAGGGTCATGTCTTGATAAAATGCAAAAATTTTCACATAAATATGATAAGCAATGAAATTATTAAAAAATTTACCATCTTTATTATTAAAAAGCTACAGGTAGTACTGAGAAATTATAAGGAACTTGATGGTTTGCTTCTTGAACACTGAATAAATCCAATAAAACTATGCTCTACCTGGAAAACCACAACTCCCAATTTGTTCTTTTGATGGGCAGGGAGAAGTGCAGCATTGTATCTGTCCCAGAGTTTCTGTTTTTGTAGATCTGTCAGTTCCTCCCATGTGATTGCTGTTTGTCCATTTATAATGTTTGCTGGCAGCTCATCTCTAACAACATGTGGCAGGGCTGATACAGAGATTGACTAAAAAATATCAAACAGTTTAGAAAATGAATAAAAATTAGTGCTACCTTTGCTGTCAGTCTCATATGTAGGAAAACACTTGACTATATTTTACATTTGGCCACTGGTAGCAGTGGTGGATCTATTTTCAGGCTAATCCAAGGCCTGGAGGGCTGAGAAAAATATCATTTTCGAGAACGGGCCCCCTCTTATTCTTGTTGTCCGGATGATTGGGCCCCCAACTACCAGAAGGTCTGGATCCACCACTGGGTAGAACTCAGTAGCATTCAGCATACATGTAAGTCATTGCACAAGCAATACGGCAGAAGTCATCCTTTCTCCCTCCTTGGGAGTGGTTCTGTAGCCAATCACAGTTCAAGATTTGGTTCATCTTGCACCCCCCCCCCCCCCCCCCCACACACACACAAAATAAACCCCCTTCAATGGATGGGGTCTCTATAGAGGTAATACCTCGATTGGGGAGGGGGGGGGGAATTAAAATTGCATGGCCCATTTTCTGGGTAGTTGCATGTCCATATTAGATTCAAAATAGAAGTGAAGCTCGTTCATCCTATTATCAATAAATCCCGTTTCTGATTACATTGCACTCCATGATTATTGCTGTCAATAAGACTTACTTTTCTTGTAAAGAAACCAAAAGCTTTGAAGTGGAACTTGAAACCCGCTGGAACACACTTGAGCCATTTCTCCACGACAACTGGGCTGGGAATCGCATAATTGCTAGAGTCACACTCCACACAAGGAAAAAACCTGGAATAATGCAGCAAACGATCCTCCGTGGTCTTCACAGAAGCTGGATAGAACCTTCCACACTTCACAATGGAAGAATCCGACCAGCCACAAGTTCCCTGGAGAACTTTTCCCACGAGATCTACATCAGGAGCACTTTTCCCCGCCATTTTCTTGTTGTTGGAGCTTAGTCTCCCTTAGTCATAGTCCGGGTGACTTACCTATGAAGACTGGGGATAGGAACACGTCTGTTTTCAATATGGCGGGCGGCGGAGAAGGAATTTCATACCGTTCAATCTAGGCTAAAACCGCAAAATACTTGAGGAAAAATACAAAAGAATGTAGCGTTAATTTCTCTTAATTCCTTCATGTCGTCTTGGGCCGGATTTACAGACGAAGAGCTTTTTCGCTTAAGACAAAATGCCAGTGAAAATGTCGACCTGGAGGGGAAAAGCCGCAAAAAAGCCGTCATAAACAATGTAAAAAGGCAGCGACCCCGGGAAAAAATACGAACAAGAGCTGCGTCCTCAGAGCTCAAGATATCAGGTACTCAAGAAGGAGATGAAGACCAGGGCCGGAGGGAACGTGTTCAAACAGGGCAACGAAATACAGGTACATGTACTACTGCAAACAACGGCGGTCGCTCAACGTCGCGACTTGATTCAAAGGAAGAAGAAAAAGAAAATTCCTCTCCAGAATGCGAAAGGCGAGGAAAAAATGTTAAGCAGATAAAGGAGGAAAATAAAATGCTTGAAGAAGCTCCGCCAAAAAGGTCTGTAAAGAAGACAGATGATAATCACGAAAACGCCTTACAGCTGGACGACACCACTGCGAGCGGTTCGTGCACAGAGAAAGAGTTAGAAAGTGATCTCCCTGAAATTATCGATGAGAGTAACAGGTAGGAATTATTTTTCGTTGTGGTTAATATTTATTTATTTTACCATAAGGTATATATTTCCGTATTTTATAATTATACGGTACACATCCACTGTGTTAGTGCCCAGAATTTTATTTGCATTCCACACAGACATAATCTGGTATCCTGGAGACATGTAAACTAATATCATATCTTCGTTCTGATTGATCTTCTTTCGGGCCATTTATATTTTGTCAATTATAATCGCTTTTAAATGGCACGTGAGGGTAAAATTAATACAAAGAAAGTAATCAGTGCTCAAAGGAAAATAATTTTGACTTTTACATACTATGCAAAGAAGTATTCTGTACCCTGCTCCGATGGAGCTTCATATTGCAAACCCAAAAAAATACACAAGTCTGAAATTTTAGACCCAAAAAATACCTGCCATCAGTTCTAATGAATATTTTTCTGATCCTCTGATCGCAATGAAAACCCGAAACGAAAAGTTCGCTCCGTGTATTTTTTTAAGACCTAAAAAAATACGTGACAGATCCCTTGACCCAAGAAAATACCGAGCGTGTAAATTTTCAACCCAAAAAAATACGTCCGACCCCCCCCCCCCGTCATTTATACTTCGAGTACCCCCCCCCCCCTGGCTCACTGTGTGAGCAATGATCAGTCTACATGTTTTAGCATAACCCAGTCACTGGTCTATATAGAAATACAGAGCATCAATAAAACTGAATTTTTATGTTTATGTTGTCTTTTTTTGGCAACGATGCACAAAAAATCAAACATGCTCTGTAGGACTCCAATCGATCCCAAGACTGCACTTTGCAAAGCTAATCAGAGTGTGAGTTTGCCAATACATGTAGTTAGCCACTGGGTTATGCTAAAAAAAGAAAATCCAAAATATATTTACTAGGACTTATTTTCTACAGTGGCAGATCAAGGGGACCTGCCTGGGAACCACCCTCCCCCCTCCCCCATTTTCCTGAAAATTAAAATGCTTGAAGTGCCAAATGTTCTTTTTTTCCTTCCTCTATTTTGGAGCAAGAAAGGATGCTTCTTCAATCCTCCCGCCCTTGCCCTTTGAGCACTTCTGGATAACTGCCACTGTTCTGCTGTAATTGCATCTTGAAATATTCAAGTACAGTAAACAGGACATGAGTATAAAGACTTGATGACCTAAAGATAACATCTTGATTGAAAACGAGTTTGAGCTAAGAGAAGCTTTGGATGAAATTAGTACCTGTAGAGAATTGAGGAACATGTACTTGTGTTTTTTAAACCCATGAATTGTAATTTTATTGGAGCTTGTGTGTTTATTTTAAAGAATACAAGCCATTGAATTGTCAGCATTGGAGAAGATGCAAGAAAAACAAAAGCAGATAGAGCAAGAAAATAAAAGGAAGAAAGCGGCCCTTCAGGAAACAATAAAGAAAAGGTATTAGTGCTGTTTTAGACAAGGTTATATATTGCACATGAAAAAGCTTGTTGTATTTCCACATCCAAAACATAAAAGTATTATGAGAAAAATATGAAGCAGATATAAGGTGTACAAAATCATATTTATTCTTTATAATACTAGATTTGATTCAGCACACAATTTACCTTTGCAATGTTTTCAGTCAGTAACCATACTGGCCCAGATTGTGACGGAAGAACACATGGTGGCCTGAAGCTGTCCAGGTTTGAGCCCTAGCTTTGGTCACTGTGTTGTGTTGTTGGACAAGACACTTAACTCTCAAAGTACCTCTCTCAACCCAGGTGTATAAATGGGTACTGGCAAATTTAATGCTGGGGGTAACCCTGCGATGGACTAGCATCCCATCCAGGGGGAGTAGCAATACTCCTAGTCACTTATGCTACAGAATCCAGGATAAGCACCAGCAGTATTGTCCACCAGGTTTAACTGCCTGATCTCTATATGCTGGAAGTATGGGTCGTCGTGTGGCAGTCACGTCTGTAGGACATGGACAACAGTATTACCTTACATCATAGGCATGCAAGGCAGGCAGAGAACTGTAGATGCATGACTACGTTGTATAATTAAACTGAATTAGTAGGATTACAAATGACTTGCCATAGAAAAACTAATACGACAATTCTTGTTAAAATTAAGCTCCTCAAGATTGGCTTTTTTTTACTTCATAGTTTGCTGTGTTTTCCTTTGTGTATTACATGTTTTTTATTTTTGTTTGTTCTGGTCAGATACAAAAGAACCCAGGCAGAAGCACATACCCTTTCCTCAGTTCAAAAAGAGTTGAGCCATCTGGACAGTCTGCTTTCTGCTGATGTGGCAATTCTCAGGGACAAGATAGAGGAGAGCAGCAGAGAATTTCTCAATGCACAGTAAGTAGAAGTGTCTTATATTTCACATTCTTGAAGTGAATTTTTCAATATTCAAATGGCCACTGGTTATAATGGCTGCGGTTACATCTACTTCGTAACTAAAGTTTAACTATAGTTAGTTTCAAGTTACGTGACGTCATACCTAACGATAGTAAGTGCTTTCGGTCGTCTTTTTGGTCACACCAATGCAGTTAACTATAGTTACCGATAGTTCTGATAAGCTTTTGAATAATTTAGAATTTAAATTAGTTCATCACAGCCCTTGTTGTTGATCTGTGTCTAGTTGTTCCTCTGTTTTTGTCTATTTTTGCACGGCATCTCACCTTGAAGAAAATAGAATGAAGTAAGGACGCTAGAAGCCGAAGAATTCAAGCTTTATTTTTGCTAACATTGGTGATATGTAATCTTTTGTTTTTCTTTTTTCCTTCCCTTCACGCTTTGTTTTGCATATTTACGTTCATCTCGCACATGCAAAAAGAATTGTTGCATTCTAATTGGTTTTTCGTTTGTAAACTTAAGACTAACCCATGAACCTTGCTTGGGTATAACTTTAGTTAGTGTGTATTGTTTTGGATCAGCGAGGTGTAAATTTTCTAACTGTAGTTAGGGTGAACAGAGAAGCGGTCACATTACCGAAATAGCTAACTATAGTTAACGCCGTCTTAACTATAGTGACCAAAAAGCCGTCTTAACTATAACTGTGACTGCAGCCAATGTCTGGCTTCTCACAACAGGCACGTGAGAATTTGAAAAGTATCTGTAATTTGCATAATTCCCAGTTTCTCTTCTGTCAGTTAATAACCACACACAGATCATCACAATACAGATTATAACATTAATTACAGTTTGTTGGCTGGTCATGTCTTGTTGGAAGCTTTCTTGGACGAAATTGGTTCAACGTGATGAAAAATTTATTTGCACTGGTTGATTTTCATCACAGTCTTAAAACAAGTGGACTAACAAATCTTAGTTATTGCTATAAACTTTTGATGACTACCTTACTTGAGTGGTGAGATTTTTCACTCATGTTTGTTTCCATAATCATTTTGGTGTTACATCAAGTTAGATGTTGCTCAGTCAAGTTTAAATTACAGTATTCTTATGCTACAATAAACATTACCTGTATTGATTTTCCAAGCTTTCAAGGGATACAATGCGTGCAGAGGGTATGCAGCTGTAGCACTCTGCACACATTGGCGATTGCAGGCCTATCATAGTGGCATTATAAGCTTGCTGTGTGTGCATAAGGCTATGCAGCTGTAGCACGGATTGCCTATCATAGTACGTACCATTATAAGACCTGCATTGCATGCAAAGGGTTTGTAGCTGAAGGGCTTTCCACGCATTGCATGCCTATTATAATTGTAAAATAGGCATGCAATGTGTGCAAGAGAAGGAGCTGCAGCGCTTTACACGTCATTGTGAGCCTTTCTTACTAGCATTAAAGCCCTGCAATGCGTGCAAAGGGTATGCAGCTGTAGTGCTTTGCACGCATTGCCGGCCTATGGTACTAGGCTATATTATTTTGTTTGCAGAAAAAGGTATGAAAGGGCTGAAAAAGAATTTGTTGAGGCAAAGATGGATCTACACAGAAAAACAGAAAAAAAAGATCTACTCACGGAACACCTTTATACCATCATCAGAGAAAATGAACTGAGAAAGGCAAAGAAGCTGGAAGAACTTATGGTAAAGCTTAACGTTGCTACAGACGAAACATTTCCTGAGGAAAAAACTGTGGTACTCGAGGTGGGCAATGATGAAACCGGCATTAAACAAAACAATTCCGTGCCCCAGGAAGAGAAATCGAGTAGAGAGAATCACGAGTTCAATCCAGAACCAAACAATTGTCCAGTTGTAACCGTGGGAGAAACGGCTGTTATTAATGAAACCAAAGTTGAGAAAACAGCAGAAACTTTGGTGGCCGAGGTGTTACCAGAGAATGAAGCTACTGCCACGAGTTGATTTTAACAGCTAAATATTCTTATCGTCAGTTTTAGTGTTTAGCAGAAAATGGGGATAGGATGGGAGATTTTAGACCTCATCCCATTTCTCATTTTAAAAAAAGGCGTGTTTTGGTACGAACTTTATTTGTGGGAGCTCAACCAGTTATAGTTTTGTGCATATTTTTGTACAGATAGAGTAATATATACTGTCAGTTGTACTTTGCTGTCTCCTTCAATTTGAAGGACATTTTGTACATTTAAAATAGTTACTAAATAAATTATATCAAAGTTCCTTTACATGTAAAGTGAGCGATAGCATGTGATACTAATGTTCACGCAGTGGCTACGTACAAGTTTTGAAATTGAGGAGGGGGAGAGAACAAGAGGGAACTCTCGTTCCCTTGCTCAATAATCGCTCTTACCCTTCAGCAAACAATACGTAAAAGTAAGAGAAACGTGGGTTCAGTTGCGGCTTCAATGATGGTCCTGTAAAAAGGGGGTTGGGGGGGGGGGGGGGAGTTGTAAATCCCATTTCCCAACCTATTTTTTGCCCAAATCCCAGTCCCATTCCCACTCCGTGTTTTGTTTGATTGCCAGTCCCAGTGGTAGCCAAAAATAGCCAAATCTCAGTTCCCATCTTACCCCTTTCAGTGCTAACAGCGAATGATTATTGGTTACGTAACTACTTCAGTTGTTAAACAGTTTAAACTATCATATTTATTATTCAGCTTTATTTAAAACTTCTCTGGATAAGCAAACGATGACGAGCTGATCAGAACGGCGTAGGGTTAGGGATGCGTTATGCATGCAAGGGGGTAACTTAACGTCATGTGTCTTTAGAATTTTATTTTTTAGTAGAGAACAAAAAGAAAATTTGCCGAGATGCAGCGCGCATACATCTTCAAGTTACGTTTGTGATCTTATACACAATGACATGCGAGTTTATTCGTTTACTGCGTCTTTTTCTTTCAACGCGCCAAGCGGAGATATTGACATAAACTGGATCCATTGATCGTCTTTAGAAGACACTACCAAGGTCCCGTCAAAGAACAGCGCTATATCCGTGGGGCGTCCATCGATGGGGAATGCCCCTAGGAAAGTCCCGTCGGGTTTATAAGTTTGAATAGAACTGGAACCCCAGTCACACACCAAAAATGTTTCTTCGCTTGGATCAAAAATCATTCCTGTTGGCAAGACCAGATGCCCATCGCCATTAATTTCATCGTCCTTCCCGCCGAAATGATGAAGAAATTCGCCATTTTCATTGTATACCATAACGCAACCTTTCTCCATATCTGTCACGTAGTAACGCTTGTCGTGGTAAAGAGCCTTGAAAGGGAATAACAACTCGCCTTCGCCGGAAAAGCCGAACCTCAAATCGGGTTTCCCGAAAGGAGCGTCCGAATGCACGACGATGCACGCTCGGTACTGCTTCGCCAAGGGCTCGCAAGTGAGGAGAAATCGTCCATTTGGATCGGTAGTAACAAAGCAGTATTTAACACCCCACTGTGAGCTACTTCTGTAACTCACTTTAAATGTTCCTTCTTTTGGGTTAATCAGGTGCACGTCGCGAGCGCCGTTGACGGCCACCAAGTCTTTTTTGTCCTTGGAAAATGCGACGCCTGAAAACATCATGGCGGGTTGAGAAGAGTTCGCCGGAGCTGTAAATCTTCTCACAAAATCGCCATTTTTGTTTAAAATGAGGATGTTATTATTCTCTGGATCTGCAATCGCCACGTGTCTTTCTCCATCTGTTGCGATACTCAAAGGAGAGAACGACTCGAAGCCGAAATTCGAAGGAGTAATCTTGCGAAGTGTGGTAAGAGATACCCTCATGATCTTCAGCGGAGTACAAAGTCCAATTTTCACACCACACTGGTCGCTCATGGTTAAGTTGCCAATGCCCTGACTTTCAGCTCTTTGCAAAAGATCTTTGTTCTCGTCGAATGTCGCGGTGAATGAATCTAGCTCGTTGATTTCTTTGTACAATTTATCCTCGGGGTTATCGCGAACAAGGGAAGCCAAAGCGTTTTTCATCTTGGAAATCTCACCTTCGTCCTCCCGATCGTAAACGCTTAAAGATAAATCAATTTGATCTTGTATTTTCCGTCTGGAAGCGTCCACTTTGGTTAGAACACGACTGAAAACTTCGTCCTGTTGCGAAATAAAATCTTCCAATTTCTCAATCAACTCCGCCTCGCTTTTTCTGGTCTTTTCCACGACCGCATCCGCCATTGCGTGGATTTCCTCTTTTAGATAGTCTCCACGATCGAGTTTTCGCTCTCGACTCAACTTTAGCTCCTTGATTAATTCTTCCAAAACTTCGACTTTTGTGACGCACGCTTGAATGCCCTTAGAAAGTTTCTCTCGTTCCTTTTGTGGCTCGGTCTGTTGAAGCAGTTTCACCAAGAAAACGTTTGTTTGCAAATTGTCTATGTCCTCCTCTCGAATGAAAGATTCTTGTCGACATGTTGGGCACTGTAAGTAAGCTGGCTTCGCTCGCATTATAATATTTTCAAGACACTGTCTGCACACGTTATGATTACATGTTGGAAGAACTTTCGGATCTTGAAACTCCTCCAAACAAACTGGACAACAGTAATCGTAAAAATCAGTGTCTTTATGCTCCTGAGAAGCCATTTTAAGTCGGTCGATTTCAACCCAGTGAATCTGAAACTCAACACTTCCTGTAAGCATGCAGCTGGACGCGTCGAAGAAAATTAATTTACATTTGATAAAATTGACATTATGATAATGCGAAGTGTGGCTTTCGCAGATTTGCATATCTAAATCAGCTTAATTGCGCTAAGCGAATGACGAGTGAACTTCTTTAGCCCGATGTCTTGATAACATCGACAAAATGACAAGCAACTTAGCGTCATTGAAATAATGATGTCGTATCCACGAAAAAATAAAACAAGTAATATATATTTACACCTGCAATACAAAATACTCTGGATCGAGTTTCGTCTTCAAGTAAATTAATATTTATTCAGTTGTTCAATAAAAGAAACGACAGTCTACAGACAATAAAAAAAAATCTGATGGAGTGAATTCGATCCATAAATTTAGTGGTTTTCCTGCAGTGGCGTCCGAGTAAAAACAAGTCGTTTTTATCGATTAAAAAAACAATAACGTCTACAGGCCATTTATTTTAAAATTCAAAAGCCCATTTTTTGTATTCTATTTATATTTCTTGAGAAGTAAACTGAGTGCCCACACTAAATTAGCATATTTCTTTTTGTGTCCACAATTTTAGCGCGGAAGGACAATAGTGAAGATATATTGTCCGATGAAAATGATATTCCGCTAAGTCGGGAGCTTATACAACTTCGTAAGGGATAACACTGGTCTTCTGAATGTCAACGTGGAAACAGTGTTGAAAATGAGATATAGCTTTATTAATCCGCTAGCATACAATGAAATGGTTTTAAAATTACTTTCTACAGTTTTCTTTCAGTAATTTACTGAAATCAACAGTAAATTAAATTGAAAAATCTTCCCAAATCAAGATAGTAAAATGTTTAAAATTTCTCTAAGGAAACTTCTTAAGGCGGGGGGGGTGGGGTGCTTCTGATTGGATTAAATCTGAACGAAAGAATGTGAATAAATTAAAAGTGGTTACACTAGGACGCCTTGTTAACAAGTATGCATGAATAAAAGCCAGTCAGTGAGTGGTTCAGACAGGCAATCACCCACGTGGTCATTTACTTTTAGTTGTTATTTTCGACGCTTTTTAGGCGGTAACGCCTATATGCTATGGCCCGGTGGACGGCCGTGTGAGGCCGGGTGAAGATTACTCCAACCGAGTAGCACTGGGAACTAGGCACTTGTTGTTCATTCGGTCCCATCTTGTGTCAATAGTATATCAACCACAGCGCCAGGCTCTCTTAATTCCGTGTCGTTCCTCACATCAAATCCATTTACTGAGATCTCCCTCCACATTGTCTGCTTTGGGACTCACCCGCTCCCCCCTAACCTCAATCAAAATCAACTCCACCCCGCCCCAGAGCGGCCTTCCTCTCCTCGGCACGCGTTTGATTTCTCGTCGTAACGGAGTTTTGGGGTCGGGGAGATGATGTACTGGATAATTGTGCTCGCGAACTTTTACCATTGTCGTGTTTCGGTCGGCATACGTGATGGCAGACTAGTTGACTGATGTTGAATTTGACGAGTGATGAAACAAACGGCGCGCCATAAGTGAGGCCGGTTAGTGTCATAACTTTTCAAACCTTTCCAAAAGGGAGACCGATGGCAGCAGTATCTTGATTTATAGATTGCAAAGGTGAGCTATCTGAAATCATTGTTTGCTTTGACGTGCATTGTTGTCGATAATATTTAACTTTTCCCTTCGCGACTCGCCATCTTCCTTTTACTGCTTTTGATAATATTTATTCGGGTATTTATCTCAAGCCATTAAAAATAACACAGTGACGGTATCCGTATTCCTATTTTTACGAGAAGCCAGAGTTCACTCAGAAAGAACTTCTACCCTATTGCTGATTTAGCTGATCTAAAATGTTTTGTTTGATAAGTTGCATAAATGCATGTAAGTGATTCTAGTAAGCGGTGTTGACTTCATTACATTTCAGACCATTTCAATACGGAAATTTCACACAATCTTCAGTATCGACTAGGGGTGGAAATCAAATCTGGGCCTTTCTGTTGCTAAATGACGAAGTTCATAATGATTTAATGTATTTATCTTATCATACTGTAGGTTTGTATGTATTGGAGGTTCGTTTTGTAGTCAAGGCAAATAAAAATTAAAATGAATAAGAAAAATGCAATTTCTGGGATCATTGTAAAGCGTTATCGCCTGTGCATGCATGTATGCGTGCCGGTTATTTAGGATTGTACTTGTTAGAAGCTTTTGCAGTCTGTAATTTGTACCTATTCTATACAGATTTTGTCAGTACAGAAAATATTTGGCATACTCAAAGAATATATCGTTCGCTTCAAAAATCAGTGGTGCGTAAACAAAGTAACTTCGCAAACCAATAATTAGAGTATATTTTAGATTAAAACACCGTTGATTTCTTTAACAAAATGTCATGCACAACAGTTATGGGTCAGAATTTTTTGCCGCATCAGCACTGTAATAAGGATATGGAAAATAGCTTTCTTGGACGCTAAATCATGGTTGTCACAGACGTAGGCTTTCAAAATTCCCTGACTTTTCCCTGATAAAAATAAAATTCCCCTGACCAAATAAATTCAAAATGTCAGATATAGTAGCGGCCTCCATCCCCCACTTCCAAGAAAAAAAAACATATCGCTGAGATCGCATTGACCTGAAATGTTTCTTCTAGCCATCAGTTGTATGAAATCAGCGGTGTTATATTCCAATTTTCCCTGACTTTTCTTCAAAATGCCAATTTCCCCTGACTTTTATTTTTCCTTTACCATTTCCTGACCTTGTGCGCTATATTTTTATTAGCGTATTAATTTCCTTTCCAAATTTATAAATTATATTGAATCCATAAAATTTAATTTATATTGAATAAATTCTAACTAGGAGAGTTACTAAAATATTGTGATAGGCCCGCATTGTTACTTATGTGGATCAACCATAATCTTACAGCCTTCACCAGACTTGAGCAACTTGAAGGCCTGTAAAATAACATAAATCATTGTTACATGAAAATGTTTATAAAACATGTTTCTAGACCGAATCAGCTTTTTATTGCCAGCAACTCAGTAAATAAGCCTTTCCGCTGAAATACAAACAATCCTTACTTAAACCTAAACATTTTCTTGTCAATTGGTTGTTCTGTCTGTCCGTCCGCCCGTTAGTATGCCCTCCGTTCGTCTGACTCAGTCCGTACACCCGTCCGTCATTCAGGCAGTCAGTCTAAACATGGGCAAACTGAAGTGCCAAAAAAGGAGCATTGGCGGTAGTCTTAAAATGCAATGCAATCATACAAGGTGATCGCACGGGGTGGGGGGGGATTTGAACGAACTAATTCAATCCAGTAACTATAGTCTAGCAGCAGAATGAGCTTCACCTCTTCAAATTGGCTCATTGGTATCTCATGAGTAATGACGGGAGTTACATCAACTCTGCAAGGAAATAAGCTCATATCACTACAAGTTAACTTGTTTTTCAGAAAATACCACAATAACAACCATGACTAGCAATCATTCCCTCGACCAATAAAGGCCGAGATTTGCTCTACAAGTCCCCCCGGGGGGAACTCCTATATGAAACGGACGGGGATGCTCGCCGGAATTTTTTGAAAAGAACCCCTAAAAGAGACCAATCTGGGTGTGGCTCAAGCTTTTATTGACCCCTAAAAGATACCGAAAAACTAAGAATAGAAATTATATTTGTATATTTCATCGTGTGTAACCTTAAACGAGACCACTATGGCTAAAAATAAAACTAATAATGTAAATAAATTTACACCCCCACACGAGACGATCAGCATCGACCCGGCCCTTTTTATATGAGTCCCCCACGAGATTTCGTTATTTCAATTGAATGGCCTCAAAACAGAAGGGGACCGCTCCTCGTACCTTTGCCCCTGCCCCCCCCCCCCCCTTCCTCTCCTTTGCTCAGTGGCTCTCACCCCTTTGAGCTTCAGTTTTTGGTATTTAAAACCGCAATGTTGCAACTTTTTCCTGCTTCTCCCTGTTCCGGCAACAACTTCCGCCCTCTATTTTCCCGCCAGTCGAAGATTTCCTGTCCACTTTTTTCCAGGGTTCCCGCTCTTCCCCACCCCCCACCCCCAACTCCCTAACAAAGTAGTCCCTTCTAATTGGATAATAGTCCATTTTACAGTTGTCTGCCAAGTGACCTGGCCTTTGAATGGTAGTGAGGCTGGAGGTGACCTTGCATTAATACAAACCTCTTTGCTTTATTATGTAAATGCAAACTAGTTAGCATCAGAACAACGTGATTAAGGTCGCGGGGGACACCTTATGCTCATCATTATGCATTTATTTAAAGCGTATGCACGAGGTGCAACAACTGACATCGACAACTTTACGAGATATTTATGACTGGAAAAAAAATATGAGCGCGTGCGCGTGATTTGATGTGTTCGCGTGTAGCACGGATTGTGAACAAAATGTTTACTTAAAATTGACGTATGGATCTTAAAAAATTCTCCTTTTTCCTTGAAGTCTAAAACAAAGAAAAGTGTTAGAACTCTAAAGGAATTTTAACCAATTTACAGCAACACTTAGCTTTATGGATTTATATAGATTGTAGGAGGAGTAATCACAATAATATTCATAAACAATCATGTCTTTTTTCAAACGCATTGTTCTCACAATTAAAGCATGGAATATAATTATTAATATTACCATAATTACATCTCTCCTTTGGAAATCGTGTTTTGGTCGGGACACCTTCGGAAATCTCAAAGTTTGGACTTTTCCGACAATTTTGTGGCAGAGAATTCAGCGCGGATACAGAACTTCATGACCTGCCACTGCAGAGAGTTAAACTAGGAATACTGTAGTGTGTCATAACAGAAGCGGAATTTTAAAAGAGCGCTTTTAGAAAGAGGTAGAAGGCATTTAATTCAAATTTTCGCATTTAAACCATCATAACTTCCTGGCAAACTTAAAATTAAAAAATCCGCTTCTGTTATGACACACTAGAGATATTGACTGATCAGTTTTTGCCAAGATCACAGTGTGCTGTCTCATAGTCGATCCGTAAACTCTGCCACCAAATCATGTATCTCGTAATTTGTCACTTACGAGGCTATATCACCGCCGTTTAGTACAATCCACCAAATAAAAGATAATAGTCATAATCTTCCATCATTTCTTTAGGTCGCAGTAAAATTTGAGCTTAATCGCACCCATAACAACCGAAATATTAGCCTTTTAAAAGATGCAGGACAAACAAAATTTCGCCTCATGAATTTATTCATGCACAGGTATTCCCCGCGACCTTAACACAACAAAAACAGAGAGGTCTGTATCAAAACAAGGTCACCTTCAGCCTCACTTCCATTCAGAGGCCAGGTCACTGAGCAGACAACTGTAAAACGGCCTATTGCCAACGAGTCAGGCCTTCTGGAAGACCAGAAGGCCTGACGAGGCGGCAGAATATAGAGCCGCGAGAAGATTTGTACATGCGAAAAAAATCTCAGAAACACTCCAAATGTCGAAAAATGTAAGTAATGTAATGTAATGTAATGAAGGTAGATCGTGACGACACAATTCAGCACGTGCACACTTTGTTGTAGTTTGGCCAATCAGCGCGCTACTAATTTGTTCAGCACGTGCATGAGTCATTGGCAACTAAAATTCCCGAGTTTCCCTAATGGTCGCGGGTCGCGGGTCGCGGGTTTCAAGTCGCGTGTCGCGGGTTTTAAATAAGTCGCGGGTTTTGAAAAAGTCGCGGGTTTTGAAAAAAGTCGCGTGTTTTTAAAAAGTTGCGCGTTTTCGATAGAATGCATTTATTTCTCAGTAAAATTCATTCAAACAAATTTAAACTCGTTTTCTTGGGAACTACGTTACAAAGTAGCCAATTACTTTGCGGTTTAAACAATCAAATTACGAACTTCGGAACAAACTCCCCAACTTTGGTCCGGCTAAACTTCCCAAGTTTGCAAGTTGAGGAGGAACAAGACATGTTGCTCGAAAGTCATGTTCATGTCGGAAGTTCAGGTGAAGAAAACATGGCAGCAGCGGTAATGTTCCAGCGATTCCAGTGGCTAGAGTTACAAAATATTTGGTTGAAGTTAAAAAGCCTGACGTCGTTTCGCATGAGCGATCTGCCGATAAATAAATTTTACGTCGGCTGAAATTTGGTCAAATTTAATTTTTTATATACAGCAAATACATCTTTAAAATTTTTGTGAGGCTTTAACTTCAATGTCAAGTCTTCTGCGTTTGTAAACCGAATGAAACTGGACGGCTTTACCGATCTTCACGTGAAATCTGAATTTTATACAAATGCGAAAGAGTCAGACAAATTTGAATTAAAAGTCGCGAGACGTTTACGGCTCAATTCTATTTCTATGGTACGTGTTTTCTTCCGATGGTTTAGCGAAGCAAAACCATTTCTGTCAACATAACTACAGAAGGGTTTTTAAAATCTGCGCCAGTTAAAAATATTTTAAAGAGTTTTTGCCACAGAATACTAGTATCGATACTAGTAAAATGTATTTATCAACCGTACGCGTTCAATCATGAATACGTTGGCTCAACTTCATGATCGCTCGCGCGCAGCGTTGTTTTCAAACTAAAAAAAGCTTGATTGCAAATCATGCAATGTTTGATACCCAATTTGAACATGTTTTTTTTTTTTCAGGACGTGATGCAACGGACGGTATATGTAATCCTTATACTTAATGTGGGTCAGAACGTTGATACCGACGCCGTGCTTGTTCAAACAACTATTTTGAAACTCGAGCAGCTAGAATCGCTGAAATATTTCTGCCACCACTTTGTAACGTGTCTCGTTCCTCCTCAACTTGCAAACTTGGGAAGTTCAGAAGTTCAGTCGGCAAAGTTTGGGAAGTTTGTTCCGAAGTTCGCAATTTGATTGTCTAACTCGCAACGTTACTTCGTAACGTAGTTCCTAAGAAAACGTGATCATTTTAAAACCGGCGTCTTTGCAACCGGTTTAAATTTGTTTGAATGAATTCTCTCTCTTAGTTCCTTGCCCCCTGGTGGGGGATAGGGCTGGGAATGAATTCTACTGAGAAATAAATGCATTCTATTGAAAACTCGCAACTTTTTAAAAACACGCGACTTTTTTCAAAACCCGCGACTTTTTCAAAACCCGCGACACGCGACTTAAAACCCGCGACCCGCGACCCGCGACCATTAGGGAAACTCAAAATTCCCAGACACGATGCGTCTCAGATAGCAAAGAGGTTTCAAATCTGTTCGCTTCAAAAAGCCAAAATTCCCGAACTAGAGATTGAAATACGAAAGAAACTTGAATTAAACTTTGTTTAGAATTTAATTTCATTTAAGATGAAGGTAAAAAATTCATTCCAAAGCTTCAAGATTTCCAAAGCTTCGAAAATTTCGAAGTCATACAAATTTGCATGCGTAATTAAGTTAGGTCTGGCAAAGTAAACAACACAGATTTTATCAATCACAAGAGAGTTTTATTTCGTTTCTCGAATTTATAAAATAAATTCCCTATACTTTTTTTTTTTAATTAATACTTTATTGACACTCAAAATAATACAAACAGAGTATATAACAGTTTTAAATAACATCAATGTTAGCAAAAATAAACTTAAATACACATAGAACAAGGAAAAAAAGATACAACATAGGAAACGGTTGAAAAGCGGTGATTTTAAATATATATTAATGTATCGGCTAAAAGGAAAAGGAAAAAAAAAACAAGGAAAAAAAAGAAAAAAAAAGGAAACGAGATTCAAGGATATCTAAACGTAAATACTTAAAAGTTAAAGGAAATTCTTCCACTGCTTATTAAATTCTTCGAGTTGTTTATTTTTTATGGCAATTTGCCTAATGGTATCAATCCTGATACCGAAGAAAGGGGGAAAGCTGTCAAAATTTATATTAGTTTCGTCTTGAAAGCAGCAGAATATAAAGTATTTAGCGACAAGTGTAGCGTAATTTAGGAGATCTTTGTACTTAGTGTTGTTGTGCCAACCGTATAGTATATTACGTTCATTGAGTTCGAAAGTCTGATTAGTTTTTTCACACCACTAAACTTTGAAAGCATTCCAGAAAGCGGAGACTACATTACACAGGAAGAGCATATGCGGAAGCGTTTCTGGCACAGCCTGGCAAGCGCGGCAGAGATCGGACTCAGACAACCTCGCGCGAAACAGGAATATTCTCGTTGGAAGGATGTTTTGTATAATTTTATACTGGAACATTTGTAATTTAACTTCTCGCGTTGTTAAGAAAGGCATCATATAGACATTTTTCAGGCTTTCTTTAGTAAAGCCATAACGTAAAATTTTAGTCTCAGCTGTAGGTGGTTGGAAGAAATGGTCTAGGATGGCTGCGTAAGCAGAGTAAGTAGTGATATTTTGGGTGGGGGGTTCAAGCATGTCAACTGGATTATGGTTGGGGGGATCTGTTAATTTAAGTTTGCGCCGCCAACTAGCGGGGATGGAATTTATTAGTCCAAAATATACGGTAAAGGGAACATGCATCAAAAGTTTTTGCTGAAGTTTGTCAATGGATAAAAAAGTAGAGTCAACATCAAGAAGGACGTGCAGGCGTACGATTCCGTTTTGAAACCAGTGTTTGAAGAAGATTGTTCTTTTGTCTGTTATCATATTGCTATTGTTCCAAATTATTTCATTATGGATCTGTGTATTGTCATCAATAAGATCTGATCTGTAGTCTTGCCAGTACTTCAGTACCGAGCAATAAAAAGGAGGTATGTTGTGTAACTGAAGTAACTTTAAGTCATACCGGCATTGTGATAAAAAGGAAAGGCCACCTACTTGGCTCAGCAAAAATTCTGGTATGGCTTTCCAGCCAGCATCAGAGTTTTGTTGTATCCTTGGAATCCACGCGATTTTTAGGGCAGATTCCATTATACTAAAATCTATCATCTTAAGACCACCACTGCTTTTCTCACCAATAATTGTGGCTTTTTTTATTTTCGGAGGTTTACCTTCCCAAATGAAATTGAAAATCAGATTGTTGGTTTCATCAACAACACGGGGTGGTACGTACAGGTTTGGAGGCTACATTTTTTTTATACATTTTTTCCTGGATACTTCGGCGTTTTTTTTCCTCGGGAAACAGGGCCTTTAATTTTCCTAAAAGCTGGTTGTCCGAACGCAATTTGCAGTGTCTCAACAACAACAATTCAACGTAATATTTGAGACATCACGCATTGCGCGTGATGAATTATTCTCGGAATAATAAAATAAACTTGTTCCATCTTTGGCCACAAACTTGTCCGACCAGGCTTTTACCTTTTAAAACCTCAATTTTTTTAATACTTATGTGCTGAATGGATTCAACTGCAGTGTGGAAAGTTTGAAATGCTTTGTTTTGGCCGAATCTTTGTAAAAGTTTGCTTTTTGTTTCGTAATTTATTTTTCGTGTTCAGTGGCTCATGGCCACTTTGATTAAGACCTAAAGGAATTTAAAACAGCGGAAACCTTTCCAAACAACAATGGCTTGAAACTCGCAAATAGCATAAAGTTTACAAGATTTCGCACTAAATCTTCACTACTTTGGTATTATTTTAGAACTTTTTGTTAGCCTTCATAAAATCGCATTTTATTCCATAAACATTAAGATTTTCAAAGAAAACGCGCAATGTTTAGTGATCGATTAAAATCATAAAGCGTTCCGTTGTACTCGTTGGCATTTCTACCGATAGGTATCACTAGTTATTGGTTAATTATTACCAATAGCTTTGTGTCAGTATCTTGGTCATGCCTAGAGCTACAATATGTACACATTAACATCTCAGAAAGATACCTACTTGTTGTTAAAAAGTAACTCTTCTGACTTTTCCCAAGTGCTAAAGATCTTTCTGCCATGAATGGTTTTTATTGTCAGAGACCTGAACAAAATATCTTGGAGAAAGTTCTCTACATGAAGGGGTTGCTGAAGAGACAAATGAAAAAAGCAATTGAAATAGATTAAAGTGAATTTTTATTTTTGCAGTTTAGGCTTACCGTAAGTTGCTTCCTATGATCAAGATTTGGTTCCTTTAAAAAAGAGCCCTGGTCTGAGTACGTGTTAGATTTTTGTGTCGCCGATATTCAGTTCATTCTTCTTATCAAGTTGTTCCAAGTCTATCTTATTTTATTTGACAAAATTTACACTAGAACCCCTGGTTTTGGCGTTTAATAGATCCACATTTCAATTCGCGACTTATGTAAAAAGGCTGCGTAGCCTGGTTACATAACTGATGGCCAGTTTTCTTGGGTTACACTTCACAGCGGTCAAACTAAAAAATCTAACGCCACTTCCGGTTTTTGCCGCCTAGAACTTTGTTCTTGAAGCGATGTCCAAGGCTATTGTAAAAAAAAAACGTTATTAAAAGAGCAGCGACAAACCAAATTACAAGTCGTAAACTAAGTGGATAAAAATTGTTAAACTTTCTATGCATAAGCAACGTACAAAGCCAGAAAACAAAGCTAAACTTTTTCAGAAACTGTCTTAACTTTTGGCTTGATTTAAAAAAAATTGCAAAGTTCATAACGGCAGTTTTGGCGGGAACTGCGCACGCGCTGTACGTTTGACCACTGTGTGGGGGTTACCCGTTGTAGGTCATGCGACGATAACAAAACACACACGAGTAAAATGTTAAGAGTTTTGCTGAGTACCTTCATTAGTCCCACAAGGACAATTCTTCCACCTTTTCTGCAAAGAAACAAAACGTACCAAATGAATATATGACAGCACTGCAATTTTTCCTAAACTTCTAACTTTAATGGGCCACATTTCAGCCTAAATCCTCTGATCAAAACAAGAAAATATTTGGCTCTAGGTCAAAGCATGTTCAATTGTGCGCTAGAAATGACTACTAACTGATATCATAAACGACTCCAGGGTCGGGACGGGATAGCTTTTTTTTGTACCAATTCTTAGGAGATGTTTTTAATCATGTTTTAATATTAAAATATTAAAGGACTTTAACGCGTAAAAAATACTGTTCATGTGATATTCACCTTAGTAAAGAGAA
This sequence comes from Oculina patagonica, assembly GCF_052425735.1. Lineage (NCBI taxonomy): Eukaryota > Metazoa > Cnidaria > Anthozoa > Scleractinia > Oculinidae > Oculina > Oculina patagonica. The sequence continues at coordinate 38,009,754 of NC_135758.1, read as the reverse complement.
GCAGTTGTTTACTAATGGCGCAGCTCCTGAGCATTCTAAAAGACACCCAATGCCATCTCCTGACGTTTCTCTAAAAACTAGAAAAAACAGAATGCAATTTTAATTTATTCGAGTTAAATACTTCTACCATCGGCAAATAAACGTTCTAAAGATTCACCGCAATGCAACTGCAACATAACTTTGAAGGACAACAAGGTGGCCACACAGGTAATTTACTGTGTCGTGTTGTGTTCTTTAGGGGCGGGTCCAGGAAATTTTAGAAACAGGGGACCGTACGTAGCAGCTAGCCAGAAAAATGAACCAACGAATAGCTGTTGTCACATTAATCTTCGCGGATGGCCAGAACATGTACGCCTACACACAGCCTTATTTATTAGTCTTGGATCGTACTGACAGCCATGGAAAGCTATTTTATTTTTGTTACATTAGGACTACATGTAGCATGCGAACGGAGACGCATTTCCGGCGGAAATGCGTCTGCGTTCGCAGACTACATTAGGACCCATCAGCAAAAAGTCACATTGTTAACTGCCAGTGCCTATAACTGCATGACACAATTTGTAATTTATAAGAAGACAAGCAAGGATGACAATCGTTTACCAAACGTCCTTTCACAGAGGTAGCGAACCCTTCCCGAAGTAACAAGCCTCGAATGGGTTTTCGACGCCATCTTGACCAGTAGGCAAAGCAGGTGGAAATTGTAGTGTTTGTATGGGGAATCCGACGGCAAATATCTTTTGCAAAAATTGAATTCTGGACAATTTATGAATTGTAAAGCTAAGATGCTAAGGATGTAGCTGGGCTAGAAAGCGTTCAGTTACGTTTTTAATTTTTCCATACATTTGTCTATAATTTTTCCCGCAAACCGCGTCAATCATGCGGAAAAAATATAGACAAATGTATGTAGTAGATAAAATATGAGCGGGAGATCTGTATGGGCATTTACAATGGCGAGCCGATAGGCAAGCCATTGTAAATGGCCATACAGATCGGACGCGAATATTTTATTCTTGACTTGTGAAATGAAAACAATAAATTAAATGCAAAATATTGTTATGCGAATCAGTAGAGATCTGTATCAAAAGTTAATGAATACTAATTAGCTGAGCATTCTATTGTTTGATTTGTTTTGGGGTTACAGTTGTGTACATGTGATCTAAATATTGTGCTGGGATTGGTTTGCACCGTCATGAATAGTTAATGAATTTTACAAGGGAAATTTAAAACGTAACTGAACGCTTTCTAGTCCAGATACATCCTTCAAACTTGTCCAGAATTCAATTTTTGTAAAAGATATTTGCCGTCGGATTCCCATACAAACACTGTAATTTCTACCTGCTTTGCCAACTGGTCAAGATGACGTCGAAAACCGTGATAAGGTCTCGTAGGATTTGTAGGACGAAAAACAATATTTAGAAGAAGCAGAATTCAGTGAATCCTAGGCTAACTTTTTCCTTGCATGACTAGACTCCCTAAATTCGTTGAAAATAAGTCGGTTGTTGTTTGGAGGTGAAACATTAGGGGTTTTTTGTTTATGTTAACATAAGAATGGATTATGGATTTTTGTTTTCATTTTCAGTTTGCCAAATCCCATGAACCTCTACAAACCTTATAACTTCCGCCTTCGCTTTTCTAAGAAAGCTGCATTCTCTGCCGGGACAGATGTTATTTAGAAGCTACGAAGGAAAACATCTGTAAGGTAAGATGCTTTCATAAATATAACTTTCGTTACATCTTACATCTGAACCCTTGCAATGCACTCTATTATATCTTGCTCAAGGCTTTGTTTCTGTGACTGAATGAACCGTAGAAAGAACGCAGTCAAATAAAATGACTGCAATAAACAAAAGCAATCAAGCAAAGCCTTACAGTCGTGTTCGCATAAGCTGAAAAACTCAGTCGAGGCGAAATGCTGTGTTGTCAGGCTCGTGTCTGCAGTTGTACAATCGATGCATCCTGTGCGACCACTTCGCGTATTTAAGCAACAACTTTCCCAAAATACCAACATTTTGTTTCTCAAATCGCAATATACGTCATACGGTAACTTCTCGTTGGCGACCGCGATCACATTCACGCGTAAATTTTGTTCGCGTTGTTAAAATCCTTCGTTATATTCCTATAATAAGGTATGTTTACAGATACATTTGTGCATAAATTAAGCCTCTGAAAAGACTATATAGGCTATGACTCAGACTTTAGATAACCGAGATGTCTCAACTCTCGTAGGCGACCACCTCCTTTACGCGACCAGATAGACTTGATAGTTTGGATGGTCGCTTATCGTAGGTTACGGGTTTTTCTGCTTGAGTTTCGAAAATAAATGTTAACTCACAAAGAAATTCTAGACCTGAAAACATTAATTATTGTCAACCTCTTCGAAACTGTTAAACCGTAGCTGTGAAACAATCGTTTTGTTATTCCCCAAGCAAATAAACACGGAAATAAACAACTTTCTTTTAAAGTGTTTAAAGAGGAAGTTCTGTGAGCGAAAACCTACAACTTCTATTGCTTACACTTGCAAATTTAGTAAATTAGTGGGTCCTCTTGGCCGGTCCTGCTTGGTATACGCTCGACACACAGTAGGGAGCTTAAGCCAAGGGAAAAATGAATTTATATTTTACTCGAGCGTTCCTTATCCCACCTGCTGACTCATTAGCATTAAGGTATGAGGAGACTCCTGTCGAGCAGAAATGACAGGGAGCACAAGAGTGGATGAGCCAGAAAGATGGGTGGAAGCTAAGGGAGGGCCGACCAGTTCCTAGAAGTCTTTGCAAAATGACAAACTTTGTGTTAGTTATCATGTCTTTTATAACTCTACTGAGTCATCACGTAGCCTTCGAATACAGCCGCCTCTCATTCGCTCCCGCTACTACGAGCGAATGAGAGGTGGCTGTATTCGCAGGCTAGTCATCACGAGGGTTAATGAATATAATATCATAGACGACAAATTACTCCCTAATTTTGGCGCGAAATTTTAACGATAATTTATAATTTCACATGTGAAATTATAAAATTGCCATGACAACGTAGTTAGCGGCAAGATGGCGTCCGTAATAAAGATGTTTTAAAGCTTAAGACGGAATCCACTAGGAAGTCGAGTAATATTTATTAAAGTTGGACAAAAATCAATTTCCAGAATAATTTAAATCCTATTGCGTTATTTCCTACCCTTAATAAAAGGTAAAGATGCAAGTAATTATCCGTGATAACACCAACAACAATTTCTTATCAGAGTCTGAGAAAATGAATTTCAAAGTTCACAAGGTATGGGCAAAATCTCACGTGTAGCCATTTTGTAAATTCGTCTTAAGCGATTCAGTGGAATTCAGCGGAACTTCAAAATGTGTTTTCGATGTGTGGTGTTGTTAGAAAAGATTTCTTTTGATAAGATATTTGAAGCAGTAACAAAAAAGTTTGCAATAAGGTGGAAATAACTCTGGTACAACAATTTCTTATCAGAGTCTGAGAAAATGATATTTAAAGTTCACAAGCTATGGGCAAAAGCTTACATCTTTTAAGCGATTCAGTGGAATTCAGCGGAACTTCAAAATGTGTTTTCGATGTGTGGTGTTGTTAGAAAAGATTTCTTTCGATAAGATATTTGAAGTAGTAACACAAAAGCTTGCAATCAGGTGTAAATAGTTTTGGTACATAATTTTGTCCAATAACTACTCGAAGTCCTGGCGGATTTCCTCTTAAACTTTGTACATTTTCGCTTGAATTTTATCTTAGCCAGCTAGCCTTGGCCATGTAATAAAACTTTTGATGATATTTTCTATTTCAAAACGTCAAAACGATCGACTTCTAGACTTTTGAGCCAATTACATAAATGACATCGAGCGGAGTTTTGAGCGTTTTACACGGGCACCGTTTTCAGTCCATTCAAGACGAACTGCGGTCATAATGTGAGAAATAATTACAGTAACAGTTGATTCATCTTTGAAACTTTTTTTAACAACAAAAAGATATCTCTAAAAGGTTTTCTTTAAAGACTAAACAACTTGCGAACTTGAGCAAAATGTATGCTTTCAACCGAGTTTCAAAGCTCGGAGTTCGCGATGCAATATACCAGTCAAAAACCTACGATTGCAAGCGTAATTTGTCACCTATGATATTAAAATGTAATCAAGTGGTATACTCGTGAAATTAGGAAATAATTTCACTTGCATTTTGTAAAATGCTAATAATTTCCCTCGCCTTATTTTGACAAAACGCGCGTGAAATTATTTCCTAATTTCACTCGTCACCATTTGATTACCAATACTAATTACATGAACTGTGAATAGAAATACGAAAATTTAGACGTTGTCGTTCACTTCTTCCAAAATACGCAGAATTTGGTCATTTCACGTTGTTGTTTTGCAGGGAACGACCACAAAATATACCAAGAGAGTTATTTCCTATTTTATATCTGTATATTTTATATCTGTAATTTAGTTTTAGAGGTCCACATCAGCCCTAGGCTGCCATCATTATAGACCTTTGTTTTTCAAATAAAGTATGTATGTATGCGGTATGTATGTTATTATTCTGCTCACTAAACCTTCTGTTTTGTGACGTTCTCATTCAGGTTGTCTTCGTAGTTTACTAGTCTCTCCGGATCCTTCTCAACGACAGTTAGTCGGGGAAGAGAGGAGAGATTAAAAATATTGTTTCACTCAAGGTTAGGTTTGCTTATGTTCTTACATTTTCACCATTTTTTTTATTTAGAGACGTCTGATGATGACCACCACATTAAAACTGACTGTAATCTGAATCATCATAAGAGAAATTTTTACATTCCTTACTACCAAGCTCAAGTGATTTCACATTTCCACCTCAATCAGACTGCTGAAATGGCCGCCGCCCCAGACCCAGAGGAAGTGCTTCGTTCAACAACTGGAAAAGCAAATTTTCAACGTCTTACACGGTTGTTAATAAGTGGAGGCACTGCGCTTTTGAGGGAGGTATTTGATCAGCTTTGTCCACCAAGCAGTCTTCCAACAATACTACAAAATTCAGCCACTAAGAATCAACTCAAGGCAGCAAAGCTCACCAAGCCACAGTGGGACTGTCTGTACCCTTCCCCAGGGGTGTACGGCACATCAAAAGATTTTGATGTTACTTTGCTTTTCAGATTACTGAGGACAATATGCAACCTCATCCCAACAGCAACGGGCTGGGATGCTCTTCCAGCAAGTGCAGACCACAGTTTAGCCGCAGATTTAGCAAGAATTAAATATTACCGCAACACAGTGTACGGTCACGCAAACCAAGACATGGAGATAACAGATGCAGATTTCTCACCGCTTTGGCAAGAAATTAGCGAGGCTCTTGTCAGGATTGCAGGTCGAATAAACCCTGCAAAGAAAAAAAAAATGGGAAGTGGCCATTAAGAGCTTTTTGACGAATCCACTCACAGCAGAGGATGAAAGGAATGTACAAGAACTTATGGAATGGTACCTAAACGAATTAGAATTAAAAGGTTCCATAAAGAAAGTCCAGGAAGGGATGGAGCTTTTAAATACGAAAATGGAAGAGTTAACAGCCACAGCACATGAACGAATGGAACGTGGGGAAGAATACTGCCATTTATGTGGACAGACTCCATGTCGTTTCAAAGGCGGCTCTAAAGGTCAGTTTAAAATGATTCCCTTTTTATAGGCTTTTACTTATTTGCAACAGTTCTTGACACACTACACAGTCATTCCTAACGCAACCTGTGAGAAATATATTTTATTAATCAGCACACACAGAAAAGGTTTCAGAAAGGTATGCAAAGGTTTAACTACTGGTTGATTATTCTGCACTCAGTTGATGTAGTGAGACAAGGGGGAAGGGAGACCCGATATACACTTTTTTGTAGTAGAGCTTAATGCATTGCGCGCCGCCCCAACTGAAAAGAACCGTGGAAGCCTTTTAGGACTATGAAATGAATATATGAAATTCATATATTTGTACTGCGGATATACATTTTAAGGAAATGAAAGATCATCGCAGTAATGTACTCAACTTAAGCAGTTGAGAAAAGCAAGCCTGAAAAAAATTCAGGCTTGAACGGGATCGAACCCATGACCTCTGCGATACCATTGCAGCGCTCTAACCAACTGAGCTATCAAGCCAACTGGGAGCTGGTCACTTGTGAGTTCGTAATATACCCGTGGATGGAGAAGATATGAAATGAATATATTTGTACTGCGGATATACATTTTCAAGCAAATGAAAGATCATCGCAGTAATGTACTCAACTTAAGCAGTTGAGAAAAGCAGGCCTGAGAAAAATTCAGGCTTGAACGGGAATCGAACCCATGACCTCTGCGATACCAGTGCAGCGCTCTAACCAACTGAGCTATGAATATATGAAATTCGATTCCCGTTCAAGCCTGAATTCAGTTTTCAGGCTTGCTTTTCTCAACTGCTTAAGTTGAGTACATTACTGCAATGATCTTTCATTTGCTTGAAATGTATATCCGCAGTACAAATATATGAATTTCATATATTCATTTCATATCTTCTCCATCCACGGGCATATTACGAACTCACAAGTGACCAGCTCCCAGTTGGCTTGATAGCTCAGTTGGTTAGTGCTCTGTACTAGTATCGCAGAGGTCATGGGTTCAATTCCCGTTCAAGACTGAATTTTTTCACGCTTGTTTTCCTCAACTGCTTAAGTTAGTACATTACTGCGATGATGTTTCATTTGTTTAAAACCTATTAGGACTATTAGTAAACACAATTGAAAATGTTAGTTTCCTGCTCCGGATACATTATAGTTAAAAGGGGTTCTTATTTCCAAACTCGGAGCGCAAATAAAATTTAAAAGCGTGAGATATTTCGTCTGATATCATGTTTATTAGTAAACAGTTTAAGTTGTGGAGGTCACCTCCGTATGATTTTCTATCACGTTTTCTCCTTTTATTATTTCACCTTTCCATATTTGCATTTTTTTCTGGCAGTTATCATGATTAATGTCCACTCCTTTGTCATAGTTCGCTGTTTAGGGGCGAAGTATCGCCCCGATTTAAACCCGTGCTTAGTAGTATGCACAGTAATTAAGAATGTTTTGTCCTCTTAAGTTGTATGACGAATTTCTAAGTTGTAGTAGGTCACACAAGCAGGGAGAGCTCAGTAGGACCCTTTATTGATCTAAAAAGTGAGGCAGCAATCTTGTGTGTCCGTTGCTCGGCCAATGTTGGCAGTTCGAGGGCTTGTAACAGGTCCCTGTAAAGGGTGTTTCTGTCCTTGAGCACAAGGCGAATGGCCCTTCCGTTAACTTTCTCTTGCTCTGTTGCACTGGTTTTGTGCTACAGAAGTGCCACGATTCTGCGCAATAATCGGAGCAATAAATGACATATAGATTGTATTTCTTATTTCGTAAGGTAGCATTATCCTCATACGCTTTAACGCTGCAACCTGTTGAGACACTTTCCTACAAACTTTAGCGATGTGCTTGTCATCCTTGAGTTTATCGTCCATAGAAAAAAAATCAGCTTCAGCAATTGGACATCTACAGAACCATCAGCACTCCTTCCAATGATCATGGATTGCACGACCACCGCGACAGATACTGATGCTCGAGGGGGATCCGCAGAAATGGGAGGAGTAGGTGCCCGTCCTACACCACAGGACGTTTTAGCTCTCGTTGCGTCCAAATACTTGAAGAAAATTAACCCATCCACACCAGAGGATTTCAATGGCTTTGTAGATTATTTGGAGAGGGTACGCAAAGTGTTAATTGTGGACGCTCAGCCAGGGAGCTTGATAATCACAGTAAAATGCAGGTCTCAAGAGATACTTCAAGAATTATGGGACGACTATTGCAGCGGTCGTGTGAATGAAATGGCTCAAAAATTCCTTGTGACGGAGGATGTTCTTAATGAACTCAACCTCAAGGAGGCAAAGATCACAACGACCATTCCAGAAAAAGAGTACAGAGCTTGTCGAGACAAGCTATCACTGTATTCAGGTGAGTTAAAAGGTCGTTTTTCTTTAGAAGAAAATGATGTATTTTAAAGTCAGTGGAGTCTGGGTGGAAAGGAGAAATCCTAAAAGATTATTAGATACTGTTTTATTATTCAAACTGATGACAAAGCAGGTTCCTGTTGTGCTGGTTTATGACAACTCGAGCAAAGTTTTTAAACTCATCTTCAAAGCAAATTAAATCGTTTCTGTTGATAGCATCTCTTTTAAAAGATACTTCAAAGCCTGGCCCCATTTGTTTAAAAGCTGGATAACGATACTCGCTGGATAAATCCCTATCCAGTTGACAACGTAGCTTTTTTGGACAACACTCATCCACCGGATAGCAAAATTTCAATCCTTATATAATTACTGAGCTGCTTTATTCACATATTTTTAATATAAACGGATTCCCCTTAAGTTTTAGGCCTATACACATCTCTGTTTGTAAGATACAGATAATGAAAAGTGGCTTTGCAAGCCCGATAAGTTTTGGGGGGCTTTCGAGAAAATTGGCCCCTGGCCCCAAAATAGATACCCTGTTTTAGACTAGACCTACCTAGAAACTGCTTTGGTTGGCGTAAACATTTGAGACGGGATAGAAATTGCCGACTTTTTTTTAAATCGCACTTCCAAGGGATGAATAATAGCAAAGATGTTTAACCCTGCAGCCTTGTATGGGGAGACTCTTTTCGCTTGACATGCAGTATATCACGGCGCAAACTCGTATCCGGATGCACAAGAGTACCGTAAATGATCTAATCAACGCCCACTCTCAAATAAACGCCTCCTATCTAATAAACGCCTCGTCCAAGATGAAAAGTTTGTGTTAGACGCCCCCCTCTTATAAACGCCCCGTGTCTAATAGACGCCTCCCTCCCAAGTATCGCCTAAAAGTCGAGGAAACGCTCCATAGAGTAAAAACACGCACTTTATTTAGTTTCTTGCTTGACTCGGACATCGAAGAGGCCAACGATGCCAACATGGTTGACCCCGATAACAATAAAGACATTAATACCGGTTTAGGAACGACATCTCTAGGCTTAGCATTAGCGCAGATTAGATTGGTCTCCTATCTACAAACTATATTTTGTTTGTTTTTGTCCACGTTGTTACAGTTAAAGTGAAATAAACGCCTCTTATCTATTTAACGTTCCCCCTTAGGACCCCTAAAATTTAATGCACGCCCGAGCGTTTATTACATCATTCAGTGGCTATTTTTGTCTGGGAGGTCATATCAGCATTAGACTACGAGCATGATTTTCCTCAGGGTCAGACGAGTGGGCAAGCACACGAGCGCGAGAAAATTATCCGCACGAAGTCTATAAGAGCAAAAGTAAAATATAAAGATAACGATAAATAAAAGTTAAATTGCAGCCGTTCATCAAGAAAGAGTTTCTTTTAATTTCTCGTTTAATTTTGTTACCATCTTTACTAAAAGCATAGTTAGCAAGAGCAACAATTTCGTCTGTCTTAAGTGTCCCGCCCGCATTAACCTACACGTACATGTGTTATACGTCTCAAACAAATTATGTCCGTTGTGTGCTTCTTAAAGTTGTATAGTATACGGCTCTCGTGTTACTTTTTTCGATTTTGACGGCTAAATTTCTCAATTTTTCACTCGTGTTCCTACAGCTTTTAAAAACAAACACGGCTGAAAAGAAAAACGTTTACTGTTTGTTTCAGAAATTGAACGGCTAAAGAAACAACGAGATGAATTTCAGAACCAGTTCCTCCAATGGGCCCAGACCAGAAAACGCACCAGAAATTTGCTTTCAGAATTTGTAACAAAGCTACGCGGTCCGCCCCTGACCAGAATGGCGACTGCAGCTCTAGTAGTCGGAGCACTTGCTATGCCTTTTACGTTTGGAGCGTCGATGGCCGTTGGTGCAGCTGCTGCGGCTGGTGCTGGAGCCGCAGAAAATGTAATGAATACATGGGAGATTCAAAAGAAGGCAACAGAAGTAGTTGCCCAAGACTTGAATGCCTGCCAAGAGCTACGAAAAAAGGTTAACTCTCTCGAACAATGTACAAAAGACTTCGCCGTCTTCTGCCGTGATCATATTGATTTAGTATTGTCGAGCGAGCTTGTAAAAGATGAATTTGGCTTTCTATTTGACATTCTGCGAAGAACAGATCTTGAGGATTTTCAAGCAGTAAAAGTTGAGGTACTGCCAAAAACGGCACTTCCAGCACTTCTTACACTACTTCAAGGAGATTACATTCCGTATATGCGTGGGTGCATGGAAGAGCTTCAGCGCTTTACACGGACAAATGGCGACGTTGCAACGATAATTCAACACATCTTAGACGCGCTGCGAGAATGCCCAAATGATGAGGAAATCCAGACGACGGTCGTGAATTTTGTCAAAGAAATCTTTGTTGAGAAGCTCTCCTCTTTGGGTTTTCGCGGGAGCGGCGAGGCTACGGGCCCGCAAGAATAGGAATCGTGACTCACAGCTTCCCGGCCGATCGCTCAACACCTCAACCAAGAGGGGAAAAGCCTATGCTTAATGATGTCGATGATCTAGGTACAGTTGTGAAAGCGTGATGATCTAATAACTAGTAGCATTGACATTACAACATATGCCGTACTGAGGATTTTTTGTCTGCAGAGGCAAGTTTTCCTGGCGGGGGCAACTGGGTTTTTTTAGTTTAGCTTCTCTTTTTTCCTTTAGTTTTCTTAGTTTTTAAGTATTCCTGGCGGGGGCAACTGCCCCCCCCCCCCCCCCCCCCACTCCCCACGCTAGGTACGGCCCTGCTGCCACTAGATTAATTTTTTTCGTGGAAGTCCCGAGATAACTTCTCAGTCACGCTTTGTAAATGAGCAACTGGTCTCCTTCCTGCCAGTTGGAATTTTAAGCCATGTTATGTTTACCTGAAATGTTTGTTTTTTTTTTTTTTTTTTTTTTCTCCCAAACCCCACCCGGACCCATTTTTTGCCGTCACACCTCTTCCGCGGCAAAACCCTATGGAGCCACCTTAAGTGGTATACCTGGAAATTAGCTAGCTCGAAGCTAAGTGCACTACCAAGGTATTATAAGCATTATATCATTCATCTAAACTGCTTAAATGTACAGTGCTACAAGCTCATTGGGTGAGCATCGTTCTATGATATTCCGAAACAGCACAAACATAAGAGTTCGTATAAACGTATCTAGCAGCTAGAAATAGTATACTAAAACGGTAGTGAATTACTGCCATGGAGAACAAGGTTAAGAAGTGTTGTGTTAAGGATACTAGGGGGTGGGGAGGTGAAGTGTTGTTTTATGACTTGAAAGCAACCATGTCATTCCTAGATGTTACAAGTCCGTTCAGTCAAACAGAATATTCCTTTAGTGATTTTAGTCATTCAGACACTCAATTAAACTGATACAACGCAGTGTATCAGAAACGAGGTGTGGGAAATCACATCAGATATGAAGGGTATAAACTCATGCACGCGCACAATTGAAGCGATTGAGTTTGGTACGAAGTGCGAAAAGGTATATATATTAGTCTTAACGCACCTAGTAAAACCAACCATAGAATGTGTTTTGAACTTTAATATGTTTAAGTATATATTTAACTGTATTTTAATGAAAAAAATGTGTGATTCAAACTAGTGTTACAAATAGGCAAACAAAACAACCTTGTCTGGCATTCTGGCAAACTTTCCCACGTGAAATTTGCACTGGACAAACGTTGTTCCTTTACATTGTTAACGCTATGTTGGCACAAAAAAAATACCTGGGTTGGTGACACACAATTCAGATCTTATAGAATTAATTAACATTTCCAGTAATTACTAGTAAACATCCAAAGCAAGTTACCAAAATAGTCAAAGGAGCCTTGCAGCACCTGACTAGTGTGGTTAGCATATCAAGGTTAGGTAATGTTTGTCGTGATTAGCTTTAGCAGTTCAACAGTGTAAGTCAGGGCCGTAACTAGCAAGAGGCAAGACGAGGCACTTGCCTTGTCTTGATTTTAACCCAAAATTTAAAATGAAATATGTTTAGTTGGAAAAATATTCCCCAGTTGAACAAGATTGATTTTTTTCAAGCAATTTCTTATGAAAAATGTTCAAAGAAGAGTTTCTGAGCATACAGTTCTCCAAATTTTCTGGAGAGCATGCCTCCAGAAACTCCAAGCAAGATCTTGCCTCGTCTTTGCCAAAGGTCTGGTTACGGCCCTGCATTCTCTACACGTATGGTTTGGGAACGACGGAGAACCCGCTTTCCATTACCATCAGTGAATAAAACAATAGGCCATTTCCGAGTTACCCTTTGCCTCTGTTTCAAAACGAAACCATTCATATGAAAATGAGTTTTACCCACTGGCCCATTTTCATGCAAATCAAACTCATTTTCATTTGAATGGTTTCGCACGTAGACTCGTTTCGAAACAGAGGCAAAGGGTAACTCGGAAATGGCCTATTAAACTACTTTTCTTGGCCAAGCCCAAAAGTGATTTGTACCGCAGCTTTAATTAGCTTCTAGTGTTCGCGCTGTTCATAAAATTAGGATCAAGTTCATTCTGATTTATAGGCTTATGTCCTGCCGCAGCTGTGATCGGTTTTCCAGTTTTCAAATCCTATTTTCAATAAGTACTTTAAGTTTCAGTTTACTCTTTTCATTACTTTTACCTCTCTCTTGGAAGCACGTGCAGTCGTACTTGACTTTAAACAACACCCCCTCCCCTCCCCCGGGGGACACCATTGTTTCTTTGTTGTTTGTCTCACTTCGGGAGTACCCCTATCAACCAATCACAGCACAGGGTGCAGACATGATGCGTACGAATGTAACACTAGTTTTAGTCTAAGATATCAGGAGTTGGCTACTGGCAACGATAGAGTTAACGTTAGACTCTAAACTAATAAACTAGTAGTAACCACAGGTTACAAAGTGCGGGCCTTGACGCACTTAGAAAAGGTACTGGTACGAAAGTGCATAATTTTAGATGGCAGTGTCGATAAATAAATGATAAAATGGACAAAAGACAATTATTCCGAGTAACGCATCAAGCAAGGAATGCATGTTTTTATCGTTTTGGGAAGTGTAATCGAGCACGCGGTGTGAATTGAGATGTGATTTTTCTCAGTCGGTAAACTCGCTATGTTGTGCTCGCCTTTTATTAACGTGGCGCGATTAATGATAAATCACTGGACAAAAGACATTTATTCCGAGTAACGCATCACACTTAATTGCCTCGAACCGGCCACGAACCAGTCAGAGTTTTTTTTGATTGACAGTTTTTTTTAAGTGTAGACGAGCACGCGGTATGAATTGAGATGTGATTTTCCTCGGTCGATAAACTCGCTATGTTGTCAGTGTTATAACGAATTTCTCGAGAATAACCGTTGTTGGAATCATTCGCTTTGCCGTGGTTTATGTGTGATACAATCAGAGCAAATTTTCTCAAAAGCAACACCTGTAATACAAGTCTGCAAATTGTAATGTTTGCAATCTTCCATGTGACAGGAGCCTAGATATTGTGTGACAATCGTTCTTGGAGAACAGATTTTTCTCTTCCGGTGTTACGACAAAGTGTCGTGATTGACACATTTTTCGCATTCCGATCGTTCTTAGTGGAAGAACAAAATTTTCAACTTCTGTTTGCCTTTTATTAACGTGGCGCGCACGCGTAAACCGCAATCCGCTGGTCACTGTCAAGATTAGGGTTGCGGGCCTCTCTTGGGCCCGCAATAAAGATCGACTAGCTGGTGAGAAGTAGTCTACGTTTTTCTTTTAATTTTCCCCAGTTGGCTTTGTTACTAATTTGTAACTTGGTCAAATTAAAACAGATGAAGTTCACAACATATAAATGAAGTTAAAACAGAGTCGGAAAACAAAGCGAGAAAACATTCATCTCTCCAATCGATAAGCGAAAACAGATCGAAAAACAACACGAAAGCGTTTTAGACGTTGGGAAATACATTGTGGTGCCCACGTTTTAGACCACAATGCCTTGCACTTTTAGACATAGACATAGACATAGACATAGTTTATTTCACCACGAAGAGCTCAGGAGCCGAAGCTCATTAACACACTCTCGTGAAATATAAAGGTTTAAAAATTACAAATCAGTAAAAAAAGGTTTAAAAAAACTAGCCACGGACCACAATACCTTATTTTGCAGGAAAAGTGAAAGGAGGCCCCAGTCAGGGTTGCTGCCTCGGCCGGATCATTTCAGATGACCTCGCTGTACGGTACCCTCGGTGCCAGAGGATGTTTCTCGCGCGCGGCGAATTACCCTTCGACGGCCGAGCGGATAGAGACATCACCGACACCGGAAACCGCGCAAGAAAAATCTCTGGCACCCAGGGAACCTGTACGGAGACGAAATTATAAAAATGCTTACGTTTACTTCCTTTGTGTTTCACTTGTGTTTCCGTGGTATTTTATGCCATTTAAAAGCGATTTCAGCAAGCTTTAGCTTCCCAGAGACAAACCCGAATGTAGCTTTAAACACAAGACTGCAGAACAGTCTCAAGTATACACGTTGTCAGCCACAGCTCGTATAAAGCAGCGTTCGGTTTCTTTCTGGAGTAAGGGCAGTACAACGTAGTTTTTGGGTCCCGTTAACTGCCTAGCACTATGCCATGCTGATGAGTTCTAACAAGGACGCAACAGCTGTCAATGGCTGCCATTTCACGAGTAATTGCGTGGAGCATCCAAATAGATTTTCGCCCCACAACTAAGGGGGACTGAGTAGGGGTAAATCACTTCTCCTTATCAGGTTCTGAAATACTATTTCCAGCATTTTGGGAGCATTTTTAATGAAAATGTTATGAATAAACGCTTCGAATGACAGATTTTACATCTTCAGACAAACGTGGGTGTGGCCCCCTTGGTCCTCCCCCTAAATCCGCCTACTGTGTGTTCTTCAACAGAATATGTGACCCTAACATGCCTCCCTCATGCTAGTCTCCCAGGAGAAGCATTGCATAACAGCCTACATAACGCTATCCCCTTACCTGATAAATTGCTGATAAAAGACACCCAGTGAGAGTCTAACAAACTGAATTTAAAGTTTTCTAATCACAGCCTTTAAAGGAATTTTTTATGTAATCATGTAGCCCACAAACCTGCATCTTTAAGATTTTCTGTCTTCCCATTAACCACTACATCTGCACCCATTTGTTTTGCTTTCTGGAGACGTTCTTCAATAATATCTGTAGCAATACTAAACAAAGAGGGAAAAACAGAAACAATCATTTTGCATATAGGTGTTGTTTGCATTCTGCATTGTGATGGCATTTTTTTGTATTAAAGAAAACGTT
Source organism: Oculina patagonica (assembly GCF_052425735.1). Classification (NCBI taxonomy): domain Eukaryota; kingdom Metazoa; phylum Cnidaria; class Anthozoa; order Scleractinia; family Oculinidae; genus Oculina; species Oculina patagonica. The sequence continues at coordinate 37,994,555 of NC_135758.1, read as the reverse complement.
ATCGACATCTCTAGCAAAAAGAATACTTGTGTGGAACATAAACATCAATTTAACATTTGCAAAAATCACAGAGAAGAAATATATATGCTGTATATAAAAAAGTCGTGAAGGAAAAAATTATCTGTATATTTTGCAAAGAATGCTGTGTTAGTCATGGACAAAGAGCTAATCTTGTTTCATGCCCTCAACATGCAGTCAGTTTATTCCAAGGGTCCAAAACTGACTTTAAACAGGCTAATTTTCTTGTGATTCAAGGAACAATCCCAACAAGTTTTGATCACAATATTTCCCAAAAATATAACCCAACCTGGGTTTGACTATGCTGGCATATAACCATACCACTTACATTTTGACAGCTCCCATACACCTCGCAATCCCCACTGCTATTAATCCTATTGGACCACACCCTGCAAAAGAGTGTGTGATAAATTACATAATTATGCAAATCTACATACATTACATACTCAACATGAGACTAGACATTTAATTTATTACAGCTGTACATGCATGCATATGTTACATAAATTAATGATGCTGTCTCATCATGTTCAGAATCTAATTTTTGTTGATCTTCAGTCAGACTCATCAAATTAAGATGGTAACCCACAATGGCTCATAATCTGAAGGTTTAGATATTACAACAAATCACCTTGCACTAGTATGGTGTCTCCACTTGGACTAACTTCTTCCACTGCTTGATGTGCAACACCAAAAGCTAGAAACAGTGAAAAATAAAAACAGAGCATTATAAATACACAAAAATTGTTGTAAAAATTTCTTTAAATTTCATTAGTCTAAGGCTCAAAGAAGGGCTGTCCAGTTGTCTGGGACTAGTATCCTGCCCAGCAGGATTCTCCCACTGGGCAAGCAATTTTCCTGTCCATTTAGCTTCATTTGCCCAATGGGCAAGGGCCCAGGCAAGTCATCTGCTAACTAAAAGGTAAACAAAGACGAGAATGCAACTTCGCCTGGCAAGAAAACCTTGTGAGCTGCTTGTCTGAAAGGCAACCTGGAATTCAATTTTTTTTCAAGCCCAGTACTTCGCTAGCTACTCTTATTATTGACCAAAAAAATTGCAAGTGTCGGCCAAGCTCATTCTTTTTTCGGGTGTCTATGAATCTTAGATGCAATCCAGATCCTTAATTTTATTATACACTACTAAAGGATAGCCATCTCGACTGAACAAGCTTGGCCAATAAAGGGTTTTATCATATGGCATGAAGCATGATTTTTCTTGCAGGACAAAGCAAGCACATTTTGCCTACTTGGGTAGCCAATTACAGAACAGGATTTGGTTATCTTGACCATTAGCTAGTCAGGAGCTATAGTCATACTCAAATTAAATATCCCTATTACAACAAAATACAGTCTCAGATTTATATTATCATGTACTCAAGTGTCTTACGTTCCAATAAGCAGGCCCTATCAACATCAAGGTTTGTCTTTAGCTTATAACAGTAGCGAGCTGGAATGATGGTATACTGGGCAAATCCTGAAGAAATATCAAATACCCATTAGCATTATGTACAAAATTTATATTATGTTAATTAACTGGTGAACTTGTTATTTTTTTTACCTCCATAAATTGTGCCTCTTCCGTGGCCAAACTGATTCAAGTTCTGACAAATGTGGCGTAAGTCTGGAAAGTCAAATATTAAACAATTATCCACTGGTCATGCAAATCACCTTCCCAATTCAGAAAATTACTACCAAATTATAATAACATGTTACTGGCAGTGGGAGGCACGGTGGCCTAAATGGTTAGTGTGCTGGACTGCGGATTGAGCGGTCCGGGTTCGAGACCTGGCCGGGGCACTGCGTTGTGTTTTAGGCAAGACACTTTACTCCCATAGTGCCTCTCTCCACCCAGGTGTATAAATGGGTACCCGCGAATTAACTGCTGTGGGGAAGCCCTGCGATGGACTAGCATCCCATCCACGGGGGAGTAGAAATACTCCTAGCTACTTAATGCTACAGAAACTGGGATAAGCTCCGGCCTGATGAGCCACAGCAGGCTTTATCTAAGTATGTTACAAAAGTTTATGCATACAAAGATTTTAATTCGTTTTATGAGGCCCAGTATGCAATGACCACTGGGTATGAGGAGTTGAAATCATGCTGGTACTTACCATGCAAACACTGATAGCACTTTCCACAGTAGAAGTGATTTTCACAGCAGACTCGTTGTCCAACAGAAAATTCATCTCCACAATCTGGACCCACCTGCACAACCTAATGACAAATTTTACTGGTCAAAATTTAATAAGATGAGGGTCTGATAAATATTTATGAAACAGAAATGTTAAAAGATGATAACAAGTGTTACCTCTCCAACACACTCATGGCCAGGAATAAAAGGTAATGTTGCTATTGTCTTGGCAGCTACAGAAAAAAAATGCCAAGAAAGTTATACATACGAACTGAGAAAGACTTGAACATTGCTGTTGTTCTGATTGACAGCTAAATGACAGGTAAAATATAATGAATGAATAGGAATGAAATAAAAAAAACTGAAACTGTATGGTTAGTGTATGGTTAGCCACTGGGGATTGGTAAGCCTGTGAGCAGTCCCTCTTCACTGCGCAAGAGGCAAAGCCATGCGAAGCAAATGGGCAATCTGGCAGTGTCTTTAAAGAGAGCCTGCTGACCTAAATAAAATTAGTGACATACTGGCAGAGCTTCGTTTGGTTTGGTAATTTTTGGGAGGGTGTGGAGGGAGGGGTTGGATGGGACAGACTAGAGGGACAAGAGCTCCTTTCAGGTAAAATTTGCAATCTCTGATCAGATTTGATCTAAATGGCAGCTGAGCTTCAACAGCACACACCCCAACAGGTCGTCTTGGTGGACCCCTCTCCCAGCCCCCTCTTGCCCTGGGAGCCTTCCCCCAAGTCACCTGATGCAGTATCATATTATCCACACACACAGTTTCTTTCTCACTATCCCATGCACGAACTGCAGACATACATAGCTACAAGAATAGAAATATTAAAACATTGAATGCACAAGAAAATAACTTTATGTAGGCATCCAGTGGGGAGGGTGGGAGGGAATTCTATATGAAAGGGGCGGGGATGCCAATCAGCCATTTTGTTAAGAACCCCTAAAATAGACCAATCTGGGTGTGGCTCAAATTTTTCTTGACCCCTAAAAAATACCAAAAAACCAAGGGCCTGTTTACATGATTCCGGAATGACTTTCATTCCGGAACGAGTTCATCCCATCCCCACACATTGCTCTGTATCTGTTTACATGATACCGAGACGAAAGTCAAGTCATTCCGGAATGAGTTCATTCCGGTTTTCATTCCGGAATGAAAGTTTCGTTCTGGAATGACTTTTGATTCTGTTATCATGTAAACACAGAACGAATTTCGTTCCGAGATGAAATCGCAACTCATGAAACCGCATAGGACCAAAGAAGCAGTTCTATGGTCAAATTACTTGTTAAAATTGCAGATACGGCCATTAATGGGCACAAAAGCATGATTGCGTGAAACATGCGCCATCTTGTTTTGATCTCGGGCGAAACATGCGCCACCTTGTTTTGATCTTGTGCAAAAACCGTTGATCTTGTGCAAAAACCGCGCAAGTGAAAATGACTTTGGTTGAACCGGTCAACTCTGTCATGTAAATGTATAATGAACTCCATTCCGGAACGAGTTTCGTTCCGGAATGAAAGTCATTCCGGAATCATGTAAACAGGCCCTAAGATTAGAAATTATTTATATTTGTGTATTTCTTCGTGTAGCCCTAAACGAGACTGTTATGGCTAAAAATATTGGTGTTTTGGCCAGAAAACCCTAAACAAGACCAAAATTTTGAAATTTACACCCCTAAGAGAGACGACGAGCATTCCCGCCCCTCTCATATGGGAGTCCCCCCTCCCCCAGGGTAGGCATGGAGATTTGCGGAAATCCAGTCAGCTTGATCGGCAAACTACAAGTACATATTTTGCATCACCGTGCGCGACACGACCAAGAATTCTCAAGTAAAACCATAATTGATGAAGCCTTAAAGTATATAACCTAATAAAACTTAGTTTGATCACCAAAAAGTCACGCACAAGGTCGATCGAGTTTACCTTCATTCCAATGATAGAGAACGTTATCCGAACCACATATAGAAACTTTAAGGACTTTCACAAGCAGTTCTCCTGTGCTAGGTTGTGGAATAGGAATGTCTTTGTAAATATAGGATGGTTTCTCCTCTTCTTTGATAAGCACTTTCATACAACCCGGCAAAGTCGACATTTTTTTTACGAATATCGATTGGGAGCCTGGTGACAAGAATAGCAAGTGACCAAAAGTAGTGGGAAGGGTGGCGACGGTAGAATTAATCCTTTATTATTCAAAGAAAATTATTAGAAACCTAGCTTTAAAATCTTAAGATAAAATTGAATTTTTCGTAGAAACTGCAGCATTTTGATGCCTTAAAAGATTAATAAGCCGCTTTAGTTCATTTTTTCTTAAAGGGTAAGCAAAGTACTTTCACCTTACCCTACCCCGGCAAGTGAAAAGATGCTCCCACACTGCTCAAAATGGCGGACGAGTTGGAGCAGATTGAAATCGGCTTCGAAGAAAGGCTGGAAGAAATCAACAACTGGCTTCGAAATGAAGGATACGAGAAATATAAAGAAGCCAGACGCCAATCAGAGGAAGAATCCCGCGAGGATCCTGAAACAGACCCATTTAAATCGAAATACAGCGCCCGAAGTATGTTGTCGGAATTGAAAGCAAAACTGGCATCGTTTCAAGACGATGACATTCCAAGCGAAAAAGTGAAGATCTTAACGGCCGCTCTTGATTATCAGATTGGACAAAACTACATTGAAACTGAGGAGCTAAGTACAGGCGAGGAGCACATTGAACGGTGTATAAAACTTCTCGAGGAACATCGCTTGGATAAAAGATGTTGTTCAATACACTTGCATGCTCTGAACGAGCTTGGGATTCTGTGGTCCAAAAGAGGCGATCCAGAAAAAGCTTTGGGATTCTTGCAGGATGCAGAGAAGTTGTATCATACTTATACTAAAGAAGAAGAAAGCGGCTCACCTTATGAGATCCATGAGTAAGTAAATATTATACATAATTTCAAGATACTACGGATTAATAATTAATGCGATATAATTAATAAATATTTGGATCTGTTAAACACTGACACTTTGGTCAGCATGCACTGCACATCCAACATATAAGGGGATATCTAGGATCTGCAAGTGTGATTTCAAAGCCTGTGAGCAGATTTATGTTACGACCACACACAAGCGGCAAAGCATTATGTAGCTAATTAGATGCCAGCCAGATTCAAACAGTAGTTTGCACCTCATGATCACCAGTTCACACTGCCTGCTGTCTCCCCCCCCCCCCCCCAAAACCAACAAACACTTCTCTTCTCGTGGCCCCACTGTTTGCACAATTGGACCAAAATTATGAACCTGCGGGGAACCTGTCTGCTTGCTAGTGAAAGCACAATATTGTTGTCACTTGCAGTTCATGGACTAAAAGTGGCTAAAAAACTTGCAAGTAGGCCTGTAATGATGCCACATAATGATACCAGTGATGAAATATTGATATTGCTAGGGTTAGAAAGATAAGGAAATTTGCAATTTTTCTAAGGCAGCTATTAGTAAGATCCACTCTACCAAGTCACCATGAACATTTCCATGCACGTTGGGCTAGTGAATAGACTGTTTGCAGTCCCCTTTATACCTGGGTTGCAAGAAGCTCACAAGAAAGGCCGTGCAGTACAGAATTAAGCTCATGAATCAAGTTTCAAGACAAAACTCATTGTCAACAGGCGTGTTTGTTTGTTGTGCATTAAAAAATTAAATAGCATACTGAAAAGAGGATGTTATCTTTTTGTGTCACTCTAGACTATTCTACCCTGAAGACAACTTCCATTCAGATCATGAGCGAGAAAGAGCATTTAGTGCAACCTTCACCCATACGTTATATTACTTAGCACAAGTCAATGCAGCCATGGGACATTCTAAGATAGGAGCGATGTATTGCCATACAACTCTATGTCGTCAACTGGAAACAGAGCAGTATGATCCAGTGGACTGGGCTGTAAACTGTGCCACACTCTCCCAGTACTACATTACACAAGGAAACTACACACTTTCAAGGCATTGTCTAGGTATGTATTAGTCTTGATTTCCTAAGTTATCATTTACTGTTCTTACATGTTTACAAAGGTCCATGGCGTCCATGGCTCTTGCGAGCTTATTTTGAGGTACATGTATGGTTTGGGCAAATGCTGGTCTGTTTTAAGACTGCTCTGGGTTGATTCAAAGCTCAGTGGCTACTGTTGTTGATTTCATCCATGTAACATATGCTTGGAGGTTTTAGTGTTTTTTTCAAGATCTTAGTTCTTGCTTACCAGTGGTCAATCCAAACCTTCAGGTAAGTGGGGGCCTTGAAAATCCAGACCCTGGAATAAGGGAGGGACCTGCTCTCAAAAAACAATTTTTCTCAGCCCTCTGGGCCTTAGTTTGGCCTTAAAATAAGGTGGGGCCCTGCCCTTCGAGCCCCTCCTGTAGGTGCACCTCTGGTTACTGCATCCCTATGGCTCCAAAAGCTCAAAATTTTACCTATTTTAAAAAATCCTTTATATCTATAAAGTAGTTCTTATGGTATGTATTGTTATCTTTTTATATAGCATGTTCCAGTCGTGTTTTCTCTGGAGCTGAAGAAACTGCTCCAGTAGAAGCTGTGACTGAGGATGACAGCCAAGATGAATGTGACAGAAAGGAAAAGATTCCCCGTAGGAAGGCTGACATCTCTAGGTGTTGGAGTAAATATTGTATGGAGGTGTTGAGGGCGTCAAGGGAAAAATGTGTTCAAGAATTGACAAGGGCTGATCAGAGTGATGAAGAACGAAACTCAGAGAAAGGTTTGAACAGTTAAAAAAAAAACCTCAGCTCATTGACTGTAAGATCACAGTATGATTCTATAATTTTATTAGAACCATCCTCAGGCACATCAAGTAAATGGTAATTGCTAGACTGTAAATTTTGACCACTTAAACAAAATTCAGTGGCTCAGGTGGGATTCAAAGCCACAACCTTCAGGTTGCATGACAGCTGATTTACCATCTGAGCTACAAAGCCATGACGGGAACAGCACATGAGTGAATCCCATTGATCTTGCATGTGTACAGTCTATTCCGGCAACAAACATGTTACAGGAATTATCATTTATCATAGTATTAGTGCTGTGAGATTTCTTGGTTCCCTTTGAAGAATTTGGTTCCAAACAATTTTATTGAAATGGTGATCTGACTCTTCATTTTTACCAAACTCATTCCCAGGGTCTTTTTTGGGGAGAGAGAGAACCTGGGGACAAGATTGCATTTTCACAATGTTTCTTGCCCCTTCCCCCTTAAACCTGCCCTTACCCAACAAACATACTTGGGTTGACACATAGCAACTTTTGTAGTACTGCTGCTGTTTCTTACTGTTTCCTTGACTAACCTCAAGCTTTACTTTTACAGAGGTTCCTGATGAAGGTGCCAGAGGTGGAGAAGGGGATGAAGAAGGTGATAGGAAAGAGCCCCTGCGATTTGAGTCCCTGGAAGTGACATCCCTAGAACAGTCAGTACCAGACCACCTGATTAAAACATATGATGAGGTAAACACAAAAGCACTCACCCTTATTACATAGGTACAAAGATAAGAAATAGACAAATTACAGAAGCTGCATGTAATTTATCCATGATACTCGCTTTCTGATAAAACGGTCCAGAAATCATTCACCTTCATCCAGTGCAGCATGTACTCCAGAATTTATACCAAACGATCAAATTGTTCTACTAACCTTAATCTCGTCCCCAGAGCCCGCTTTTCTTTTGGTCAGCGCCAAGAACATGGAGTTAGACTTTCGAAGAATTTGCTTAGGAATACTTTTTCTTTTGGGGAAGCAGAACCTTCGAACGTGTAACTCGCCTAAACGGTTTAAAACCCACTCTAGGAACACAGAGAAGTCAAAATAATCTAAAACAACCAAATGTAAGCCAATTTAATTTCAATTATTTTCCACATGTAGTATTAAGAGCAATTTTCGAAGTGTATTCTCATACATTGTCTTACGGCTGAAAACACAACGCAATCGCCAACATCAATATGTCACGTTGATCGAATACAACGTCTGGGCCGCCTCTGATGCAGAGTTCTCATTTTTCAGTAAGCCACTGCCTCTCTGAAACCTCTATTTTTATTCGCCCGTTTTAAACACTGCTTCTATTGTTTTCTAGGGCTAGGGGCATAGTTCAGTTGTGACCTGTTCGTTATTGTTTTAAGAACCAATGACGTGTCTCCTTCCGAGAGTTAGTGCTAGATTGTCATCCAATCAGTTTTGAACATTAACGACCGAAAGTCCATGAATCTCGGATTTTCGCGTCGGATTTGGTCAGAGGCCGCGTTGTTGGTGCTGCAAAAGAAAAGCGGTCTGTGTGGACGAGATTGTACTAACCCAGCAAATGGTATCACTTGATTATAGATCTTATATTTTTCTTCTCCATGTCAATAGGCGCGTGTCCTGTTTCTGGAGGGTCAGAAGTGGCTCAACATTGCCAAAGAATTCTATGTGCTGGACGGTCACGTGTCCAATCACGTGGAAATCTTGCAGGACATGAGCCAGCTATACAAACTGCTGGCCTTCTTTGACGAAGACTTTGAGAGGAGATGCAAGATGCACAAACGACGAGTAGACACGCTGAGTGAAGTACTTGTCGAGTTAAATCCTCAGCATTACCTCTTGGTGTGCAGACAACTCATGTTTGAAATCGCGGAATCCTACAGCGACATGGTGGATTTGAAAATGGCCATTGCCGAAGAGTCGGGAGGGCCCCCGAGCGTGCACGCGGTGAAGAAAATAAACACATTAATTAACCAGAGCGTGAAGTTTTTCCAGAGCTTTATCGATTCATTGAAGCACAAGGGTGTATTGCCCGAGACGTTTGCTGAGGACACTGTGCGCCCGGCTCTGGTGGCGCAGTTTTACGTTGCACGGCTGTACTCCAAGTTGATATGCGCTGATAAAACCGGCAAGGTTGAAAATCTGAAAAAGAGTTTAGATATATACCAGTATCTGGTGAAATATTGCGATACTCACCCTGATATGCCGGATATCGTATTTAAGGACGAGCTCGGGGTATCTCGGGAGATGGCAAATCTTCTTCCTCTAAAGATGGACAAAATCATGATGTCCTAGCCATGACATTTGCTGTGTGCACTAGAAATCTTTGACACTTACGATAAAAAAAGATATTTGGTTTGTACAAAATAGTATGTCGAACTTCGCTGACTGACGTATTCTGTGCCTAAATAGAGTTTGTCAGCAAGCGAAAACATTGTAGATAACAGAGTGTTTTATGAGTTTTGAAAAACGTTATGACCAGGCATGACATTTCCCGTGTGCACTAAAAAATTTTGACACTTCACGTAAAAGATAAAAATTTGGTTTCAGCTTTGTGAGTTGATAAATACCTTTGTACAAAATAGTTTGTCTTGACCTTCGCTGGGTGACGTATTATTTACCGATAGAGAACGTCAGCAAGCGCAAACATTGTATAGAGCTGAGTGCGATTAAAAGTAGTGTACTGCCTTGTACGTTTTTGATGAGTTTTGAAAAACGTTATGACCAGTATTCTAGTCTAAAGGGATTCAACAGAAGGGGAGGGGGAAAGGAAGCAGTGCGGCGGCCGTCAGTTTAAAAATTAAGAGTGGCCGTCAGCAAATATCGCCTGGAGGTATGCAAAATGAAAAAGTCGAGTGGAACTATTGCTAAAAAATACTTAAGTTCAATCAGAATGATGTTACGACGGTTTGACCCCTCTCGTATCTGTTTTCAACGGATACATACTCGACTTAAAAAAACACCCACCTAGGAACAAAAAGATACATTCGAATAAATAGCCCTTTTGCATGTTTACGTCAGACTGGCTAGTTTCGCAACCTAGCCTCGATTTCGTAGTGCAAACTTTTATCATGAACGAATTCCCAAAGCATCAAAGATAAAAAGAATAACCGCGTGGAAACTGCATGAAGATGGCAGAGGTTTGAGAACAATTCGCGTAAACGAGATTTGGTGATGAATTTTGAGCATGCCTGGCCGGGGTTGTGTTCCTGGGCAAGACACTTTACTTTCACAGTGCCTCACCCCACCCAGGTGTATTAATGGTACCGGCGACTTAAATGCTGGGGGGTACCCTGCGATGGGCAAGCATCCCATCCAGGGGGGAGTAGAATTACTGAAACCGGGATAAGCTCTGGCCTGATGGGCCAGACGTTTACGACCGTTTAAATTCAGTCAAAATCAACAGAGAAAAAAATACAGTGGATGCGGAAGCAAATCCAAGGGAAACTACTTTCGGATCGAGTTATCAGGAGATTTGAGAAATTGGAATTTTACTGTACTGTACCGTATTTTCGCCAATAAGCGCTGCATTTGACAAAAAAGTTTACAGGCGCCGCCCCCCAATTAAGCGCCGCAGTCCCGATGCGGCGCTTATTCGAGGAATTCCGTATAACCAAAAAACAACTACAAAGCAACTCTAAAACAGCATTGGAAATTTCTTAACATCAAAAACAATGTTCTTCAATTCAAAGTGATTGTATTTCACCGAACACCCATTAAGGGACGGACCATTATTTTTTGGAGGGGGGGGGGGGGGGATGGAAAATATTGAAAAAAATTGTTTGCAGGGCCTGGAAAGACAAAATAAATTGTTTGCAAAAACGATAAGTATAACAAAAATAGTAAGAATTTCGAAAAAAAAATGTTTGCAGAGGTGCATAAACTAAAAAAAAAAGTTTGCAGAGGAAAATTTTTCATCCCCCCTCCAAGAAAATAATGGTCCGTCCCTAAGTTCTCTCTCCAAAATTCTTGCAATACGTAGTTCTGTTTTGAAGGCCATGAGCTTTGGCGGCACAAGCCCAACTTCTCTCTTCCTTTTTCCTGTTACCTGTGTTAGTAGCCTGTTCTCAGCGTTTGCTTCGTACAGATAAAAAATATACCGTTAAATTAAAAGAAAAGATTTTTTTACCGCGTCCAATTTTTAAATAAGCGCCCCCTCAAATAAGCGCCGCCCTCGAATAAGCGCCAAATTTGACACGCGAAAAATTTAATAAGCGCGCGGCGCTTTTTCGAGTAAATACCGTAATTACTTTCCAATCTTCTTTCTCATAACCCTTTACCCTTGGTTAGGTAGGTAAGTTAAAGGAGAAGTTCACTCCAGAATGGCCATTTATTTTCTTTACGTCATTAAAAAGTTTACACAAAGATCTGTTATTCACCAAAATTTCAGCCTCCAACGTTCGCTATAACCCTACGAAATCTATCTCAAACTTCGACAACTGAACGCCGCCATCTTGGAGCTGGTAATGTATGCGTGACGTCAAAGAGCTCAGCCTGAAGTTTGACGGGGAAATTTTAATAGTCGAAACTCCTTGTTTTTTGTATTTCTTGGAGCTCTGTTTGAGCAAAACGGAGCTGCACAAAGAGGCATTTTGACAAACAAAAGCCACTACGTCACGCATACATTACCAGCTCCAAGATGGCGGCGTCCAGTTGTCGAGTTTTGCATAAGATTTCGTAGGGTTATAGCGCACGTTGGGGGGTAAAATTTTTGTGAATAACATATCTTTGTATAAACTTTTTATTGGCGTAAAGAAAATAAATGGCCATTCTGAAGTGAACTTCTCCTTTAAAGTTCCCTAAAGAACAATCAACGAGTCCTTTGAAAAAAAGAAAGAACGGAATACTTTATTCCTTCTTAGTTAAGTTAGCACGAAGCATTACAGTTTATATTATCGGTGCCTTGCCATTTGTAAAAGGAGGCCATACATTTATGACTAATGATATGATAAACATGAGTAACAATATAAATCCACACCCTGCGAGTTTAGAGGGCACTTTCCACGAAAACTTGCTTAGATTACTAGAATATTCATTCTTTGTGCTACAATTTTGATTACGAACTTCATTACTTTCCCATAACTAGTTACATTTCTAGAACTCCTAAATTAAGAGTTGATGACATTTAAGGAAACAGCTGATAATAATCCCTGATCCATAAAAACTGCAGTTACTGTTAAAAGAAAAATGATGCTATTTTGATACTGCACTTCGGCTTTAATCCCTGATCCTACATACCTTGTTAAAAGTCTGCCACTGTAATTAAGGTAACAATGGCTACACTTACAGACTTGACCACGAACTGCTCCCCACCTCGCCTCCCCCCCCCCCCCCCCCATCCCGACCTCCCACTACAGAGGAACGTAAAACAGAACCCGGCCACAAGAGAAGCGGCGAAAATATAGTCTACATACTACACCCAAGGGGTTCAACGATATCCACCATTCGTTTTAAATTCTCATTCACAGCCACCACTCGAGTCGTCACGCAACGCTTCTCTCCTCCTGCTGGGCAGAAGGATTGCGTGACATCCAAAATGACGACTGAAGGAGTTTACAAGTTACATATAAATGTCACAAGACTATACTCAACCATACATTGCATTAAAAAATCGCGATCCTGGGGTCAGTTCAAAACATTTACAAGTGTAATTAACAAGTGTTGCTATTGTTTTAGAAGTTGAAAACAAAAGCTACACTTGTAAATGTTTAATTGAATTGACCACAGGTAATTTTGCATTATATAGGAGTATATTGCCATAGCAGCCCCGATAAAAACGAACGCTGAAGCTCACACGTGACAAAGTTACGACATTAACTTGCATGGCGAAGAAATTTGCGACGAGATTTATTGCATATCGAAGTTGCATTGTATATTTTGCCTACATGCCAAGGTGCGTTAAGAAAACCGATTCTTAATTCCTTAGTGCGAAGAAAGTACGTTGAATCTAGCAATCGGAATAATACGAAAATATCCAGTATTGTCAGCGGTTATAAAGTATTAAGAGCTATCTCGGGTCCAGTCCACTCGATTACTTGTCGTTCCCTTCAGGCGGCGGGCGATTCTGAAGGTGTAGTATGTCCTTGAGTGAATCACTCATGTAGTAAGGCTTCTCTGCACTGCCGTCATTGATCTTGAGATCCTCCACTAGAAAGTAATACATGAGATTTGACATCATCATCAAAAATATACCTTCAGTTGAAAGCTTTATCAGCCACCAGGGGGGGAATAATTTCTTTTAGGACCTTTCGAGGGGGGGGGGCTTATTTCAATTGATATAACAGATAGGGTACACATAAAAGAAATAAAGCGGACTTAGAAATGTTTTAGTGCTGTTTGGTAACACATTTTCACAAAGTAGCAACAAAAACGAGTAAATGTGGTGGAAGTCTTATTAATCTAGACGGGGTGGATTATTGTAGATGGGGCCTAAAAAAGTGGGGGGGGGGGGCGGGGCTAATTGGAGCATTTGCGGTATACATTTTTTTACACTTTTACGAGATCTCAGACCAAAGTGGTATCATCGAGACAGATACAGGTTTTAAGATTTTGTTGTCCTCGATTGCATTTGTCTTCGGAATGAAAGAGAACTGAGAAGATTATCAGACTGTATCTACATGTACACTGTATACTCACAGAAGCACAGGAATATGGTGTCGATGGCCATGTCATACACATCAAAGAACAGGATTGCCACTGCGTATGCAAAAATCACCATGGCCTGGAGGTTGGATAAAAGTGGATTTTATTACGTCGAAGCTTTTCAGATATTAAACTGGCACAGCCAATCGTTCTATAATCAGACAGCCTTGGGACCGATACAAGTGTCTGCTTATGGTGGGGTATAAAATGTAGTGTGGGCGTGTGTGCCCAGGGCCAGTCCCATGACTGAGTGTCTGCCAAGGGGAGGGCGCGCACGGGAGATTTAAAATGTAGGTCTGTCAACCGGCACCATTACCGAATGTCTGCTTAGGAGAGTTGTCAGCCCACTGAAAGTTTTTGGTAGCAGAGGTTTGATTGTATCTATAAAGCCTGGTTCTCACTGACACGACACGACGACGTAAAGAAAAGATCATATTTTTTTTCGTTGTTGTTATGCTTATGTCATAATCATTATCAATTATCATTTCTGCTATGTAGTTATGTTGAATGTGTTGTTCACACTGAAAACATAAAACATCGATGCAGCTTTGCGTTTGCGTGACCTTGCCGTTGTGTCGTTATGTCGCTAAAATGTGAAGCTGGCTCAACTCTGCAAGGTCCCATTTAAAGTTCGTTTATTTTCCTGCTGACACTTTATCAGGGTCACAGTAGAATTTACTAAGCAACCATGCTGCCAGCAAGTGCCTGTTTTCTGGCCAGTAAGTAAGTTACGGACAGTAAGAGCCCTGGTTAAAACATGCAGGCTCTTAAAGGGACTGTGTCACGGATTTACCTAAATTAAGGCAAGGGAAATGGCAACCAAATTCGTTGAAATATAAAAATGACAGCTTTAAACAGTGAAGGAACATTTCAATAACATAGCAAATACAAAAGAAGGTACGGAAAGCCAAAAGCGGCGAAGACTAAAACGGATTGCGTTATAGGTTTTTGAAATATTGTTGGGCTGAACAGTTTTGAAAGTTACTCTTGTTCGCTTGTAATTTTAAATTATAACGCCCGGGAGACACATTTGGTGCAATGAAGCTATAGGTTTCATGGCGAGTATTTAGCAGACCTTAGCAAAATAAACTTAACTCAGCCGTGACGCAGTCCCTTTAAGCAAAAGAAGTACAGAAAGCGTTTGTTAGCGCTCAAAAAGGAACAAGCAGAACTAAGAAGGGTAGCAAATGATTATACGCGATAACAACAACCTTGGAGTCTTAAAAGAACTTACAATCACTGGCACGACATCATACTGAAGTGTAGCAGGATCATCGCTGCTTATTTTGTCAAACCAAAAGAAACTGCAAACACCTGACAAAAAAAATATACATTCAAATAAATACACATCACTTAGAATAATTCTAGCCTGCGTAGCAGGCGTAATAGGGGAGGGGGAAGGAGGAAGGTAACAAGTAATTCTCATTCAGCCTCCAAAACCTGAACATAGGCTCGACTTTTGCCTCTCTCTGAGTGATGTCTTCGATGAGCGCGGGCTGACATTCCCGAACAGCGACTGTTGTACTACAGCAACCCTCCAAGTTAAGACCATTTTAGTCACCATGGCGAGTAAAATTTTGGACCTGGCGACAAAATAGAAACCGAAGTCGCCAAAATTGAGAAGACCGATCGAAAGCGTGAACTTAATTTAGCGACTAAAATTTTTCACTGGCAACCAAACTTGAGGAGGGCCACTAAGGAAAAAAATAAACTTGAAAGGTTGCAGAGCCTAACCTGAATACTGACCAATATCTAACCTCTCATCACATGAAGTGTCAAAACTGATCAACATGTGATTTCTTCACATGGTTAGCAGACGGCTAACGGGCACAAAAAAACAGTGCTGTCTTGATGCGTCACCAAATTCTCCCAACGTACATTAAAAAATATAAGGCGATAAGGTAAGAAGAATTAATATAGCAATACAGAATAAAACCTTAACGTACCAACAATTCCAACCACCAGCAGCTTGCCCAGGAACAGTAGGAAGGTCGTCACACTGTTGACTGCTACTACCCTGTTGAAAATGGACATTGTTATATAGTAAGAAAATCTTTCCCAACAGCCCTTCACAAGCGTGCTCCTACTGGCTAATTCGAGGTCACATCTCACAATAAAACAGTTTCCCGCCAAAAGTCTTTGAGCGGGCAACATTGCAAAATCTATGACGTCAAAGGGTAACATTGCAATGTTGCCCGCGCATGTCGACCGACGAGCGCCATTTTTTCTAAGTCTTTGTTGTGCTATATAACAAAACACTAACTGACCCCTTGGGAAACAGTTATCCTCGATTGCTAACAAAAAAACTGTAGTACCCGTACCTTAGTGGAATAACTACCAGAGAGCTTTACATTCTTGTACAAAACAACTTGAACAGATTTACAAAGTGAACAGATCCCCTGTATATAAGCCTCAATTTATAAAAACTTAGTCCAGTCCCTTAACGACTTTCTCACCTCAGCACATTTTCCAGTAACAGCATGAAGGCCTCCTTTGCAGAACTGCAGAAATTGGTTCCTTTTATGGCAATCTAAATTAAAAATAACGCAACAAAAAATTCAAATAAAAGTTTGGTTATGTGAAAGGTGCTTCTTCGTCTCCTATTTAAAATTGGCAGTGTAAACACGTAGGCGCGTGTTTTGTTTCTCAGGGGCGTAGCCAGGAGAGGATTCCAGGGGTTTTCGGAACCCCCCTTTCTGAATTTCGCGGAATGAAATCTTAGGCCCGGGCCAAACGTCGAACTTCACATGAGTCGAACCTAATGCAAATGAGCAAAACCTATTGCTTTTGGTCATTTGTATTAGGTTAGACTCATGTGAAAAACGACGTTTGGCCCGGGCCTTAGCTCTAGAAGAAAAAGAAAAGAAACTATAATTTTAAAAGACATTATATGCTAGTTTACATCGAGGGTTAAAATATTTCATAAAATAACTGAGATTCTACGTGAACTCTATCTGGTAAAGACCTACGTATTATTGTACCGCTAAACTCCCACTTCCTGACACCATAACACTATGCTTGACTATGCGTAAGGACGCTTAATGGAACTAATCGTCATTCTAAATAACTTAGCCAGTGTGTAAGGTTTGTAAAATGCTAGCTATGTTTCAGTTGGCAGTGTAATTATTCGAAATTCGTGCTCTAAATCAAGGAAAAGCCATTTCTGAGGTCGTAAATACAAAAGTTTTCAGTTTCTTACTATAATGTAAGCATTCTTGTTGAGGAACTTGAGGCATTTCTCCAAGCACCAGAAACAACACTTGCAGCAGCTGAAAAGGAAAATATATACATCTTTTATTCATAAAATCCCGCAAAAATTAGTGGTATATGGAGTATACAAAAAAAATGGTAGAAAGGTCTTTGTAGTGTTAAACACTTTAAACGTACGAACTTTTCGGTCTTAACCTTTCTTCAGTGTGGTGAAATGCGACGTCACCAAGTTGCACCATACAAAAAAATCCAACGGTATGCGCGTGTAGTTTGCGCGCAAGAAACAGTCATTTTATTCTACGGTGTATAGAGGAATCTTTGTTTACAGCATTTGCCTCATTAACATAAGCGCTTCGCTTTCTGATCGAGCTACAAAAATATCAATTCTGACTAGTGAAAGTACATGGTACGATTAAATTTTCGCTATATTTCGTGATTGCAAAAACGCAAAAAAATGAAGTATTTAAAAGTAGCAAAATATTAGAATTTGTACTGTTAAACAATACAACCATAGAATATACTGACCACATGATGAACTTGACAATTTTATTATCCTGTCCCGATTCTAAGATTTAAATCAGATTAATTAAATCACAATTAGTTTTGTTAATATGTTTCTTTCACTCACTTCTTACAAAAGTCGAATTAAAGTTTTAAGGCCAAGTGAAATAAAAAAATGTTTCTCGTCCGGATATTTATCAAAGAGCTAGCTACGTTTTTTTTTTTGTTATTAATTTTGTTATTTCTTCCATCGTCAAATTCTCCAGAAGCGAACTTGCAAAATAAATCCTGCAAGGTCATTGACCTATCCAGTGCAACCCTAGCGTACCGATGCTTTGAAATTTTGGCCTGAGTTCGTGAAAACCCTTCTCTTTAAAACGCAGAAAAAAAGCCACCTCTTACAGAATTTTCCGTTGTTCTAACGTCTGTTGTTTTTGTTTTTTTTCGTTCCAACTTTTCTAATAACAAATAATAAAAAAAGGCGGCCCCCAAAAAAATTAAGCGATGGGAACAAGAAACATTTTTTTTTTACTTGGCCTAAAAGCCAAGGGATAATAAATGGGATTTCACAATTACGATGTCCGCACCTTTAATTTTGTGATCAATGTACTCCAACACTGCTCTGATGAACTGGACAATTGCAATGATGGCGGCTCCGAAGGCCAGTGAACCAGTATGGTATCTGTAGAAAAACATGTTTTATACATCAGTAATAATCCACTACTTTTTTGTCTGATTTTAGCCAACTCGGCCTTCGGCTTCGTCGGCTAAGTATCAGGCGATATTTCGCGCGATTTCGGAAGATAATAGTTAAATAACTGGAACTGGGACAACCCGACAAAAAAAAACCAAGTCCTTCAGGTTGGAGTTTGGGTTTGGAGCAAATCACCCCACCCCGCAAAACAACCGCCGAATACAGAAACTACGAAAAAAAGGGAAACAGTCCGATTCTCCAATAGGTGGGCAATACCGTAAAATTCCGGTTATAAAGCCCCGCTTATAAGCCCCCCTGGTTATGGGCCCATCTACCTGGAAACAAAAAAAAAATACATCCGGTTATAGGCCCCCCCGAATATAAGCCCCCCTCTACTGGATGACAATACTAAACAGGGCTAAATGTTGCTTTATTATCACTTTTTAACTTAAAACGTATTTCGATCAACGCTGCCGTGGCTCTTTTCGAAACTTTTTTCTATTCCGCTTAAAAGCCCTTCCGGGTATAAGCCCCTCCGTTTATAAGCTCCAGGGCTTATGATCAAAATTTTACGGTATATTAAGATTTGGAAAGCTCTGTTTAACGAAAAGAACACCATCAAATATACAGTGGCGTAAATATTTACCTTAAGGTGCGCCAGAGAGATACAAAGATGGGAAATGTGGGAACATCCTGTCAAGAAACAAATAAACAAATCAAATAATAATCAGACACCTTCAGAGCCTAGAAATTCAGAGGTAAAATAGTTAAATTTATGCATCCATTGTCAACATTCGTAAGATTTACGAACAGTTCCGACAAGGAACTGCAAAGTTCTTGAGCTTCAGTATAAATTACTATGCACAACAGTTAGCATACAATGCACTCTGGTTAGCCTTCTATTTACTTTGGTAAACCTACGCACTTCGGTTAGCCTGTTTACATTGGTAAGGGTAACACATTATCTAGTTAAAATTTACGAAATCTGGGAGCCAGCTCCCTGGTGGCTCAGTGGTCATCACACTCAGCCACCAACGCACAACGCGGGCAAGATACTATTAGAAACTAATAATTTTGTTGAATAAGATGTATTTACCTCTTTTTGGTAGGTAAAATACCACTGTGCGAATGCACCAGCCAACACACACTGGCCAAGAGCAATGATAAAGTTCATTATCCACAGCCAGCCAAAGAAGTTGAAAACTTGCATGCGAAACAGGTGACTGGAAAATAAAAGTTAAAATAAGAAAGGCTCTGTACAGCTTCATACTATGTAAGCTCACCAACACGATCTGCTAAAAGTTAGTATAGACCTAATAAATAATAAAGATGGTTAATTTTAAAGTGTATATGACACGAAATCTTTTATTGGCTTTTTTCTTTCGTTGATATGTTTCGATAAAGGATTCATAGTTAAAATTTGTCCAAAAAAAAATTCCGTCATTTTTTGCCGCCGAAATGTCCTCTCAGCATCTTGAAAATTCATAAAAGTAGACGTCACAAGCTACGTGACGAACCTTTTGGCCGCGCGCCGCTATGACAATAGGTACGTCACGTCACCTTTGTGACGTCTACTTGTTTGATGAATTTTCAAGATGGCTGAGAGGGACATTTCGGAGGCAAATAACTATTCAAAGTGGCTATGAGCCACTAAACTCGGAAAATTTATTATGAAACAAGAATCGAAAACAACAAACTGACAAATAGAGATTTGCTAAAACAAATGATGTTAAACTTTCCACAATTCAGTTCACTTCACTTAGTTTCATTGTCATCTAGCTGCTCATCGAGAGCAGGCCGAAAGGGCAAGGGATAGAGTTCCCAACGGTTGCAAATTGTTTTCTTTCTTTTTATTTTTCCTTTTTGTTTTTTGAAGGTTAGGCAAAATAATAATATCATTAGAAAAAGTAAGTTTTGGTCTCTTTTGTTTAGATATTTTTAGGTGTTTTAATGTTCTTATTCTCGTCGTCTTATTCGCTTGCTTTACGTTTTTAATTATATCTTGTACAACTATGCATGTCATTCGCACAAAGTTATTTTTTAGCCATTTTTAGCCTTTTTATTCTTATTGTCTATTGTTTGTATGTACATATTTTAGCGCTTTTACTTTATTTACACATGTAATTTTATTCAAACTAAATGACCGTCGAACGGTCGAACGTCGTTTTCTTAGCGTTAATTTTATTATATCAATTCAAAAACTTTTTTCGTATTAATTAATTAATTAATTAATTAAATTTTTACAGGAATCGAGGGAAGGAGTGAAGGAGGGAAGGAGTGAAATCGCAAAAAAATGGAATTTTCCGAGTTAAAGTGACGGAAATTTTTTGGGACAAATTTTAACTATCAATCCTTTATTTAAGCATATCAACGAAAGAAAAAAGCCAATAAAAATTTCGTTCATAAAACTTTAAGCTCGGTGATAAATAATGAAGATGAATTTTTCAACAATGACACGAGCATGGGACAAAGAAAAAATCTGAGTACCCGACGGGATGATTTCGATATTGCTGATCCTAGCAGTATGCAGGACGCTTCTCACATATCAACCTAGTAAATGACCAAGCTCACCACGAGTCTCTCATAGCTCAATCCACAAAAATAACTGGTTAGAGCGCCCAACCGGTACTGATCTGGGAGGCCATGGGATAGATTCCCATCCGGGACTCAGACTTTTTCTTTGTCCCATGCTCGTGTCATTGTTGAAAAATTGATCTTCATTAGTGTAGACCTTATGGAAAATTGGCTGCTATTATCTTCTGTCGTCTGGCCAAATCTTTTAAAATGTTGATGATGACACTTAAAACATTATTGGCATAATACGCTACTCTGAGAAGTTTTAGTGTTTTTGGTTTAAATCCTGCAAAGTTGTGCATGGAAAGCTTGCCTAGCCTTGCTTTCATGCCGTTTTTGGCATTATAAATAATAATAATAAAAACATATTTAAACAGGATGAGCATTTCGTTTTCTGCTTCAACATGGGTCCTGGGTTAAAATAAATAAATGAATAGTATAAAAAGGTAATAAAAACAGTAAAGCTATATAAAAAATCTAAGAAAGACATAAAAAGCGAAAAGACTAGAACTAGATTCATATAAAATTATAAAAATATCGGCCCCTTTATATGTCCTTGTAACACTTCCCAGAAGATAGGAATATAGCCTTAAAGCACCATACACTGATTTACTTTGACTTGATCTTAAAGGTAAAGTAATTTGATTCTCTTGACAAAATAAATGTTTCTTCTTGTAGAGTTAAAAACGAAATGGCAGCCATATTACCACTGGGTCTATCTAACGAACGTGTACAGCTTAATACGCACTTAAACAATTCTGCGCACAAAAAATAGAAAGAGAATAGAAACACTTCAAATAACCTCTCTTGATGATCAACCTTTGCATTAAGAGTATAAAGGCTAGGGCTTCTACAGAGTTTACTGGCACATAATAGGAAAAAAAAAAAGGAAAAAAAAAAAAAAAAAATGGACACGAAGAAAAATATACCTGTTACGACCATGACATAATAACAAAGCAAAGATAAAGAAACTTACACATTCTCCACAAAACCAGCCAAAACACAACTTGCACTGGTTTTTGGATGCTTGGATTCGAAAGTCTAACAGCAAAAGAAGAAACAAAAAACGGTGGTCAATAACAGAGCAAACTTAAACAGGGGCTTTTGTGGAGATTTAACTTAATGGCTGAGCGGGAACTGGCTGAAACTCAGTTTGCTCTTAAAACCTAGAACTCATTTCTTATTCAGAGGCTTTGTTCTAAGAGCATGCAGGTGCAAAACACCTATACAACTAGCTTTACAATAACAGGAGATTGTGTTGTTTCAAAATCTACCTTTTTACCGAAAAATGTCCATTTACAGTTACAACTATAGTTGATAGAAGGGTTTCCTCCACCAACAATGTTACATTTCGGTAATTTCTTGACATTCTCTGTCTTTGCTATTCTTTGAACGCACGATTTTGGAGTTAAAATATTAAAAATATCTTTGTTAACTGCTATAAATTTCGTTGAAATCTCAGCCTCGTCAGGCATGTTCCACCATCTTGGATTCTAGATGTTTTGGTCATCTAGAATCCAAGATGGTGGAACATGCCTGACGAGGCTGAGATTTCAACGAAATTTATAGCAGTTAACAAAGATATTTTTAATATTTTAACTCCAAAATCGTGCGTTCAAAGAATAGCAAAGACAGAGAATGTCAAGAAATTACCGAAGTTTATCTAATTCTTTGATGTTTTATCGCTTCGACGAAAGAACTTTCTGAAGCACAACTATGTTAAAACTTCAAGCCTTAACTGTTAATAAACCTTAAAGTTTAACTGATTTTTTTACCTTTGGGTCACAGTCAGTCTCGTTCGTTAAGTTGTATTGATCATTTTCTGGGACATCAATCACCTTGTACTCTGCTGTGCCATTGGTTACCAAGTAGCTACCCAGCAGTTAAGATTCATAAGCTTTTAACAGTTCACAATTTCCATGTTCTTCATGGACAACATGAGTGGTTAACGCCAGTTTATCAGGTTGTCATTATAAAATAAATAAAATAAATAAATAAATAAAAATTTGCTGGCACGTCCACGATGTGGCTATTCCTCCACTGTTTCCAGATCGAATTGGAATTTAGAAGTGTTGGTTTTTGTGAAGGGAAGAAAACCGGAGAACCCGGAAAAAACTCGGACGCGATCCAACAACAAATTTAACCCAGAAATGATGCCGGGTCTGGGAATCGAACTCAGGGCAGAAACTAGCTGGTTATTATGACAGACAGCTATGCAACTCAAAAGTTTCAGAATGATCAAAATACAACACCCAAGGCCAGAGTCCCACTTGGAGTTATAAATGCTAATTTTGTTGCGCAGCCATGCAGCTTCTCCAGTCCTGGTTTGTGTATCAAACTTAATAAAGGGTGATCTTTTGCTGGCGTCATTGTTTACATTTTGCCTTTTTAACATACGACTTTGTGTAGATAAGACGTCATAATCGCCGAAACTTTCAGCTCTTTGCATGTAATACAGAAGAAGATATTAGCTTTCAAAAACTGCAACATTTCTGGCTGACAAAAGCGCTAATAGGCCTATACATTCTTTGTTGAATTTTCAAACCTGAATCACATAAAAATTATTTAACATATCGGGCTTAAATGTATAGCGAAAGTAAATTGTGCCGTGTTCTTTCAATATTCAGAATTGATATTAATCTTTGTAGCTTAATCAAAAACTGAAGCGCTTACATAGTAAAGAGGCAAATATTGTAATCAAAATTCCCCTATACTCAATTAAATGGAACTTTATTTTTAGCAAAATGATCACTATGACAATAAGATAAAAATTAGCTATGTGTTCATAATGATAGAATACTGAAAGGTATGTCACCTCCACCTTACTGCAGCATCACTTTCTTTTACTGCAGACATGCTTTTAAAAAGGTAGTTTTGTTAAAGGATACACATTAACAGCTATGAACCAAGTAAACAACGCAAGCTGCAACAACCAGGGAATAAGGGGAAAGAACAAAGATGACTTGATTGCTGCAACAGCCCTGAAAAAGAACAAAACGAAAAATTGTCATAGAAAGCGGTGGTACCTGTACATCCTAGCTGGAGGGTCTATAGTAAATACTCTGGCGGTCTGGCCTTGATCTACATAGAAAGAGGATGATCCTAGCGCTAGGATCATTCTCCTTTCAAGTAAAATGGAATGATCCTAGTGCTAGGATCATCCGAGCACCACATGTCTTCAGCTTTCAGTTTACAATTGAAGGGTTGCATTTGGCCATAAGGCTAGGATCGTCCCTCATCTCAGATAGGATGATCTTTATTATCTGGCAGTTCACGGTCAAGAAATGTATGGCGGTCTCTGTCTTCAGGAGAAAGTAAAAGAAATTTGCAGCCTTGGATGACAAAAATATGGCGGTCTGCGGACTGATCGACCCCTATAACAGACCCTCTAGCTGTAACTTAAGAATAATAATTTCCATTCAATAATTATTTTATAACCACTTCTGTTCTGAAACGAATACAAACACTGAGTCATGCTAGACCCCTGTGGAGAACTCCAATATGAAAATGAAACAGGAAAATACTTGCTGAAAGTTTTAAAACGAGGAAGCCCTCAAGGAACATGTACATGTGTCAGTATGTGTGGCTCCAGTTAATATCCACTTCTTTCAGAAATCGATGACGTTTTTAAAAGCCAAAGTTTTTAAAAGAAAGTATGAAGACCTAAACCGAATTTCCAGATCAACCAAAAAAATGCTCTATGGGGGGAGTGTGGAGATTTTCTTGAACATAATCTTGCTTTTAAATGGGCATGACTTAAACTGATGTAAGGCAGAAGGGTCAAGTCTGCGTTTGCGGCTAGTAGCACTTACGATAAGCCCTTAAACCTGGTTACTGTAGCATGAAGTAACTGGGAGTATTTCTATTCTCTCCTAAATGGAACGCTAGCCCATCACAGCTGATGTTACGGCACTGCGAGAGTACTGTACATGTTGCATCTTACCCAAGAACACAGTCGGCACAATGACCCAAGACAGGGTTTGAACCCAGACCACCCAATCCAAAGTCCAGGATGCAGACTAGTCTTTAGTCCATTGCGCCGTCCACAAATTTGATATAAGCTCAGCAGAATATAAATTTTTTATATCTTACCCTAAATTACAACACTTTGCAGAATCATTTTTGTTTCTGGGAGTACTTAATGTTCAACTGTCAGCAGACAGTTTTAATGTTGACATACTTGCTGGCTTCCTTGATCATGGAAATAGCAATCCTGATTCTTTTACACAGCACCAGAACAATCAACAGAAGAATAACCAACAAAACCGTCAGGAAAATACCTATGAACAAATCAAACATTTCACACTTGTAAATAACGTTAAATGTAAAAATGATACTGTTTTCAGGGGGGGGGGCGGCAGATCCAGGGATTGTCTTAGGAGGGGGTGCACCACTAAGGTATGGCATAACTGACTTTTGTTTTCCAGAATACCACTTGTATTAGAAAGCCACAGGTCAACTCAGGGGAGGGGGGTGCACCCCCCTTGCACCCTACCCCTAGATACGCCCCTGGTTTTGTTTAGCAGATCATGCACTTACCCAAGCCAAGCCAAGTATCTTTGGAATTTGTGTAACTATCCAGGTCAGTAGTAAACTTGAGCTCAAAGTCCTGGCTGGTACCAGAGTCTTCTAGGAACTTGTACTTGGCGTAGCAGAAGTACATGCCTAAAAAAAGAGAGTAACCACAATAATTTTTCAGTGAGTAGCCAAATGCAGAGCAAATATACATGTAAAAGTCTTGAGTTAGTTTTTCTTTTCAAATCTCTGTTCTCATACAAGTACGACTTTACCTAACATATTACAGCAATAATATCAATTTGTACTGTACAACAGTTGTAGTACAATTCATGTAGGTATTGATGAAGTAAGCAGATATCAAGTACACAAGGTATGTATTGGTGAAATGATGTTGGCGCCAGGTTTCATTGCACTGTTGTGTGCTGTGAATGAAACTACCGGTATGCTTATTGAGTTTTATTTACATTGCAAACACTATATCTTCAATATTTACAGACAAGATTGTCTGTACATTAGTCATCTGAACATATTAATCAAATGCAATACCCTGGCTACATATATCACGACACATGACACTACGTACAACACTAAATAGAATATAATTAAAAAAAATTAATTAAAAAATAAAAAGGTTTTCTAGACAATGAGTTCCAAACTGGCAGTGAGTTGCTACTGGTAACAATTACAGAAAGTTGTGCAGAAACACACAAAAATCTTTCATTTCTCTCCTCTTTTATAGCAAAATGTACTGTGTTGTTTCAGAAAAATCCATATTCGCCCCCCTCCCCCCACCCCACAGATGGTTATTTGGTTTGAACCTCTCCTCCCCTCCAGAAAAGTTTACATTCACACTTTCCTTTTAAAAATTTGGTCCTTAAGACCCCCTTCCCTTTCAGAATTTCCACTGATCCTCCATGGGGAGGGTATGGATATTTTCTGGAACCACAGATTTCACAATGATATCAAAGTCTGACATTACCATAAATAATGAGGGCAAAGACAGCAAGGATGGTAACCAACACCAGCGGACCTGTTATCCATCTGCAACAATAACAAAAATTTTAATTTTAACCCTCGGTCGTAAACCCCAACCCCCACCCCCATAAGGTTTTTGCCAAATTTTGAAAAAACAATTTACTCTACAATGCTGAAACTTTCAGTTGCTGTACATTGATCCTTTGCAGAAAATTTGATATGTCAACCATGTGTCCATGATATTTGACGTTGCCATGGCATCATCATAAATACAGGCAGGTCTTGCCAAAAATTGTCATTTTTAACATTTTTCTTTGTTTTTCCCAGTTCTTTGAAACAGAATTGCATGATTTGTTTACTTTAAAGATGATTTCCAGTCCGTACTGCGCAGACTCAGGGTTTGTTTTCATTTTTGTTTTGAATTCGTTGAAACGTTACACTTCGGTGATAGCGTACATGAAGTTTTTTAGTTCGCCATTACGGATCGTTTCGTTCAAGAATTCACGATGAGCTAAAACGTCCGTTTGAAATACCGTCGAGCTTCTTTTACTCGTTATTATTGTTTTGAAAGGATATCTGGCGTTAATTATGAAGAAAAAGGTAAGTTTTGTCCCGGAATTTTATTTTTGCTGGTAAACATTCTTCTGTTTGTGAGACTCACAAACATTGCAGGCGGAGATTGCGCAGTGCAGACTGGAAATCATCTTTAACATTCCATAAGCATTCTGGCTTGATTTTGCATCAATTTCCATTATTTTGTGACTTTCTAATAAAATGTTGAAATCCAAGATGGCAGATCCAAGATGGCTACTCTGATGACGTCATGTGACGTCATATCACATCACAGCCAATTAAAATTATGCCATCTTGTAGAGTAGGCTATGGGCTTACTTCTCAGTGCAAAATAATTTCGCTACGCCTTTTAATATTAAAATATAAAGAAAACTCCAGGGAGGGGTTCCATCCATCCCCCTTGCACTTTGTTAAGTTTAATGTTGCATGTGTTTGGCCAGCACCTTCATAACATCTCACGTACAACATGACCCAACAATGTTGTGATAATTGTTGCGTTTCACCGCCCTCTGTCAATGGGAGCATAAAGCAACAAAATATTAACATAACATTAATTAGTAATTCACAATACCTTGTGATCAGAATGTAGACAAATGCAAGCACCAAGACGAGAACCATTCCTCTGAAGACAAAAAAGATAGTAAATATTTGTATCAAAAGATGCATTTTCAGCAGGAATAAACTTGTTAAAATTATCCTTCGTAAATTATGCTGTAAATTAAATAAACAGCTTTCACTCACATTAACAGCCAGTACCATACTGCCTTCATGTCCTCAAATATCTAAACATATTGAAAAATATCAAAATTAATTCTCACAGTATGTGCAAAACTGTAGTCCATGTTTTGTGTCAGTTCATGTGTAAGTTTAGCTCATTCATGTTAGTTTTGCTTCTTCATCATGATGTGGCCTTTTTGTGTTTTAGGTAACTTAGGTTTTTCTGAGTTCTAAACTGTTTTATTCAAACCACACACAGAGGTCTTGGCATATAAACCTACATAAAACGCACCCCCCAGAAATGGCAAAAATAAAGGCCAGTAGATGAATACCTCCTCCTGTTTTATATAACACAGAACAAAGATGGCTATTCTTAAATCGTAACCAAATCTTGTTATACATGATGCACAATTTGATTGATTCTTGATAGAAATTCCTCACTCGGACTGGTGTCACAAACATGCATCACTACCTGACTCACTACATAGTCCATTGCGACAGCTATGAGGTATTTTGACAAAAGATAGCTCAATTAAGAGATGCAGCTACACAAAACTCTCTGCATGCATTGTGCTCTCAGTATGATTGCAGAGCTATGATGATAGGTAACAGCCTAGCATAGAGCTGCAACACATATTAAAAGAACATATAGCCCCCTGCAAATGCATTGACAGTGTCCACTGCACACATTGTGTGCTTACGATGGTAAATGTAGGTAACTGCAATCAGAGTCCTACACTCTGACTAGCTTAATACTCTGTTCATAATTTTGTTCATAATAAAATTATATAATGTTACACACCGACTTTCCAAAATTTTGGGCATTCATAAGGATTTTAAGACCACTAAAGAAAAGAAAAGAAAAACATGAACAGTTAAATGATGAAACAATAATAAAAATATTTTGGTATGAAAAAAAAAAAAAAACAGGCTGTGGGATTTTAAATGCTCACTGTCTTTGATGTTAACTGGCACCTAAAAAAACATTTTCTCTTTTTGAACCAATGCAATACAAAACTTGTTGGCACTGTTCATAATATAGTTGTCCCATTTAAGGTGGCAGAGCTTTGCTGATGCATTGTACTTCAAAGTTGTACAATAGGATCTCATGGTTCAATCATTGTTGGTGCCTGGGATTGTGCTCTTGATCAAGGAACAAGAACTTAAGGTGGCAGCCTCCCTCCACCCAATTTGTGTTTGGTTTAAAAACAACTGATCATTTCAAGCCAGCATATTTTTGGTTGCAAATTAGCGCTTTCCTTGCAAACTATGGGTATTTGGGAATATGTATTAAATTAAATACTGCTATTCAATTTTTCAAGTATACTAAGTGTGCAGCCTCGTGTTTTATTGTGGAGTAAGGTCAGTCTCTTTTTGGCAATTTTTCATTGATAAAGAAATACATGTAGATTGCAGTGTGCATTGCGATCGACCACTATCAAAATGATGGCACAATGAGTTTAAGTTTAAGTTGTATATTTTATTATTTGTGGGGGTGGGGCTTAAATTTTTCTTTTCTTTTATGAAGGAGACTGGGCTCGAGTGAAAACTAATCTGGGCGAGCGCTACTTGAAGGTCACACGCCCAGATGGCGAGTGCTCCGAAATTTTAGTTTCCAACCCTGAGCCAGTTTGTTTTTGTTTTGTTGTTTTCATTTGTCTCATATAATTTGATTATAAATTCTTTCTACTAAAATGATGTCATTGTGCATGATGGAAAGTGTGAAAAGGAAAATGTAGTTCAATACAGGATTGGCAAAATTTCTGCCAGAAATATTATGAAATATTTGCAAGAAATTAAACTAAAGGTAATTAATACTCACACCAATCCTTTCTCAATAACCTCTTTAGTCATGTTACTTCCGGCAGCATTTGTTATCACAGTGTTGTTAGCGAGTAAACTATTTAAGGATGGTATGCATCGATATAGCACTGCAATCAGATCAATGCAAGCATGTCAGAAGCAGCTACATGTACCATACTTAATATCAATTATAAATTAAAAATTATTTTCTAATGGTTCCTGATCAAAAGAATCCTTTCAGTTACAGTCTACCCCATAATCAAACTCAAAGGATAAATTTTATGGGGTAAGAAATAAGTCAATCTGTTGTTTCTTACTTTCTTGGTATTATTCATGAGTTGTCACATAACAGCTTCAATTGAGCCTGCCAAACCTTTTTTTTTCTTGTACACTCTTCTGTTGGTGGGTCAGGCACAGCAGCCTAATGCTAAGTGCAGTCCTACTTCACTTAGCCCTGGTCGGGTCCTGGTGTTATGTTCCTGGGGCATACACTCAGGTGTTTCGAGAAAGGTTGTTGGAAAAAAGCACAAAAGTGCATGTGACATGAATGACTGAAATGTGGTCAGGGCCATTTATATGAATTTTGCATATTGGCCTAGAATAAAATGTACAAGAAAGAAGAATTTGTTCTTCCTCTCAGGAAGCCTTTTTCTGTAGCTTTACTTTTACTGGCACATGTAAAATTCAGCAGGGCTAAAAGTTTATTGTCTCCATGTCTGAATAGAAAGAAAACGTTCACATTTGTCATGTTGTCATGTCTCATAAGTATTAAGCACATGCAAAAGCTCCCAACATATCTTATTATGTTTTCAGTCTTGTCATGTGCAATTTTTCTGACAACCTTTCTTGAAACAGCTGTATAGACACTTTCTAATTGCCTTTC
Source organism: Oculina patagonica (assembly GCF_052425735.1). Classification (NCBI taxonomy): domain Eukaryota; kingdom Metazoa; phylum Cnidaria; class Anthozoa; order Scleractinia; family Oculinidae; genus Oculina; species Oculina patagonica. Next base: position 37,964,549 of record NC_135758.1, on the reverse strand, counting down.
TCTACACAGGTGTATAAAATGGGTACCAACAAATTAAACGCTGGAGGTAACCCTTCAGTTGACTAGCATCCCATCCAAGGGGGAGTATAGAAGTGCTCCTACTCAGTTCATGCTACAGGAACTGAAGATACATGTAAGTGCTGGCCAAATGAGCCAGCAGGCTCAGACTGTACAGTGTACCTTCACCTATACTCCCCTGTTAAAGGCCTGACATGTACAGTGAAGGACTCATGGTTAGGTTGTGCATCAGATTTTAGGAGGCAAGCGTGGCCGAGTGGTTTAGGGCGCTGGTATTGTAATCTGGAGGTCGCCGGTTCAAGACCTGCCCTGGCCACTAGCTGGATTTGTTTCTCGGTTGTCCCGAGTTCAAATCCTCGACCACGCTTTGTATATAGCCAACTGTCCTTCCTCCTGCAGTTGGGATTTTTAACCTTGTTATGTTCATTTAAAAATTATTTGTTTCCTCCGTTTCAGTGGCATGCCTGTAAACTACATGTAGCTATCTCGTTGAGATATGAAGCTAAGTGCATGACCACTATAAACATATATTTATTATTTATTTTTTAGATCCAGATCCCAGGTTCAGATTTCTGCTCATTTTACAGCATGGGAGGAAAGCTGAGCTTTTGCTTAATTTTTTTTCTAAACTGAAACTCAAAATAATCTAAAAAATTATGACAAATGAACTAACCTGGCTGTGATTCCAAATAGTATGGAGCACACTTTCCTTGTCTGACCATCTCAACTTTGTTTTTCTAGCATGATTGAGAGAACAATTTGTTTGATTAGCATGCCAAAACGGAGGTATATACAGCTCTGCTGGGAAATACATTGGCATTGACTCATTGGCATATTAAATGGTTAAAAGAGTACTGGGCCAGAGTCTGGAAATAAGACTGAACGAGGACCAAGCCCCAGCAAAAAGGGTGTTATGTTATTTTCTTGGCTCAAATTAACCATTTAATAGAAAATATTAGCCAGGGGTGTCGAATGGTAAATGTGAGACTTTGGGAAAAGGCCAGACTGATATCTTTTCTGCGAGCCTGAGACCTTTTTAGCCTTTTAAAAGAAATCAAGACTCTGAGAAGGCGTCAAAGAAAAATTCAAAACGACAAAACCCCTGAAATTTGGCTTGCGATACACACATTCACCACCTTTACTATTAATAAAACCAGAACTTTAAACGACTAATGGAAGAGACAACTTAAGAGTTCCAAGAAAAACTTCAAAACTATAAAAAGTCAGCCAGAACATAACAGTAATTAAAAGAACTTGTGTCTACAGGACTATATATTACCTCAGTGACAGTCTCAGTCCCTTCCTTGCACACCATATCTGCAGGTTTTCGACTGATTCCCAACTCATTTTCTTTAGGACATTCTGAGATACAAACCTAAGATATCGAGACAAATATCCAAATAAAAAAATATGAGTTAATTTATTAAAAGATAGCTTATTTTAGCTCAGGTACCATAGTTCTAAACTAAAACACAAGACTACAGTATAGGTGTATAACAATACAAAACTTATTGACTGCTCACTTAAAAAACCAGTTATTAACTGGTTTCCCAAAGAAACAGTTTATTTAATTAGTAAATTATTAATATTGCACAATATGACGATGTTGGAAGATGCAACAGCAACAGCTGTAGTGGTCTGCAGTGGTCTATTTGGCAATGTTGCCTGCTCTGAGATTTTTGGTGGGAAACAGTTTTATTGTTAGATGTCATGTGACCTTGACTGTGTGCTGATGGGAGAAAAATTCTGTCTATTCTTGGTTTTCATGTTACGTCATAAAATTCTGAAATCAAAATTCACTGGGCCTGCTAAATTTTCGTTGTCATTAGGCGAAAGATAAACTAAAAATATATATTTTAGTTTGCAAATTTCCAGATCGATAGTGTCATTCGTTTTTAACACAGAGCATTTTGAATATTTGAGTTCTCCGTCGTATGTGACATCAAGCTGAGTGCCGTGACAAAGCTGTTTTGTTTGAAAAAGGGCCTTTCCTTTCCATTTTGTGCAGAATGAACATTTTAAATATAATAAGTGGTGTTTATGTGAAAGTGTACTAGCTCTTAAGCCAAGGATGGCCACTGTTGTAAACAGAATTGAGTTCCAGATGGTTTCTCTGACATCACGGCGGCCATTACTGTGTCCCTCAGCAGGACACAGTTATGGCGGCTCCATACTAAGCTTTATAAATTTGCGTGGAAAGGTTCGGAAAATAACTTGCGAACGGTACACCGCACAGACCCGAAACTTGGAGAAATTGTTTATCTATTTATCATCTATAATATTTAAAATTCATAGCTTCTGTAGTTGAATGGCTTCGAATTTATTTTTTGATTGCGTGACAGTGAAAACCAGCAATAGATACAACAAGAACCAGTAATCATGTTTTTACTTATACCTGTGGGGTAGGACATGAAGGAACAGTGACAAATTTAGTGAGGTCTCCACCCTTTGTGGCACATGTGCTGATGTCAAAGAAGAGGAGATATTTTTTATCCCTGAAAAAAAGTTAGAAAGAACTTCTTAGCCCTGCTGAAAACAAATACATTATCACTAAATACAAGATTTAACACTGTACATAGTGGTAAATTCAAAATTTATCTTTTGTATTGAAACCAGTTTGATTTTATTTTCCATTGTCTCAAGTATTCATTTTATGATAATAAATAAGAAAAATAAACCAGTTTGAATTTATTTTCCATTGTCTCAAGTATTCATTTTATGATAATAAATAAGAAAAATAAACCAGTTTGATTTTTACCTCCTTTTGTTTCAGATTATGATAATCTTAAAAATCTCATTAATAATTCATAAAGAAAATACAAAAGAAATTAATGTTTAACGAGTGTCTTTATATCTGATAAAGACACAGCTAAACTTTACACCCAATTTTCTAGGCCAAAATAATCCCAAATCTAAATATTAGTGCAAGAATGAGTTGATCTACATCAGAAGATTTTTAAGCAGTTCGTGTTTTTTCAAGTCTAAAACACTCGGCTGCGCCTCGTGTTTTAAACTTGATAAAACACTGCTGCTCATCTATAATTAAACATTACATAATTTGATTCTGATTATGATAATCAGATAATGATTATCATAATCTGAAACAATGGGAAATACAAAATGTGGCCAAGCGTAATTTAGGCTTCACAGCAGTCAAACGCAAAAAGTGACGTCACGTATGGTCTCCGCCACCTCAAACTTTTCTAAGAATTTGACTCGAAAGTGTGCAAACTGTTGTAAGAAATTAAATAGTACGGTTACAGAAAATTTCAAGCTGGGAAACTCACTATCAAATTTCCCATCCATAACCCTTGTATAAACCGTAACTTTCCAGGGACGGTGTTAACTTTGGCTTTTAAGCGAAAACTTTCGGAAAATTTAAGACTTTGTATGGGGAATTTTGGCGGGAATTGCGCAAGAACTACGCACACACGCATTGTTTTTTTTTATTTATCAACAAATTGCACTTACGCATAATCTCCTTTTCCACAAGTGTTTCCTGCAAAGCAACAATAACTACATGTATTTATTATAATTAAGGACTGTCAGAGCTACACATTACAATTTGTACAAATCTAGTTTGAACAAAAGGGGATTCATAATTTGTACAATATTTTATTTAGATTGATAAATTAATTAACACCAAAACTGGTTATAGATTTGCATTAATTATACAGTCAGAGTGCATCACTTTATTACAGTTATACTACAAATAATAAGCTTAATTCAATTTGTACTAAATTATAAGTTTAATTATTTATAATAATTTAAAATAAACTTTGAGAATTACATGATTTGTACAACATTTAATGCCCACTCATCACTGACAGGGCTCTGCTTCTTGAGAATTTGTTGGCATTGTAAGAAGAAATTGAAAATTCAAAGATAAATACCTTGGGAATCCGATGGTAGCAGAAGTCTATCAGGATCTCCTTCTTTGAAAGCTGCAAAAAATTTAAAAAATAATGAGTTTCAGCTACATGTACTGTATACTGCATAATATATTACCTGGTATACATTGACATCATTGCATTGCAACTAGTTATATGTAAAAAATTTCTAGAAGAATTAATATTATACACCAAATCTTTTTTTTTTAATCCTCATGCAAATGCCAAATATAACTGTCACTATATTCTGATGGATAAGACTGAGAAACTGCAGCATATCACAGAAACAAAGAAACTGCAGAACCAGTGGAATCACTCTAACTTGTCTCCAGAGTCCCCTGTCCCTCTTAGCCGGCAGATCCTGGGGCATGAGGAAGTGGCTCTGGGGACACAAGATTTGATTGGCTGGACTTTTAACAAAGATAATTTTAAATTTAGCCAATTAAAATACTTCTTTTAAAATCCCTTACAACAAAGGAATTTTAAAGCAGTTGATTTGACTGGCTAGATATTAAACTTTCTTTGTTAAAATCTAGCCAAAAAAATCATGTGTCCCCAGAGCCACTTGTTCCTCGTGCCTCAGGCTTTGCCAACTAAATCACTTGGAATGACTGTGCTTTTCTCCAGGTTCGTTTAACCTCATCCCTTCCACCTCACCCATATATACCCCTCTCCATCACTCTGTGATGTGATTGTGCTGGGCTGTGACCAGCTGCTGGTATACTGCAACCAGTTCCCCCCAAGCACTGGGAGATCATGGGTCCCAGCCCGGCACGAGCTGCCAATACTGTGAGCTTCTGCTTTAAATATTGTTAGGGCAAGCAACCAGGAATGAACAGTTTGCTGCAAAGTATATAATTTATTACAAATAATACTAAGTTTAAAGCAGGGTTAGTACTGGGATGGGTGACCAACTGGGAACTATAGCTGCATTGTACAGTGTAGGCGTCTTGTTTTCTTATATTCTTCTATTTCATTTTCTTTCTCTAATTGTTTTTCTTTTTCCTTCCTTTTCTTTTTCTTTCTTTTGCACTCAGTTTGCAGACATCAAATAGCTCAACAAAAGTAAAACATTTTTGGGTAGCTTGCGCTGGTTTCACTAGTTACGCTGGTTCTGCAGTCTGCAGTTTAACAGATTAGTCTTATTCTAAGTCTTCCGAGAAATTAACTGTGCATGTTGTAACACAAGCAATCAGGATGATAAACAAAGAAGTTAATCTAACCTAAACCAGGTGCAATGGCATATTTAATAAAACCCTTGCACTATTATATGAGCAAATAAAAACTTACCAATTATTCCAACAACAATCATCCCGACAATGTATGCTAAAAAGAGAATACAGCAAGGAATGTCTGTGCATGACCTAAAAATTAAGTACAATAATAAGCAAATATTAGAAACAATCACAAGTCCAATGGATTTTACTTGCTCATTGTGTTAGTTAGTCAGAGTCCGAAATCCTATCTTTGCCTTTTTTTTCTTATTTGGCATTCATATTTAATTTATTAAATTAATTATTTATTTAATGTACTTAATTAATTAAAATAATTAAAATCAGTTATCTATCATGTTGTTAAAAATATATATTATTATAAATCATTATTATAATAAATAAATAATAATAATGGATTGATGTGTGGAGAGAAAGAACTCAGAAAAAAATTCTGAGTTCACAGATGGGACTCGAACCCACGACCTTCCGTACACTAGTCGGACGCTCTAACCACTGAGCTACTGAGAACTCTAATGGTGAGCAGTGGTCATTTGTGGGTGACACAACGACTGCATCGCACAAATCACATTATGTCAATGAACACACACATTTAACTGCATCACGCAGTCACGTAGTACTCTCAGAGTAAATAAATAATAATGGATCGATGTGTGGAGAGAAAGAACTCAGAAAAAAATTCTGGGTTCACAGATGGGACTCGAACCCACAATTATAATAAATTATATTTAATTAAATATAATTAGTTAATTAAAAAGCAAAAAGAAAACTAGGAAGTTATACCTGTCCTCAACAGGTCCTTTAAATTCAACCTTCCTCTTCTTCCCTGAAAAAAAAAATTAAGAATGCTTGATAAGTGCTTGGATATTAAGTGCTTGCATTTGGGTATTCCTTTTCCTAGTTTTAAGATCCCCTCCAAAATTTTCTACAGGTTATTTAATATTTTGTTTACAGAACTGATAATAACATTTTTTTGACAAATTAATCATTGAAAAAAAAATATAGACAGTGTATACATGTATTCCAGCTAAAAATTATTAAATAGCGAAACTATCTGTTGGCAAACTATCTGTTTTTGAAATGGGATAGAAAATTCTCAAGTTGCAAATACCGGTACCTTAAAACATAAAATTTTCAAAACAACTTTAGTTTTGGAAGAGCGATATTTTGTGATACTCAATTTTTGCCAAATTGGAGAATTTGTATAACAGTTTCTACTGACTTCATTTTTGCTAAATTACAAAATTAATTCCTGTGCTTTTTTTTTTTAATAAGAAAATTCACATGTAAAGTTTACAAGCAATAATTTAAAAACCTTAAGTATGGCTCAGAAGAGAAATAAATAAACATGACAACCTAAATAAAAGGAGTACAAGCCTACAAGGTCTTACAATCATTGACAAAATTTGTTGGCACACCCACCCCCATTCCCCCCGTTTCAGTGTTGGAAAGCGCAATGTGCCCAAACTCCTTGTGCAGTGTGTTTCACTTTGGAAGCAAAAGTAGGCAGCAATTGGAGGCATTATTTTGCATGCTCCCCAACATAAATTTGTAAAGAGGGAGATGGGGAGTTACTTAATTTTTTCATGTTTTAAGTGAGAAAAACAGCAACAGCCAAGGTTTTGCCGAAGATTGTAGGTTGTTTATATAAAAGGAAGATTTGCAGACAAAGCTGACAAAAGTGGATAAATATGTGGATACCGTATTTTCTCGATTAAATGCCGGGCCCCGAATAAATGCCGGGTCTCCGAGCTAGAGTAGTAACTAAGCCTTCCAGGCATTTATTTGAGGTGTAACATGCTTTAGGTATGATGGCAAATTACATTCATGTCACAAATAATGATTTAAAACCCTTGTTTAATAAACATTTTGCTCCAATTAACTGCACCATTCAAATAAACGCCGGATCCACGGAGCCAAGTTTGAAATAAACGCCGGGGGCGTTTAATTGAGAAAATACGGTATATGTTATTTCTCAGACTTTCCACCATGTATCGTTCCCCATCACCCATTATTCAGCAGAATACACTCCAACCCACACATTTTGTTACATGTATATAGTTATAACTACTACTGTACTAGGTCAAGTAAACAATATGCTTGATATGCATTTCCTTTGACAACACATCATCCAGCGAAAATTTTGTCAATTCTTTTCAACATGTTCAAGCTCATTTGGAAGGAAGCTTACACAATAACCTGCGATCAGGCGTTGTTTTCCCGTGCAAAGATGAGAGAGGGAAAACGAACGCCTGATACATTTATTTAACCGGCTGCCAACCGCCCCCAAATTTAAATAAACTAAGGTGTCGTCGAACTGTCAAACCACTCTTTGTAGATGGCGGCAAATTCGGGACTCGGATTTCTACGAGGCGTGAAAAACGTCTGTAGAATAATTATACATCTACAGCCTGTATTAAAACTTCTCCGTGCTAAAATAAAAATGCTTTCAGTAGCAGGGAGAAATTGCGCTCGCGAATATATATTTATCAGCGATAGATGCCGTCCCTTACAGCTCACAAAAAAGGAATTTACAGATGAGCTGTTTCACGGCGCGGATAGCATCGTGTAGCTTTTAAAAGTAAACACTGTAAGTATTCCAACACCTCTGGAATATTGTTTGGTGAATTTGTTTTCCCGAAACTCATTCGATGAACTGCCAAAACACCGTCACGAAAACAAAAAAATTACGCATTGTCGAACACTCTATCTATTCTGCATTCAGAGAATTACACTTGAAATTTGTCAGGGCTTCAGCTAACGTAGAAGGAGAAGAAAACTCGTCCTCGCAATTAACACGCCTCGTCTAAGCCATTAGCACCAGCTTTTGACCGGAAGTCTCGTTGAAATACTACAGCCAATCAGTCCACACCGCTTCATTTAGTATTGTTTCTCGACCAATCAGAAGAAAAACCAGAATCTGGTTTTTTTACATACGATTCGACAAGTAAATGTATCATGCCCTCCTTCCCCGGAGTGGTAAGTAGGGAGGGAGGGCATGATCTCAGGTTACTTACACAAAAGCCATGTTCATGACAAATGGACAATAATTAAATGTCTTGGATGAGAAAAAATATGAAAAACACATCTGTCTTTTAGTACAGGTGTCTGAACAGGAAAGATAATATTATTTGAAAACCCTAAAAACCACTCAAATTTAACATCTAAATTTGCTTTAAATTTCAACATCAGCAAACTTTTTCCAAGATCAAACTTTCAAATAAAGTACAAATAAGAACACAGTGGTCCATGAAAGTTTTCTTATTAGTACAGTTACAACAGCTTGAATTCTTCAATTTGCATACATTTAAAAACAAAATTATATTGTACATTTATCATCTTTTCACGACCATGAAAACATAGCGCTTCTTTGTCGCTTTTTTAAATCAATTTGCGGATCCAACAACCCTAAATATAATTCTAGTGGGGCAATATATCTCTATGTCAATATTTATATTTGTTCAAACTACCCGCAAAATTCTGAGAATCGTATTTCTTCGCCGATCTCGTAGGGCGTTTGCTCTGATATTGACAAACTTGGAAATTACTTTCAAGAACGCCTAAACCGATATACTTGAACTTGAAAACATTTTTCGCCTGCCAGGGTCAGAAAAGGAAACTTAATTTGGATAACATTTGTCAACACCAGCAAGACAAATAAGACACATTGAATAAATTATGTGACTGGTTGTCGTAATTTTTTATCAACCGTGTGCACGAACTTGCGGGCGTAAAGCATGACCTGTACAAAACAAACTATTACCTAAACTCCAGCAATTATGGAGCAATCAAACTCACATCAACATGCCGTGCAGCAAGTACGAAAACGTTTGATAGTTTTGCAGTGTGTCGAGTTAAACTAGACTGGTCGCATTTTAGTCGAATTTGACTCGTGGTAGAAACAATTTTCAACGCTACGAGCATTACCCTAGCTACCTTCAAGGTTCTGTCTGTGCTACACACTTCGAAAATTTGCTTTGCATCATTGCCTTGTGAATATTCACACTTTATAACTTTTCGCGGCAGGCTCGGGCGTATTTTGTATGCTTTGCGATCGAGCATTGGTTACAAAACTAATGCACCGAAGTGCACATTATTTTTCGCTCTGCGGCTAATAAGGTACTTTACAGCTTCCAAACCTACACACCTATGGTCGCTTACAAATTTTTAAAAACGTACTTTGTGTGGAAAATAAAAAAACAGAGGCGCTATTAAACAAATCATAACGGCTTACCGTCTTCTTGCTCCGCCATTTCCATTTTTCACAAGCCACACTGATGTTCGAATCAAAATATCGATGAATTATTCATAAACCACTTAAAAAAGACTTAAGCCTTGATTAACAACTTTGCTTTTCTCTGTTCTGGTCACGTTTGGGCAAATAACTGTCGTTCTTTCCGTGCACTTAACAATAATCCGGATGCAATATTTTTTCTTCTTATGCTCCGATCTCACCGCTAAAAATAGCCAGGCGCCACAGCCGGGAGAAGGGCTTGGGGCAAGTTGCGTGTCGTTGCGTGACACTGGCCTCTATTTTGCCTCACGCCAACCTGGCCAGGGTCCTAAGATGATTGTTTTTCTTCTTTTTTTCTCGTGTTTGACCCAGACAAATAAGCGAAAGAAAAATATCAGTTGCGCTGTAAATTTACTTTTTTCGATGCTATGCTACTTGCAGTTGACAAGCAAGCAGTTGACAGTGGAAACCCGCCGTGACAAAAATTGGTCAAAACCACAAAGGAAGATGCTACGCGGTAAAGGTAGATAAATGCTGGAAGTCGAATAAAATATTCACTAGTAACTCCCTAAATTCCCTAAATTATTTTTAATCTCCTGGCCATGGCCTTAGCAATATATTACCCACTCACAAACTCGCCCACCCACACACACACCCATTAATTAGCAATCCTTCATTACCATCCTTCTGGTCCTTGAGAAGTTCCAAGCTTTCAGCTGCAAATGGAAAATAAATAAAATAACAATTATTACATAATCATTTGCTGAAAGTGACCATAGAAGCGAAAATCAAACTTTACAGCGTCGAGCGATGCGGGTCGCCTAAAAATTAAATCCCTGTCACATGTCGTCTCGACAATGCGGACGAAATTTACATTTTACAGTCTGTTGGTTGTTCATTTCGTTTTCGCCGTGCTCCTGTTTACAATTTTGTTAAGCATAGGAAAGGATACGAGAAGCAAATATCAGAAATAAGCTTAATTTATCATATACTCCAATCGCAAGGAAACTAACTGATGATATGGAAAACCATAAATTTAGCTGGAGCATTTGATCATTGAGGTGTTGATAATAGAAACGTCGGTTTCGCGGAAATATGCTAAAACATTAAAGTGGTATTTCTTATATCCTGGCGAATACTGTGAGTCTTCGTCAAAACTGCATTGCATCTTCGACGAAGTATTGAAATAATTATTGAAACATTAGTAGAATTTCAGAAAGTTTAATAAATCCTAAGACTTTCCTTCTTTAGAATCTTGAATTCTCGGATTTTACGGCGCATTGTACGGTATTGTTTTGATTTAAAGTTCCTAAACACTACATGGTTCAATGGAGTTATCGTTTGAGGAGGAACTGCGTTTGCCTTCGTCGCAATATAGTGTATCAACTGTACACTTTACAGCTTTAACACAAGCACCTGCACCACTCAAGTGTAACTGTACATTTGTACAAGAAAATGTCGAAGTTTGATATTTTAATTTATCTATAATTAAAACTATTACTGCTACCAAACGGCTAAGAAGCCTGCACGAATTCGAAAGCATTAAAGACCTTAATAAGACTGCAGGGTATAAAACGACTTAATTTAAGTAGAACTTGCCTTTAGGGTCGTCTTCAACTTTACTTCCACTTCCAGGGGCGGGAGACGCCATCGCTCTTCGACAGAATATGGGCCGTGACTTACAAGTGAGATGTGGAAAACACGCTCTGCATAAATTTCCAGGCTAAACAGAAATCGACCAATCATTTTAAACTTATTGTTCTGAGTGAATGGTTCATTAAACTTTGCCTTCCTATTTCCTCGGATTTGTTTTTCAGGACAAATACGGTATTTTATCCGGTGTTTGTGACGTTTCTACTCGACATTAATTTTTTTTCTCACCCAATTTGTTTGTGGACTTGTGAGCTTCGTTACTTCAGCAACGCATCTTTATTTTAGTAACGCAACATCTAAAATCTATGGTTAAAAACAAAATAAACCCGATATGTATCTATATGGCTATCTGTATATGATTACAGTGCTCAGCGCGAGTTCAGCCCGCGAGCGTCGATCCTTGGTCGGAGCAAAATGGAGGATTGTGGGTATTGAAGTACGCATTGTACTTGTAGGGGCTCTTCCAGGGGTTTCAGGGAACAAGGGTACAGGGCCATTTACTTTTTGGGAACATGGAAACAAAAGAAAAAACAAAACTGGGAACACGTAAATAAAAATTTTTTTTTAGGAAACAGGGAACACTAAAATCGAAGAAATACTTTCAGGGAACACGGGAACACAAGGAGAATTTTGTTGGGAACATGGACCCCGTATACGTCCGATCCCCTGCTTACTGTAACACTGAAGATGTAGGAGACGGGGCCTACGGTTTATCGTCCTTATCGGAGAATACTAGAATAGACCTAACCATTTGCAGATATCATTGCAAAGGCAGCATATTCTCCTCAGTTATTTTAAGACCCTGGGTGTTGGTCCGGTCTGGGACTCCAATCCGAGACCTCCCGCACGGTAGTCCGGCGCTCTACCAACTGAGCTAACTGGTCGACGATTCATGACGCCATGGAATAATTTGCGGTAAACTGCGGATATATGTAGACGAGCCGTTACTTTATGGAGTTCAGTTTTCTAAATTAAAAAATAAATACAAGACAAACAGCGGTGATAAACATGGTAAAATAACGCATTTTTACTATTTTTCGCATGCTAAGCAACATACACTTTCAAAAGTAATTGTTACATTTTTTGACAACTGTTTGTACTGTGACCGTTGTTATTAAACACCAAAACCTTCTTTCCTTTATTATTGGGGTCTGGAAAACGTATGCAAGTTGCTTAGCAGACAAAACTTCAATTTTAGCAAAAATGCATGCATTTACTTCACCATGTTTATCACCCTTTTTTATATTTTTAATTAAGCTATGATGGCCTAAGAACAAGAGTTTATGGAATTTAGTTTTCTAGAATTAAATTTACAAATTTAAAATTATTTTACTTCGCGTACACCGCTATATGTTTCGATCATTCAGCAACAGTCATTCGGCAAAGATTCTACCGTTGCTGTCGGCCTTATTACGTTTATAGCTGCTGTTAACAAAAGGTCTGTTTTATTGTTTTATTGAATACCGTATTTATTCGATTAAGCGCCCAACCTCGAATAAGCGCCCACCTCGAATAAGCGCCCACCCTGTAGGTAGGAAAAGTTAATAAGCGCCCAGCCTCGAATAAGCGCCCACCCCCACACCCTAAAAAAATTGACATGCACGAGAGGAGAAAATGGGAGGTGTGAAATTGACTAAGTACTACCAAGAGACTACCCGAAGACCAAGCTTTCTCAATAATTTACAGAACTTTCAAGGATCAGTAAAAATTCGGCTTTTGGACATCTTCACGTCTGTTATTACTTACTTTTTCTTGCAAATAAGCGTACTACTTGTAAAAAAGGTGATTTAATAAGCGCCCAGCCTCGAATTAGCGCCCACCTCGAATAAGCGCCACTCAAGGTTCAAAATTTAATAAGCGCCCAGGGCGCTTAATCGAATAAATACGGTAGTCCTTTTCAACAAGTGTCCTTTGCAGTATGTTGATACTTCCCTTCATATCGCTACAAATATGGCTTGTTGTTATATTAAATTTCACTTCAATTTTACAATACTCATACTTCAACATCGTTCTTCATTTAGGTATACTACAGTCGAAGCTGAGCGTCTTAACGGACACTCTCGTAAGCGGACAGCTCTACTTACGGCCGCCTTGTCTGAAACCCCGTTTAAACTCTTATACAAACTCTTAATTTTTACATTCTTGTAAGCGGACATTCCCGTAAGCGGCCGCGGACACTTTCAGAGATTACGATTTAGACTTTTTCTTTGTTTTTAAGCTCCCGTAAGCGGACACCTCAAACAAAATCCTATTAAAAACCTCTGTATTTTGTTTTTATCAATCAACTTCACTTTGCCGTTTCGATTGCCGTTCGTCACAATGATTTTACAGTAATTACAGTACCATATTTCAGTGTTTGTTTTGTCCTCATCCACGTCCGTCCGCTTATTGTTAGCTGGGTAAGCTCCCATTTATAAGCGGCCATCTATCCCCCACACCTCTAGTGGCCGCTTTTGAGAACCATTCTCGTAAGCGGCCAGCTCCAGTTACGGACACTTTTTTCGCGTCCCGAGGGTGTCTGCTTACGAGAGCTTCGACTGTAGTTTATAAGTGAAAATCAAAACACATGAATGCCCAGTTTCCTCTGAGATGCACCTGCAGGGAATCATGGTAGCTGTAATTTTGCAGACCATGATTCCCTGCAAGCGAGTATCGTGGAGGGAACTGGTGATAAGCGCGCGATTTCTACAAATAAAAGCCAAGTACGCGTTCGAGCCAAGTGGCCCATAAGGCTGAAGCTTATCCCGGTTTCCGTTGCATGGAGCGACTAGGCGTACTTCTACTCCCCCTTGACGGGATGCTAGTCCATCGCAGGGTTACCCCTAGCATTAAATTCGCCGGTACCCATTTATACACATGGGCGGAGAGGGGCACTGTGAGAGTAAAGTGTCTTGCCCAAGAACACAACGCAGTGCCCCGAACAGCTCGATTCGGAGTCCTGCGCACTAAACATTAGGCCACCGCCCCTTTCTTAAAGTAGGGAACGATGGAGGAGCGAGGAACAAAGGCAACTATTAATTATTTATTTCAATTATTTAATTTTAATTATTTTAATTATTAATTTTAATCATTTGTTTCATTATAGCATTGTACATTTTTTATCAAATCTTTATGTAAATTAACTTATAAACTAATTTATTGTTTTGTATTGTAACTATAAAAGTCACGCTAAACCCACGTGCTACCACTTTCAAAGAAATTCAAGATTCAGTAGCGTGTAACGTGTTTCCGAGAAATCGCTCGCCTTTCAGTTTTTATTGCTATACTGTATATAGTAAGTTACAAAACTGTTTCTCATAATTGAGAAGTGTTTTCAGAAGGAACATATACTTGCGATGGCTATGCTTAATGTCGCAGGAAAGCAACTCACGATTGAGCAAAGTCTTGGTAAGGGAGGTTTCGGTGTTGTTTATAGAGTCAGAGATGTAGGCTCTGCTGAGTTGTTAGCATTGAAAGACATCCCTTGTCAAAATCCTGCAGCTATTTATGGCGCTTTAGAAGAAATCAAAACACTGAACTCGCTCGATCATCCCAACATCATCAAACTGATGGCAGCAGATCAGTTGATCGATATGCAAGGCATACACGTGCGGATTCTGATGGAATACTGCTCAGGAGGAAACTTGAACGATCGGCTCGCTCGACCGAGTAACGACGCCATGAATCTAAAGTGGATGCGCCAAATTGCCGATGCCTTGGCCTACCTTCACTCGCGTAACGTAGTTCATCGCGACCTGAAGCCAGATAACGTCCTTCTAACCGATCCCGTCATCGAAGATGTAAAGCTGGCCGACTTTGGCTTGGCTCGAAGTTACATCTCCCTTCAACTCGCAGGGCCTGTCACCGATGCGCAGTACTCAAGCTACATGCAAACTAAAGCAGGTACTCTTCCCTACATGGCTCCTGAGGTGTTTGCTGGCCACTACACTGAAAAATCCGACATGTTCTCGCTTGGCGTTCTTTTCTTCGCAATAGTGGAACGAGGCTGTATACCGTTGCCAAATGGAAAGAGAATTTACGGTGCTTTCGTTCCCACCCCTACAGGGATGGTCGGCCTGGGCTACGCCATGGCAAATGGCTATCCAAATAGCATGGTAGCTTTTACACGAGCATCACCTAATGTTCGGCAGTTGATTTATAATTTATTGAGTTCAGACTATCACCAGCGTATGAATGCCAGGGACGTTAGAGTGTGAGTATGAGTGAAACGGTGCAGAGAACAGCTCACCTTTGACGATAAGAATTTTAGCATTTTAGCTGTAATGCTTTTAGCCTTTCATTAGTGATCATAAATAGACAATTTAATCATAATTTATATTAGACTGAGAATTTCTTGTAAACGTTTTTGCTGTATTTCAATGAGCAGCATGGCACTGTGAATTAAATATTTTTAGGTACACGGCTAGATGGAAGATCACGGAAGAGCATGTAATATGCATTGATATCTTGTTTAAATAAAGCTTATCTAACTGCACACTTGTACGCTACAGAAACTGCATCATACATATTCTTCTCTTTACGACTTTAATGATAGACTGCGCCAAGCCTTCTTGGTTTAGTCTTGTTTCGGTTTTATACCGTTTAGCGAGGTGGACGACAGAAGAAGGCTCTCGACACCAAGCAAATAACGAGCTCCAAATTATTATTTTATTCGCGTTTTATACAAGTCTTTTATGGATGGCTGTTATAATGCGATATATTTTTCAAGTGATAATTGTCTAACAATGTACAGTGTGGGTACGCCGCATGGTTAAATTTTATATTCACTTGTCTTTCTAATGTGCTCCTTCTGCACGCAACAGGCGACAGCCTCTGCTGACAAGGAAGTAAGCGAACGTCGGAAAAATTAATAATAAATATCCTACGATATATCCAGTCTTCAACAGACCCTCTCTGTCTGTATTCCAAGAAAGAGAACTTCTACGCTTATCCTGGCCCTTTCGAAACGAAACGCCATAATTTCCGCTAACTCTGACGTCACAGCTCAGCTTCATGCAGTGTGGAGGCTGTGACGAAGTTAAGCTCCTCCCAGTCTTCTTTCACTTAATTGGAGCAGGGCGCCATAAGGAGCCTGGGGTAAGACTCAACACATAAGATGTCTACTTCATTATTTTATACTGCAGTACAAGGTCTCCCCCTCCTTTCCAAATAAAATGGCGTACTGTACGTAAGTCCATGTTCGGATCCAGTACCTGAAAGGTTCAATTTAGTACAAAATTAATTAATGGTTATGCTTAACGCAGACAACATTAAATACCAACTACAACACAAGGATACCAAGTAAAAAATTTATGAGACAAGCAAACGGACTGAAATTGCAAAAGCTGAAGAACTGACCGACTGACCAACTGAATGACAGGCAAGCAGACTGACAGAAAGACAGACAGACAGACAGGCAGGCATGCAGGCAGACAGAAACAGACAGAGAGACAGACGGACAGACAGACACACAGAGAATCTTTAGACAATCAACTGACCTGTTCGTGACAAAGAAGCTCGACCCGGGCCTCAGCTAACGCTCCAAATTCCTCTAGCTCTTCCTCGCTTGGTGGCCCGGCCTGTTCTTTGTCGGTGTGGTTACCTGAGTTGCCGCTATTCTCGTTTCCAACCACTTTCTCGTACACGTGTTCGATGACTTTACGCACGTGCAGCATGTCACTTGCTGACAGGCGGTCCCTTTGAATATCGATCCATCATGTTAACATACTGTAAAATTATATTTGCTGAAAATGCATTCTTTTTGGAATTTTTTCGAGATAGGAAAGAGGAGGCTTATTATTGAAGGGAATTTTGCGCCTTGAAACACAGATTGGGCTCAAATTTGGATGGAAATTTGTTGGACCAAAATTCCACCGATATACCAAAGGCAGCTATGATTGGTTAATTGTCGCCTTTCAAAATCATCGACCAATCACAGCTCATGCTATTTACTAAACGATCCCATAAATCCTAGTGCCGAAAGCTAGCGATCAGTCTTTGCCGAAGTTTCTAGAAATAAGTGAGGGGTTAAAGAAGGGAAGATGCAACGCGTGTGCTTTCTTACCTTTTTAACGCCTTGGATGAGCTCGACGAATGAGGCTGCAAGAAGAACGCTATTTTGTTGAATTTCGGAGAGAGTTTCTATAGAAAGAAAGACAGCAAACATGAGTAAGATTACGAACCAAATGAAGAATGACCGTCATAATTCTATAGCTCTAGCGATGGAAAATAATCAAAATTTGCACCCATCACAACATTTCATGAGGTACAAGTCGAGTCAAACGTTTTTTTTTCAACACAATGAAATGGTAATCAATAAAACAAAACTAACATCAAAAATTATTTGTAAATAACTGAAGCCAGTCAACTTTCTCTTATCACACATCTATAAGACGGACACTTGGTGTTGGTCCCGTCTCTGTTGTTTTTCAGTCATTTTACTGTATCTTAACTCCCTATAAGACGGACACCTCCATAAGACGGACACCCGGTGACGTGCCTGCCGTTTTTCAGTCATTTTACTGTAGCTTGACTCCCGATAAGACGGACACCTGGTGATGTCCCTGCCGTTTTTCAGTCATTTTACTGTAACTAAACTCCATATAAGACGGACACCTCCATAAGACGTACACTTGGTGATGTGCCTGCCGTTTTTCAGTCATTTTACTGTAACTTAACTCCCTATAAGACGTACACCTCCCTAAGACGGACAGTTGGAGTGGTCCAGACAGTGTTCATTTCAGAGAGAGTCGACTGAACTGTAGTATACAATCTCGTAGTACCTTGACCGTGACGTCCACAGCCCAGTTAGGCACAGTCTCTGCCAGCAGATAACCTTCATTCTCCCCTGAAGCGTCTGAGACCAGCAGCCTGAACAGAGTTCGCCCTGTACCGCTACTCTCTGTGAAGATCAGCGGGGTGTGCTCCGGGACACTGAAGAATCCATTCCCTGTCATTACACGCTGTTAAACCAAATGAAAAACTAACGTTGATACTTCTGGCATCAATTGAAATGTTTCTAACTAAAGGTGCTACAATCTCGTTCCAAGGGCCTCTCTTCTTGGGGCGGGAAGAAAAAGGGGCCCTGGCAACGAGGTTCAAGGGAAATGGGCGTTTGGACTTTATAGCTTATTGAACAAGTCGAACAACTCTCTGGGGAAAATTAGACAAACCATTATAACGTGAAATTAGACTTGTTCCAATACGAGATTGTGTATGACTTTCCTATTTTCTAGCCTGTTCCAGGCGTTTTATAGTTAGTTGTCCACTAATCCACTTCCAAAATAATCTCGTTCCCAGGACCCAGGGCTCTTACTGTCGCTGACCAGTACAGACAGAAGTTATGGGAACAACCTCAGTAGTTTGGCACGTGATCTTGAGCATGCGCACTATGTTTAAAACATCCGAGCGAGTCGCACTCATACTTCAATCTAAAGATTCGTATTACCAGTATTTTCTTAAAAAATGCGCATTTCACTTCATTCTCAATCACAGTATCCCCTTCCCTGGGAGTGACCCCTCATCATACAACCAGCCCATGAAGTACTTACAGATTCGAGGTTGAGGTTGACTTCACTGGCACTGGCATCTCCACTTTCTGCGGCAAAAGAAAAGGTCCTACATTATTAACACTAAGGGGGCAATAACAAATGGCTTTGTCATCGTCACTCTTATGCTAGAAAATGTTCGAATTTTGGGAAAAGCCGGCATTGGCCAAATGGTCGGTGCGCTGGGCTCTGGTACTCTCACTGTACCTGAAGAAGGCTGGTTTGGTTTAGTACAAAAATTTTTATCATTCTTCGTTTTATACCATGCCATAGAAAATACAGCCAATCAGAATACAGGAAAGCCGTTGTATATTACGGTATTCAACCCAACCTTCCCACGTGCGCTGCATTATACAAAAAAGTGAGCGTATTTTCTATGGATGAATAAAATAGATACACAACACTTTCTCGTGGTATACTATGGAATATCCCACTTGTCACTTGTATTTTCTTCGTATACACACTCGCCTAAAGGCTCGTGTGTATACCGAGAAAATACAAGTGACTCGTGGGATATTCCATAGTATACCACTCGAAAGCGTTGCATAACTAGTATGTATCGGTCTCTGTTTTTAAATTTAGTTTTCTGTATGTTAAACCGATTAGATCACTATTGATCCAATGTATACCGGTAGGATATCGTAGACGGTTGCTTGCTTGAACATTTAATAGTCATTGTGTTGAGTTCTTGGGCAAGACACTTTACTCTCACAGTGCCTCTCTCTCTCCCTCCACCCAGGTATATAATATAAAGCAGCAAACTGTTAAGGCAACTGCAAAAAAAAAAATCAGCGGAGGGGGGGGGGGGGGGGTGGGTGGCACCTGCAATGAGCTACCAATGGCAATACTCTTTGTCCTTCATCGAGGAACCATCTGAACCCTCTGACCCCTGCATTATGCGTATATTTCAACTTAACACAATTTTCGCAGGGATTTTTACACTTGTAAGTGGTGCTGACAGACCTGGTGAATCAGCTCTTGGAAGATCTTGATCAGCATCGTCGACTGCTCCTGAGAAGGTCTCGGGCCAGTGCTCCAATATCGCTTGCAGTAGAAGTACTCCGTAATTCACTGTCAAAGTAGGAAAGGAAAACGTTAAATGAATACATTTAAACTGTTGTAGGTATAATGTAAAATTTCGATAATAAAAAAGCCCCCCCTGCATGTCCTCCCACGAAAGTGAGCTCCTCAAACCTTAGACGCTAAAACATTAGCCCCTCGAATAATCGAAAAAGTATAAGCCCCGAGTTAAATGTAGATTTTTTGTAGCTGTAGACTACGAGCAGTCCCTATTTTTTCGCAGAGTCCGTCGAGCTTGAAGCGATTTTTTTTTAAGCTTGACGAACTCTTCGAAAAAAAATTCGCTTCAAGCTCGACGGACTCTGCGAAAAAATAATGACTGCTCGTAGTCTATTGTAGCTGTTGAAAAATTAATTTCTTTCAATTATAAAGCTGCCTTCCGAAGGGGTTGCTTTTTACTATATAGGAATAATACATGGTTGTGCGGGGATATGAAATTTATGTTCGAGTGTTCAACTTGATATCTCATGAGTGAGCGCAGCGAACAAGTGAGATATCGATTTGAACACGAGAAGATAAATTTCATATCTCCAAGCACCATGTATTATTTTGTTTATTTTATAAAACTACTAATAACGAGGTTTTGATGATTTTCCGAAGAATTCCGACCATTTCCCGAAGATTCTCGAAGATGTTCAAAATGTTGTCCAAAGGACATACGAATGTTTACGAACTTTTTCCGAACTTTTCCAAAAATTTCCAAAGATTACTGAAGATTTCCGAGGAAGATACGAAGATGTTTCGACTAAATATTAATAAACTTTGGTTCATTCACCATTGAAACATGGCAAACTCACAGCACGTGATTGGTGATAATCAAACACACGTAAAAATTATTGTAATTTTACGCATGTCGTGATAATGTTTTTTTTTGGTGGTCAAAATCCCAATAAACAACCGCAGTTTATAATAATAAATATCAGTACAATACGTTTTGAGAATGTTCATTTCACGACTGAGAACGCACTCTGTGTTTCATATCGTTGTACATGTATGTGGAACAAATAAATACTTGCTTCTTATTGTTGTGATTAAAATCGGTTTGTATCTGATCTTAAAATTGGTTTTAAAAAGCTGTTAAAAATGTACAAAACTGAATTTTCGGTAACTCTCTGTTCCCTTCATCAGAGTCCTTATTGTTGTTGTTGTTTTTATTTTCTTTTGAGACTTTTGATGACCAGCTAACCAATTTCCAAAAACTGAATATAATTATTTTGAGCGTAGAAAATTAAGAAATTGGAAAAGTACACTTCATCTTACATGTTCAAGTTTTAAAACGGAACAAAGATCGATAATAAGACAACTCACCATGTTTGACATCCGTGGCATAAACTACAACATGATAAACAAAAAAAACTTGTAAATTAGTAATTAAAATAGGACAAACATTTAACAAAAGTGTTGGTGAAAAAATATTGCCAAATTCATTGTCCATCAAATACATACCTTTTCCATCCATGACTCTTGGTTCTAATCCTGGCACATCTGTTACTGAGATCCACGCTGCAAAACAGTCACTCTCCTCCAGATTTATTGTGAGCATCTGTTATAAGGACATGTAAATGTAATTCAGCCATTTATGCAGTAGTTATCTTTAGAATACCCCCTCCTTCAACCCGCCTCTTTCTCTCCACCCACCCCACCCACCCCCAGGGAGGGTACTCCGGCTTGTAAATGACGGGGATGATCGAATGGAGGCAAAACTCAGGACCCCAAAAAATCCTTAAGTCTTCCGACATTACCCAAGAAAATCACTGGACCAAAACTAACCCCCCAAAAAAATCCCTTGTCAAATTACCCCTAAATTGCCAGGAGGGGCAATAATATAACAAAAAGAAAACCATAAAAAATTGAGCCCTTGTGTTTGTTTATTCATCAAATCCCCTATTTAAATCAAGTCACCCAAAAAAATACTTGCCAAATTTTCCAACCCCAAAAAATCCTGGAATCAAAATTTTAAAACAAAAAAAATCCTTTGATCATCCCCGTCATTTACAAGCCGGAGTACCCCCTGGGCACCCACCCCACCCACCTCCCAATTCAAGTAATAAAAGGGCATGGATTGACATTGGATGTTGACTTACCCCAGTTTTGATATCAACTGAAAACCAGTTTGGTACAAAAACCATCTGAGTTCTTTTCTTGATTTCTTCTTCATAATCCACTACACCAAGCTCCTCTACCTTGCATGCCTAAAACAAGCAAAGCTATGTTTTTACTACTGCATTAATTGTTGACACATTAATAAAGGTCATTAATAATTATTATTAAACATAGCCCAAGTTATGTAGATCCTTCAAGTAGACAGAAAACTAAGCTCTCTTTGTGTGCTTAATTCTCTCTCAAGAGGTCTTGAGGATTCCACCAGATAACATTTGATACTAAAGCGACTAATGCTGCTCACTAAAGAGATCTCTAAATAACTACTTCATCATGGAATTTTCAGATTGAATTTCATGTTCCTCTTGAGCAGGGGAGGAATGGAGCATGAAAAGAAAAATGCCTACATTGTTCATGGCAATCTATTTGCTCATATTTTTTTTGATTGTTGAATATGTGCAAAATAGGAGGTGAGAGGGTGTAAACCAGGCTCTTTTGCTTGCTTTGCTCACTCCCTGCCCCTTAACCCCTCATGCTTCACACTCACACTCAGTTTGCTTGCTTTTTTCGTTTGCATTTTTTGAGTTGAAAAACAGATAAGCGTGAACAGTGACCCAGTCTAAAAAGCGCCTGCTTCAGTTAAGCTAAATGAACCATTTTAAACAGTGCTGCCGAGAAAATAAAAATGATATGCATAAAAGACTAATCAAATATCCTAACCTTTAAAACATCCCAGACAGTAACCTTGTCTTCAGAGTCTTTTGTTATAACATGTCTCCTGTCTCTCAACACATGGAATTTTCGTATGCTGGGAGCCCCTATAACAGAACAAAAACACAAGATTTCAGTATTTTTTTCATGCTTGAGTTTTAGCATAAAGATTGTTGACAGGGTTTGAGAAAAACTTGAATTCCAGCTTACCCTTTGGATAAGCAACTCTCAAAGAAATTTTGATTACATGGCCAGTAAGGTGCCTGTCTAAGTTTACTTTTGTTGTTTTAAAATCTTATTTCAGTCAGCAGGCAGTTTGTCTGGTTCCTTTCCTATCAGACAAGTGTGCATGAAAAGCTACTTGCCTAATGGGAAAATCTACTTGTCTTTTATGACCAGAAAAGACTTTTTAAAAACCCTGTATAACTTAGAGGTGACCAAATGTGTTGAAAGAAATCAGGATTGCAATTTACATTTAAAACTTACTTAACTGAGTGTCGTAAAAAACTCAAGTCAAATACATGCAGCTGGCACAAAAGGCAAGGAAATGTGTGTGAGCAAGTCACAACTGTTTTTGGTTTACAGCAAGGCGTCCAAAAGTGTGACCACTTTTAATTTATTCACATTCTTTCGTGCAGATTTAATCCAATCAGAAGTCAACTGCAAGCTATCCACGGCTTTTGATTGGATAAAATCTGCACGAAAGAATGTGAATAAATTAAAAGTGGTCACACTTTTGGGCGCCTTGCTATACTTCCAATTGGTTGAGAATATGGTGTGAGTTTTTTAAACCAATCACAGAGCATACTTATCAAGTAATGTAATACCAATGCTTTGCACCCAAGTAAAAATCAATCAAAGCCATTGATTGGCTTGGTTCGTAAAGGTTTGTGTTATACTACAGTACCTGGTAATGTTTTTCTTGGTGACAAACAAGATGGCTGTGGATCAGTATCACCGATATCCATGTTATCATTATCATTATCATTCATATAGGGGATCTTGATTGGCTGTAAAATATTTAAAAGGAAAGGAACTGTAGAAGGTTGCTGTTAGTTGCAATTCAATATATGCTGACAAAGCAGTATTTACAGTCAAACCTCTCATTATGGAAAAATTCGAATTAATAAGTTGACACTGGCTAAAAATATTGTTTTTGGACGTTTCGGCCACTATTGTTGCCTTCTTCATCAAGATAAAAATGCAACTGTTCAACGGCGTCCTGTTAAAATATGTAACAAATGTGTGATAAAAACTAAATGAACTTTCCGAGTGCAACAAAAGTCTCCAGAGCATTCTTAATGAGTCTTTGAATTCTTAATGCTACACATTCATTACATATTTTAACAGGACGCCGTTGAACATTTGCATTTTTATCTTGCTAAAGAAGGCAACGGTAGTGGCCGAAACGTCCAAAAACAATATTTTTAGCCAGTGTCAACTTATTAATTCGAATTTTTAACATGCCTGTGTAATGATATTCGGTGACTACTTAAAAGATGAGACGGATTCAACAAGGATTACTAAACACAACTTTACTCGTACAGTAATCCAAGATGGAGGCAAACTGTCTGACATGCGCAGAGACCATGCGGTCCATAAGTAGCTAGTGAACTGGTGACTAGCCATATCATGACATCCCCCTTATAATAAAAAAATAAAACAACAAATATAATAAAACTGTTCAGCAATGTTCGGTAAACAAGATGCCTTGAATATTGTCCGTTTAGAACAGTGTTCAGACCATTGGCAATGCAAAGTCACTTGTGAAACTTAAACTATACTATATCTAAAAACAGGAACATGAAACTAGTTGAATAAATGTTACTCGGCAAAACGAGCGGGTCTGGTCACTGTGCGTCCACTCCTGGTCCGGACAGGCTCAGGACCCTGATTGGCATTGGGAAGGGTGGTCTCCATGGAGACGTGTGTCGGATTCACAGAAGCAGCAGTAGCACCACTTAGCAGACTGGGCATAGGGGCAGACTGTAATGCTTCTGTAGATTCAGGAACACTTGGGTGAGCTTCTGAAACTGTGTTCTCATCTGTGGGGCCCATCTCGATGTGTTGTGCACCGGCGGAGCGAAGGTGGCACCTGTTGCGTCGCAGGGTTGAGCCATTCTGTGTCTGTACCTCATAAGAGCGGGGTTCTGGTCTCTTGCAACTTACGGTTCCTGGAAACCATTTCTTGGTGCGTTGGTCCTGTATGCGTACATGTTGTCCAGTTGCCAGGGGACTTAGATCATGCGCATTCCTATCATGGTAATATTTCATGCTTTGTTGTCGTTCTGTTAGCCTCTGGGAAATCTGGTCTCTATTAGGCATTTGATTCTCTATTCTGATGGGAAGATTTGATTTGAGCTTTCGCTGATACAGCAGTTCAGCTGGAGATGGAAGCTGTGAATCAATAGGAGTAGATCTTAGACAGAGCATTGCCATAGTGAGGTCTTTACCAGATTTCTCAGCCT
Organism: Oculina patagonica; assembly: GCF_052425735.1. NCBI lineage: Eukaryota > Metazoa > Cnidaria > Anthozoa > Scleractinia > Oculinidae > Oculina > Oculina patagonica. The sequence continues at coordinate 37,939,637 of NC_135758.1, read as the reverse complement.
TGTTGAGAGTGTTTTTAACAGTCTGAACTTGGCGTTCAATAAACCCGTTAGACTTTGGGTATCTTGGGCTGGAAGTTATGTGCTGAAAACCCCAATCCCTGGAGAACTGCTTGTAACTTTGACAGTCATATTGTGGACCATTGTCCGAGATAATGACCTCGGGTACTCCTTGTTCCGACAGTACGCACTTGGTGAGACCAACGACAGTTTCTCCTGTGGACTGTCCACTTGGGATTTTCCTGACGATGGGGAATTTAGAGTAATAATCACATATTAGCAGATATTCATCTCCTTTCCAAAAGAATAGATCAGTTCCAATGACCTGCCAAGGCCTTGTGGGTACTTCATGGGGCTCCAATGTTTCCTTGGCTTGTGTATTGTGACTTTCTTGACATATTTCACATCTCTGGACTCTGGACTCAATGTCCTTGTTAATAGTTGGCCAAAACACACAAGACTTAGCTCGCAGCCTGCATTTCTCAAAACCTTGGTGAGCCTGATGAATTCTTTCTATGACATCACTCCTTTGTGACTCTGGGATAACGACTCTTTCCCCTTTTAAGATTAGACCATTTTCAACAGAAAGTTCATCTCGGTAAGCCCAATACTTTCTCAAGTGCACTGGAACCTGTTTCTGCTTGTCTGGCCAGCCAGAGTAGATGATTTCTCTCAGGCCTGATAGTTCAGGATCTGCAGAGGTGTCTTGTTTAAGGGAGTCCAACCTCGTGTCAGTGAACTGGACGAGACACACCTTGTGTAGGTCTAATGTGCCTTCACTGGGTAGGGGATTTAGCCTTGACAAAGGATCAGCCAGATGCATTTCTGTGCCTGGTTTGTACTTGATTGCCATGTCGTACCCTTGCAATCTGAGCAGCATTCTTTGAAGCCTTGGAGGGGCAGCTGTTAAATTCTTCAAGTGGATCATTTCGAGGGGCTTATGATCAGACTCCACAATGAACTTCTTTCCAAACACATAAGAATGAAACTTCTCACAAGCCACAACAACTGCAAGCATCTCACGCTCGATATTTGCATACCGTTTCTCAGTGTCAGTAAGTGCTCTAGATGCAAAGGCGACAACCTTGCCATCTTGTATGAGGGCACTTCCAAGGCCCCGCAGGGATGCGTCAACCTGGATGACTGTTTCCTTTTTAGGATCAAAGTACGTAAGCGATACTTCCTGGCAAATTGCTTGCTTGATGTTTTCAAAAGCTGTACTGTGAGACGAGGACCACTGGAAATCAGTGTCCTTCTTGAGTAGGTTTCTCAAAGGCTCTGACATTGCAGACAAATTTGGAATGAAGGGGGCCATGTAAGTTGCTATGCCAAGGAAGGTTTGGAGTTCCTGGGCATCCTGTGGCTCCTGAATGGCCTTGACGGCTTCAATTTTCCTGGGATCCGGGTGAACCCCTTCTGCATCGAACAACATTCCGAAGAATGTAATCTTTGGCTGCTTGATACTGCATTTGTCCAGGTTGAAGACCAGACCGTGTTGCCTTGCTACTAGCATTAGATTATGCAAATTGGCATCATGTTCCTCTGTGGTAGGGCCATGCACTGCGATGTCATCGGCAATACCGACAGTTCCCGGGCATTTCTCAAGAATAAAATCCATTTTCTGTTGAAAGATATCTTGACTCACACATAATCCAAAGGGAAGGCGAGTAAATCGGAATCTGCCGAACGGACTGTTGAAGGTTGTAAGGAAGGAAGACTCTTCATCTAGTACTACAGACCAGTAACCATGACGGGCATCCAACTTTGAGAATACTGAGCTGCCCTTGAACTTGTGTGTGATTTCTTCTAGAGTTGGGGTATGGTGATGACTTCTCTTCACAGCCTGGTTGAGATCTTTGGGATCTAAACACACCCTCCATCTCCCATTTGACTTTTGGGAGTATGCAACACTTGAAACCCAGTCGGTGGGTTCAGTCACTGGTTTAATCACACCAAGACCAATCATTTCATCAAGTTCCTTTCTTATGTCGTCCTTGATGTGAATGGGACACTTCCTTGGTGCATGTACCACAGGCGGTACATCAGGGTCAACGACAATGTGATACTCTCCTTCAAATTTGCCAATACCATTAAAACGATCTGGATAGAGCTTCTGGAGGTCATCTATGCTGTGAATTGCAGGAACTTGGCAGTGCACACCGTCATTGCTTGTGTTTATCTCGCAGTGTAACTCCACTAACTTGAGTTTGCATGAAGTGGGCAGGCCACAAATAGCAGGGCCATCAACATCAGCAACATAAAACTTGGCCTCAGTTTCACTGGAATCATATGAACATTGGATAGAACACACACCATGCTGGGGTATTGATGTACCATTGTATGCAGTCAGCTTCGTTTGGCTCGGTGTTGTGTCTTTCGGAAGGCCATTTTCGTCCAGGCAATCTGGGAACATTTTTCCATAGATTCTTAATGGCAGGATGTTTCCTTGTGCTCCAGTATCCACCTTCACTTTCAGCAGAGCATTTGGATTGCCAAGATTCGGCAGTTTTACTTTAACATGTGCAAAAGCTTCATCTCTCTCCACATCAGCACCAGTGCTATCAATTTTGATGCTCTCGAATAGCAACTGCTCGAAGTTAGAACTTGTTTCTTCTACCATATGTACCTTGCTCTGCTTTGCTTTGTCATATTTCTTTCGGCCATCAAATTGCGGTGGTCTGGTTTGTCGGCCCTGTGTCTGCTTATTTCTGCTGCACACTTGCTCCCAATGATTGTACTGCTTACATTTCCGACATCTTGTACCATATGCTGGGCATTTTTTTCCATGGTTGAGTCCACATTTCCCACATTGTGGGTTGGAATCTTCTCTGACAGCATCAATATTTGTTTCATCAGTACCAGCAGAGGCACCTTGCAGCTCTAGGGATTTCATGTCATTGACCGTTGCTTCTCTTGTTCGAGCAATGTCCATTGCCTTGTCGAGCTTTAGCTTCTCATCCTTTCCAAGGAGGTTTTCTTGTACTTTCCGCTCTCGAGTACCAATAATTAACTGTTCAATTAAACGTTCTTCCATCTCGGTTTCACTGAAACGGCATTTCTGAGCTTGTAGCTTGCACCTAGCCATGAATGAATCGACAGACTCGTCCTTGGTTTGTCTGAAGCCTTGCAATTGGAAACGAGCAATTCGAAAATTCGACTTGGGCTCCAGATACTTTGTAAACTTGTCGAAAATCGTATCAGTTTTCGCTTTTTCTTCATCGCTCAATTCGAAGGAGTTGAAGACTTTAAGGCCTTCTTCGCCGATCCAAAGTAGAACATATGTGGCCTTCTCTTTCTCTGCTTTCTTGTTCAACGGCCCGTCAAAAATGAGCTGACAGTACTGTTTGAAAGTTTTAAACGCGGTTGGCAAGTCGGTGTCATTCCAATCCATATGGGGCGGCTTAATTCCAGATAACTCGCCCATACTTGTAAAGTGAAGTGATGACTCGTCTTGTAAACCAGCTGCACGCTACGAACAGTAGATGTCAAAATCCATGTCCATCGGGTTTATTCAATGTTCTGCCTGTCCAAAACAATGCTGGCTGTGGTTGTCCTTGTCACCGCTGCCACCATGTAATGATATTCGGTGACTACTTAAAAGATGAGACGGATTCAACAAGGATTACTAAACACAACTTTACTCGTACAGTAATCCAAGATGGAGGCAAACTGTCTGACATGCGCAGAGACCATGCGGTCCATAAGTAGCTAGTGAACTGGTGACTAGCCATATCATGACAGCCTGGCTACAACCCGAACATTTTTAACTCTCATTATGGACACCTTTATAATATGGCCTGACACCCCTATCTCTATGTTAAGAACATAATTTCCACTTTGTCCAAGATAGACCAGAATTTACATAAACTCCACCTAAGTTTATAATGGGCTGGGACAACTCAGTAATACAAACAATTGGCTCTGCCCCCTCGTTGTCCAATTTAAAGAGGTCCGACTGTGCTTGTGAATGTATCAGTAAATTACAACATAACAGAATTTGAAGCAGCACAGCTGTAACAGTTCGCTTAATATCCTTACCCAATTATTTATTGTAGAATTTGTTGTAGCAACCCAAAGAGAATGGGGATCATGACATAATTCCAACTGAAATGAAAGAAGTATATAGCATGTTAATTTCAACAACAACCTTGGCCAACAAGTACATTAGATGCTTTCGTACCACTGTTTAAGTAAAAGAGCCAGGTTAAGGTGCATTTTCTTTTGTCTGTTATAGTTATCCTTTTTCATTTTAGTTACATTAGATCTGTTGTTAAAGTGAGGAGCTGTATTAGTTTGTGATAATTTCAGTTTTTTTTTGTTAGTGCAGTTTAAGTTCTGTCAATTAGCTCTTGTGCCATGTATAGTTTTTTAGTCTCGTATTTTTTTTTGATAGGTTGAGTGTACTATTTAGTTGTGTAATATAGCTTTCAAATTATTATGTTATGTAATGCATTGTAACTGTAGGTAATGTGGTGTATTTAAATAAAATAACAATAAAAAAAAAACATGTCCCAAGAATTTTATCTTTGATTGTAGCTTCAATGCACAGTGCTAGTCAATTTTTTTAATTAATGATTTAAAAACTATAGTTGAATCAAACAAGAACAAGTTTCAACATTAGAGCTGATCAATAGGAATTCAAACTTCTTCTTTTTGACTGATCATACAGTCTCATCAACTCTTGTGAACATTGTCAAATTCAACCCCACTCAAATTAAATTTTCAAGAGAATCAATGCAATGTTTGGCTTGTCTGACAGCCAAATGCCATTAACCCATGCATACACTTCTAAGCTTGTTTGACCTCCGAGTAGCTAAAGAGCAGCTAAAGAGAAACAAACTGCCTTCGCACGTCGCTTTGTTTACCGAAAGTGATGTTTTAGTCCGCTAAAGTTATTCAACTTGTGTGGTATATACTAAAACAATTATTCACCTCAGTGTCGGTGAATGTGGTGGATGATTACAGAGCCGCGCACCAGCAAGGTAAATATCCACCACTATTCACCGACACTGAGGTGAATAATTGTTAATTATTAATTTGATCCACTTTTAACAATACTAACATTTAAAACTGGGGCATCCTCTACAAACAGAAGAGTAGAAGAATTGTCCATGCTCAAGTCACTCCACATTACATGTTTGTCTCGACCACTTGAATAGAATCCAGTAAAGTTTTCATTAGCACACAATGCCCACACGCCTTCCCCATGAATTCTATAAGTGGCAATGCATCTCTGTTGGCCTAAAGACCAAAGGCGCACTGTTCCATCTGAGCTTCCAGACAGACACTAGGAAACAAAAATAAATAATATTTAAAAATATATTAAAAACTAAGAGTGCGTTTCTTTGGTAAAATCCAAAATTGGATCATTGATCACAGATCACACGGATACTTTGCTCCCAAAGAAACGAAGAATACGAAAACGGATTTTTTGCCATGACAACCCCGTAAACACATTTCACAGAACATAAAATATCAGCACAGATTTATTTTTTGTTGAATGTATCCTAGCTAAAATAATTTTAGCATACAAAATCTTTTACAAAAATCACACGTCGAAATAGTTCTTCTCTAGCGTTAAGCACAATGTGGCGAGAAAGCATCTGAGAGCGAAGAATGTTTGCGAAATGATCAGTGCAAACTTCACTCATGACAATTTCAAAAGGATACAACTTTCGTAGGCACACGGTGGCTGTTCTAGAAAACCTGTATCCCGTTTAAAATCACACTTCATACCTATCTGAAGCTACCGTTTCGTTTTATCATGAAATATTTTGTATTTTGATCGAAATACTGACCGCCTAAAAACTTATTGTATGGCAGTGTTTACAAAGAGCGAACCTGCAAAGTTTACAAAGAGTGAACCTTCACAGCAAAGACCGCTGGGCCAAGGTACTTTTTTCGAATCCTTTCCCAAAGAAATAAGATATGATCTGATGTCTCCACTCGGTGTGTGGATTCTTCAGATCATTGATCCAAAATTAATCCATTTTTGGATATAGGTAAAGAAATGCAAAATCCGTTTTTGGATCAAGAATCCGGATTTGGATTTTTCCCAAAGAAACGCACTCTAAGGGAATGAAGCCTCTGTTCTTATGACCTTGTAATCTGACAAAGTCTACAGCACATGAGCCCAAGAAGCCAACCTTCCGGTCAATATTTGTTCAAGGAACATCAAATTTCCGCAGGACAACTATCAGCTGATAGTTCCTCAACAGAAACACTCCATTGTTTAAACAAGAATTCAAATTGGTAAAGTACAAATTAAAGTACATTGTGAATTGGTTTTTACTTGTGGCACATCCAGAGGTTTACAGGAAATCACATCTACATGTATTCTTTGTTCTCTCACTGATAAAGAATAGCAACTTCATTTAGCTACTTTCTATAGGAGGACTGAGATCATTTGAACACATAGCTACCTGACACTGCATTTTATAAGGAGACCACATGAGCTCTTAAGATGGCGAAAAACTGCAAATAACTCAGGAACTTTTCTTTTCTGATTTTCATGCTGAGGCAAGTAGAATTTATCTTAAAAAAAATAAAGAGCCTACTCATTATTGACCTACCTGAGTTCCCTCAGAATTGATCACAATAGACTTCACATTGTCTATGTGGCCTTTAAGTTTCATGACTTTGGAACATGTTCTTGGATCCCACACCCTTAAAATCTAACAAAACAGAAAAACGTTTACCATTATTCACAAAATCAAGTCACTCATAAGCTCATAAGCCAATAATGCATGCTATGTCTTGTTGGCTGTATTTATGAAAGAACAAACGAACAAACGAACGAACGAACAAATGAATGGACGGACAGATGGACAAACGAACGCATGAACGAACAAACAAACGAATGAAAAATCGAACAAATAAATAAACATACAAACGGACGGACAGATGGACAGAACGAACAAGCAAATGAAAAAACGAATAAACAGATGAGCAAACAAATGGACGGACGGACGGACAGAAGGACTGATGGGCGGATAGAGAGACGGACGGATGGACGAATGAGTCTTCATTAAATATCAGACTCAACAGACATGAGGCTTTACAATCAAGGTAATATCTAAAAATAGAATGAAAACAATCAAATATATCTTACCTTCTCAGTTGATCCAGAGACAAGCACAGTCCCCATGCTGTTTAAAGCCAGACTATAGATGGAATCTTTTTGACCATTTAACGATGAAGCTGATAAAAGGCAAAGCCAGTAAATGTCAATACACAAACCTCTTCTGAGAAATTATGATTTGCATTCAAATGTGTTTTGTATTACAGCAAGGCGCCCAAAAGTGTGACCACTTTTAATTTATTCACATTCTTTCGTGCAGATTTAATCCAATCAAAAGCCGTGGATAGCTTGCAGTTGACTTCTGATTGGATTAAATCTGCACGAAAGAATGTGAATAAATTAAAAGTGGTCACACTTTTGGGCGCCTTGCTGTAAGACAGAATCCATCAGGAGATTGAGTAAATATAATTTTAGTTGGACAAAAATCGAGTACCACAATAATTTAAATTTTCTATCCTTTTTAAACACCAATAACGATTTCTTATCCAACCCATGGCGATATTTAAAACAAAAACAGTCAGAAGTTTGCAATAGGAAAAAATTTTGGTGCATGATTTTGTCCAATTAATAGGCAAAGTCCTGGTGAATTCGGTCTTTAAAAAAATTGGTTCAGCCTCCTCTCACAAGATGAGGAAGTTGTCCAGCCCTTTGCCAGTTATTGTGAAGCTTGAAAAAAAATAAATGCTTAATGGAAATTGGAGACAATTCTTAAGGGCAGTGTGTGATGAAACCTTTCTTTACGCAGTGCATGTGGTATCACGTGACTGTAAAACTTGCTGTTTTCCGCAACAAATATTACTTTTTACTTGATGGTGAAGATGGCTTTTACACAAGTTGTTGAAACATCAGTCATGAACTGCAGCCCTTTTCAGGACTTCCTTCCCCTGGATGAATACACTACTCAACTAAAAATGTCCCTGGTTTAAACCATAACAATCATTGTTTGATTGATGTCATTTAAAGGGGCTATGTCACGCAATTTTAGGCAATTTCAGTACTAACCAACTGGTCATAAAATTAATTGAAATATCACAATTATTATAACAGCTTACAACTGTATAAGAACTCAAAAAAAAACACAGAAAGGCCAAAAAGGGGCGTGGATGGGAAAAAAAATTTGAGAAGATTAAAACGGATTGCATTCAGGTAAATTTGAAAAACATCGGCCCAACTTTTTTCAAGTTTATCTCAAATTGTATGAAAGTCCCATTTATAATGCTCGAAAATCATCCTTGTTTGTTATGTGGCCGTGATTTTGCCAATAAAAGACTCTTATTCTGCCAATTTGAAGTTTAGAGCTCTTAATTAACAACAATTAATAGAACTACCTAAAAAAACGTGACCTAGCCCCTTTAATATCAAGTGAGTTGACTACATACAGGGTTGTAGAACATCATTCTGTCGATTACTGAAGCATCTTCCCCTTGCGTGGCTAGTTTGACATCTCCCCCAAATATCTAGTTGTTTTGAAGGCCAGGCAATAGGGTAACATCAAAGATGTTGAAAACCAATCACAATAAAATCTTTGAGGGGTATTTAAATGGGCAGTATGATTAACTGATAGCAGACATTTTAATATATTCATTATCACTTAGACTTTTTCATTCAGCGTTATGTTAATTAATTTTTTAAATACAGTTGAACCCCACTATTTGAACTTAGTTAATTCAAAGTCCTCATTATTTCAAACAAAGATGGAATTCACTTGCATCGTTATGTTTTCAGTCATTTACTATCAGCTATTTCGAACTCCCCACTGTTTTGAACTAATTCTTCTTTCTCTAGACCTAAAGTCAGCCCCGTTTTTTCGAACATATCAAGAACAGAATTTCTTGATGCACATTTAAGATTTGGTTACGTTGGATACCCGAGATTATTCTGCAGTGCGTAGGAGCAAAAAAGTGAGGAAAAGACCTAATGAAGACAGCAAAGTGCCTCCATGAAAACGCAAGTTTTTGTCTTCGTGGAACACAGACTTTCCATGGATTTGGGAAGATAAACCTATTTTGTCCGATTTGTCACTGTCTTTTGTCTCCGCTGGCTTGGGAGGAAAAAAAAAGAAAATCATGCTTGAAAGTTTTGGCTAGTAGAATATTGGTTTTGGCTAGTTAAATCAAAGGTGTCACTAGCCACTAGGCTAGTTAGCAGAAAAGTTAGTCTCGAGCCCTGCTTGACCTATGTGCAGTATCCATAACTGTTAAGAAATTCCAGGAAACTGTTATTCAGGCTCAAATACTCATGTATGAGTATCATTCAACATTAATTTTGCTGCTGAGGGAATTGAGATTCCACTGCAAACAAGCCAGCTACCTTTGATGTTCGGCAAAAGCATAAAAACAACAACAGCAACAGAACATTCAAAGATTTTTTCATAACAACAGTATCTATTGATTTATCTGACATATAATCCTTGTTGTTTGAAACATGTCTCTTTTCATACTGTATTTAATTAAAAATATTTTGTTGTTTACGAATTTTTTGTTGCCCCGGCTATTTCGAAACCCTGCTATTTCGAACGTTTTGTTGTTCTCCTGGAACTTCGAAATAGTGGGGTTCGACTATAGTTCCAGAGCATTTTGAACAAGCAAAAAAACAATATTAACAATAAATTCATGCAATGTCATGTAACTGAGAATATGTTTCCAGTGACTAACAAAATAGTACTTACAAATTAAAGCCAATTTAAAAACCAAAAGAATGACATTGCATGCACTTACTTGTGACTGTGTTGTTTGTGGCTGTAAGAGCTGTTAAAGTGTTGACATCCCAGAGAAAAATTTGTCTGTCAAGTCCTCCAGAGGCCACCAGCTCTTTATGGTTAGCATAAGCAAGTGCCTTTACATAGTCTTTATGGGTGCGCAGGGTGGACATGCAGAAGCTCCGCCCTGAATCCCACACTTTGACAGTTGTATCAGATGACGCAGACAATACTAACAAAATAATTTATTTTAATACTGTTAGCTAGTAATGGGTGGCTAGAGAGCGTTACGTTTTTAATTTCCCATGCATTTGTCTACTATTTTTTCCCATGAACCGCATCAATTTGCGGAAAAGATATAGACAAATGTATGAAAAATTTAAAACGTAACTGAACGCTTTCTAGCCAGCATACATCCTTCAAACTTGGTGAATAATAACTTTTGCCTAGTATCTTAATCAATTCATAAGTCGTCCAGAATTCAATTTTTGAAAAAGATATTTGCGGTCAGATTCCCATACAAACACGGTAATTTCAATGCGTTGCCTACCCGTCAAGATGGCATCATCATCAGGTCTATTTCATTTAAAAATGAGCACTCTAGTTTAAAATATCATATAAGCTCTATAAATATACAGTAGAACCCCGGTAACTCTAACTCTGAAGGGAAACGAAAAAGAGTTCCAGTTAGCGGGGTTTCGAGTTATCGGGGTCGATTGCATATTTAATTTGCCAAGTTAATAACCGATTTTTCAGCACTTCAATATATGGTACAGCGCAAATTAAACTTATCTTGTCAGAAACTCTAACAAGACCATGTATTCTTATGATAAGAGTGGAAAATGGTTGTCAAATAAGTGATCTGTTCATTGCTCAAATCAATGGGCAACCGTGGCGAGTTGCAAGAACCGGAATTCGAGTTATCGGGGTAAATTTGACCCAAATTTTGTTCAAGGGAAACGGAATTTAGTTCGAGTTAGCGGGGTTTTCGAGTTATCCGAGTTCGAGTTAACCGAGTAAAAATGACTGAAAAGTGTGGGTCAAATCCAAGGGAAATGGAAGTTCGTTCGAGTTAGCGAGGTTGTTCGAGTTATCCGAGTTCGAGTTACCGGGGTTCTACTGTACATTGTAAATGCCAATAAAATACCCTTACTTGTTCTACCATTGCAACAAAGAACTATATCATTGACCCAGTCTGTATGGTGCTCCAAGGAGGCAATGTAGCAGTTCTGAAACCGGAAGGCAGCAATAAATTTGTGTAAACTCAGCTACATGTACTGCATAAAATACACGTACAGTAGGGGTTGGGATAATTATTATGTGCAACCATATAATTTCTCAAAATGAAACTAATTCAAGGCCCATCTTATTGCTATGTACATTGCACATCAACGAATGTTTAAGGCCCTGTCCATCTATTCCGGATAACTTTGAAATGCATCTTTTTTTCTCCAGTTTCGCTAACTGTCCATACTAAAACAGCGTTTTTAGTCACTAAAATGCAGCTTTCTGAAAACGGTCTCCAGAGTGGAGAAATTTGAAAACACTGGCTAGGTAGTGAAGTGAAGGCGGAAAACATTTTATCTGTCTGTTTTTGGGCAAAAGCTCCATTTTCAAGTTAATCCAGATTAGTGTGGACGGGACCTAACACTGCACTCTTGTATGTAATTTGATTTACCCACATACACTGAAAAATGCAAGAGCTCTCAAGAATTAACTAAAAAGTCTGTGTGCATCAGGTTCCAATTGGAATTGGAGTAATGATTTAATTTTGGAGGGAAGGAAACAGAAGAACCCAAAGAAAAACCATCAGAGCAACAATGAGACCTACATGTACATGTACATATAACAACAACCCAGACAAATGCTGTACATGCATGTCACCTGGCCCAGGGTTTAAACTCGGGCTGACACGTTGGTGAGAGGTGAGTGCTCACACCACTGCACCACCCTTGACACAAACATAAGTTTAAACACTAGCTTGAATATTCAAGCCCCTGAATAGATAGGTAACTGATCAAATCTTCTTCAAACAAGGCATTCTACAAAGTTTGAGCATTTACAGAAGTTTGTATGTCTGGCTGGTTACTCTTGCCATCCAGCCAAACAAACATTTAACTGTAAATTTATCATTTTTCAATAGGAAATATCTTGTTCAACTTTAAATATGTTCTTTTCACATCTGCTACTGTTACTATATTTATGGCACAGACACTATATACAGAATACACTATGGGACAAGTTTTCAATGGAAAATGAAACAAAAGACTTGTCAACCACACCACAAACATTGTAAGTCTTACTTAAATTGCAAACCACGGCTTTTTACGAACTAAACCTAAGTGTTAAGTTATTATTCAAGAAAAATCCACACCTTGTCAACATCTGTATTCCAACAGCGAATGATTGAGTCTCGCCCTGCAGAATACAACCGACCTGTATTTTTATCTAACTGAAGTGCGTTCACCCCTGATCTGTGAAGAGGTTCTTCCTCGTCTCTAATCACTAACGACATGGTGACTTTTCTTCTCGGCATGGCGTGGTTGTGAGGATGGCCATGCGAGTGACCAGACGACGGTCGAATCCCGGCCGCCATCTTGCATCTCTTCCTGTCACAACTTTCGTTACCAGATCTACTCGTATTTCGTTAAATCCGCGCGTGTTTCGCGCTCAATTTCGCGCGCGCCGCGCACACGACGCGCCCGTCTCCTCTCCATCACTGAAAGACATTGCGTGACAAGTCCAAATTAAATAAAAAATTCAACAGAGCCGCCTTGTACTTTTGTACATGCAAGTTAGACAGTCTATGATTTTTTTTTTCATTGCAGCACACGTACAAAAAACTTACAATACAACTACTTATACTAATGGCATTGCAAAACAAGAACTACTTTCCGAAGTTTTCAAATAAGAACTGCTTGCGCTAATTACATTACTAGAAACTTTAATATTCCTTTTATATTTTTTTCTTGGAATACACAAACCTACATTACATACAAAACTGAGGATACAATTTTATTATTAATTGAGATGACTAATAAATATTCTTAACATGTAAATTACACTGTAATATTTACATTTTGCTTTCCTTAATTTATTGAGTATATACTGCCAAGTCTTACAGAATTAAAGAAGAGCAGTCCACGTACGATAATATTTGGAAATTTTGTTTTTCCTTGCAATCACGATTTCTTTGAGAATTTCAATATTTTTGTTGCATTAGCAAGAGAGTTAATAATAAATATAAACGAAACTACTGAACGACGTTTCGGTGTCATCCTGGTACCATCATCCTGTGTCATCCATCATCCTGTGTCATCATGGTAACATTGTCATGTCATGTCAGTCATATGACAGACATATGATACTGTTTTCTAAGCAGCGAAACCAAAATTAAAAGAAAACAATCGCCACTTTTATTTTGATGTATAAAGCCACATGGATGTAGTGACTATCATGTGATGTGAACTGAAGCGTTACATCCCTGTTGTAGCACACACGCAATTCAGTCGCAGGGAAAATGTCTTCCCAGCGAAGTGTCGTGTTTGCGTTCGTTTTCCTCGTCACCGTGAACTCATTGGTGGTGGAAAAATCAAAAACTACTCCGCCGCATATCTTGTTCATGTTAGCGGATGATCTTGGATGGATCGATGTTGGATTTCACGGATCGAAGATTCACACTCCAAACATCGACTCGCTAGCTAAAGATGGAGTGATCCTGGACAATTTTTACGTTCAACCAGTCTGTACACCAGCTAGAGGGGCTCTTATGACTGGCAGATATCCAATACACACAGGTAAAGCTGATGAAATTTATTTGCTTATTTTGCTTCGATGTCTGTAAGTCATGGAAGTGAGGCTTGTAACCGCCGTGACCAGAGGGTTTTTTTTTCGCTCTTTCGTGGCTTCGCCGCTCTTTGTCGCCGAAAAAAAAAACCCTCTGGCACCCAGGGTACTACAATACGTGCTCCGTGATACAATGTTATTCCCCCACTTCCCACAAGTCTCCGACGCAAAAAAAAAAAACACATGAAAAAAGCAACCGGTAATGCACGCACCCCTTAAAAATAACGCTATCTAAAGAATTTTGAACAAACGCACTGTTTCAGGGCTTATCATATGAATTTTATGCTTGGGATGAGGGCAGAAAATGTCGAAAAAATATCATTTGGCTCGAGTTCAACGCTGGCGGGTAGACTAAGCCAGGCGAACCAGGCGAACTTTGCGGCGGTGGTATACGCTGTAAACGGTAGTCTCAGTAGCCTAGCCTGCGTGTCGGGAGTCGAAAGGGGAGGAAGAGGAAGGAAAAGGGAGAGGGGACAGGTAAGGGGTCTGCGGTAGCCAGTGCTTGGGGATCGGTGGTATGGCAATACAGTATGTAGCGCTCGTCGTTTGACGCAAGCAGAGAAGAGAAAGTACTGATGATCCATGAGTACCAAACAGATCAAGAAAAGAAAGAAAACAAGAACGATTTTTTTTTTCTTTTTCTACAGCCTGGATATTCGTTTCAAGTTGTTCCTTTGCGTTCTCCATGGAGACCTTGATAGGAAGAGGCATTGTGAAAGTATTGAAAATCGTCCTACTTGAGGACACGATACGAGAACGTCGACCTAACTTGAACAATGTTTAGAGCCCGATTGCTAGTTGAGGATCATCATGAGTTCCGCTTTCTACATACTATAAAACATAATGTATGCATGCCATAAAGGGAGGTTTTAGAAACCATGCCAGCGTACGCGTCTAACAAAGCATAAACCTTTTAAAGTGCCACTATGATCAAATTTTCGATTTCCATTTTTTACATTTTCGTGTACAATAAGACTTTCTTACTCACCTTGCAAATTTTCAATCCATTACGAACATCAGAAGTCGTTTTATTTTAACGTTTATTTCCGATAATTTACGGCCGCCATTAAACAACCTTGTTCCAAGGCTTGGTTGCGAATAGGAAGAAAATGACGTCAAAGGCTGCAAAATACCTCACGGGTTAAAATTATAATAACAATATGTATTGAAACTCACGCGAAAAGCAACAAAAACTTTGGGCTTGTTTTTCGTGCAATTTTCTATGCTGATTGTTATTCTAATTTCAACCCGTGAGGTATTTGAGCCAGAGGCAAACAATACAACGGATAAAAATAAATTGAAGCGCGACTGAATAATCATTATTATTATTATTATTTATTTTATTTTTTTTTAAACTTTATTCAACACTTCTAAAAAATGACCTATGTACAGTACTTCGTTAAAAAGAATTAAAAAAAAAACGAAATTCATACCTTTATAACTATTAAAAAGAAAGTCTCAATATTTCTTGAAATATAGTCCACGAAAATGTTTCTCTAAAAATGTTTCACTACTAATATATAAAAAAGAAAAGCTATAAAAATTCTATAAGTATCATTCTCATTCTTATTATTATTATTATTATTATTATTATTATTATTATTATTATTATTGATTTATATTTCTTTTCGTTCGACGAACATTCTAAAACGCGCGAAGTTCTAGCGTAAGATAAGTTTTTTGTTGTTGATAAAATTATTTATCTTGTCAACAGGACTTCAGCATGAAGTGGTCCACCCTTCGAATCCATTTGGATTACCATTAGATTTCCAGACTCTTCCAGGACAGCTTGGTAAAGTTGGTAAGTCCAATCCGACCCAAGATCACGTGACTGGAGATCGGTGAACGATCAGAAAGTGACGTTTTCACGCTAGCTGTGTTTTGGTACTGCAGGGCCGTAGCCCGACTTTTAGCATAGACGAGGCAAGATCTTGCTAGGAGGGTCTGGGACATACCCCCAGAAAATCGTTGAAATCTAGAAGCTCTGAAAACGCGCGCGTTTTTCAACATTTTTTATTTCTTGAAAGAGTTTAATCTTACTCAAGTGAAAGATATTTTCCCAACTAAAAGTATTCTGTTTTAAATTTTGGGATAAAATCTAGACGACGAAAGTGCCTCGTCTTGCCTCTGACTAGTTACGGCCCTACACTGTACAGTGTAAACGAAGGATAAATTTCTATGCATTAGCCAAGCTTACGTTGCATCGTTTCGAAGAGGTGGATGGTCTTTATTTAGCCTTCTTTCGCATTTGATCAAATCCCTCAACACAACTAAGCGTATAAGCATAGTATTGGGTTGTTTACAAGGACACAAGATAGGCGAAAGCTAATACCAGCACCCCCCACCTTTTACATGCATACCGCAGCCTGAATTAACTTGGACCAAACGCGACATTGAGGGTGTAGCGCGCGTAACGAAGTGACCCCCCTCCTTCCCCTCCTCGTATAATCTATACAGAAACTATCATTTCGTTTGAGACTGATCCTTCGACGTCACATTGCGCCGCATTCCTAGACAGATGAGATGTGAACAAACCTAACGGGCTAATAACCTCTAAGGTGCCAAAAGGGGGAAGCATGAAGCTATATGTTTATTGTCAGTTGCTTCGATATCTCCATTTCCCGCGGCGTGACTAACGGACTAATGCAGGGGCAAAACAAAGTGTGATGTCTCCTTATGCATAAATAATTTGTGTAATATAGAGAATTTAATATCATTCACCCGTCGCATTTCCCATTTCATTTGGAGGATATCTGTTTATAAACGCTGTTTTTCTACCAGGTTACGCTTCTCACCTGGTAGGCAAGTGGCATCTTGGTTTCTACAAGTGGCCTTATGTTCCAACTAACAGAGGTTTTGACACAGCTTATGGATTCTGGGATGGTGCCGAGGGGCATTTTGACCACAAACGGGACGGGGTTGTAGATTTCCATAACGGAACAGAACCTGTGTTAGACCTGGACGGAAAATATGCTACCTATGAATACGTTAAGGTAGGCGGGTTACTTCTGATATGAGCTTGGTTTGTACGACTCGGGAATTTTTAGTTAAGCCCTGGGCAAACTGCAACGCAAGTAGACGAAAGTAAAACTTGCGTACAGACTTCCGTCGGCTGGCCAAACGAACACGCAAGTTTACTCACAAGTGCACGCAAGTTGTAAGAAAAAAACCATTTTAATGCTACTACGCGCTACAATTCATTACGTGAAGTAAACAACAAGACGTTAACTTGCGTGCAAATTTCATCTGGGGGGACAAAAGTGAACGCAAGTCATGATCCCGAGTCAGCGCAAGTTGAAACTTGTAATTTAATTAATCTTTTTTTTTTTTCCTTTTTTTTTCATGCGTGATATCGTCAGCGAGTAAAAGAGATTATGGATGCACATGACCCAAAGCAGCCACTTTTCCTTTACATGGCGTTCCAAAATGTCCACAATCCCATTCAAGCACCAGACAAGTATGTGGACAAATATGCCTTCATTAACCAGAAGATGAGGAGAGTACATGCAGGCATGGCGGATATTCTGGACGAGGCTGTAGGCAACATCACGCAAATGTTTAAAGAAAAAGGGTACGTCTGCATAGTTTAGTGCTATTCTGAGGCTAGTGTGGTGAGAAGATCGATGGTTTGAACATCATTTTCTTCTTATGATGGATGCCTTGACACGTTGACTCTCAAACGTCGTGACATTACTAAATGATGTTCAAAGCTGAAAGATAGTTCTTTGCAAGTGTTTCTTAACTAACAAGCACTGTCAGTTATGCAGCAAAAATTTGTGAAATTTGGAGGTCGCAAAGTTGGTGTAAAGTTAAGCTTGCACGCGTATCATTCGTCTAGTTTCGATATTAGGGTTACCTACAAAGTTAGCTCATGTGTTTCCCGTCTAAAAAGAACATGAAAAAAGGCAAAACATTAAAAGAGAAGAAAAAAGGCAGTTATTGAGCAAAATGAAAGTACGAGAAAGGTAAGTTAAAGCTCGTGAGAAAGTCCAAACCTATTCGGAGGCCCTTCCAAGGGCGGGGGGGGGGGGGGGGGGAGGGGTTCCCGTGTCGCTTGTCAAAATTTAAAATGTACCGTGTCGCTGTTTTATCGCACTTCCCGTCGCTGTCGGTTGTAGAATTGAAGGAAAATTACTTGTCCTTGTCGGAATTCAAGTTTTTCCAGAAGGGTTGTCGTTTGTCGCGATTTTATTTTATGTGCTGTCGCTACTTTTTGGGCCATGTCGCTTGTCGGAATTTACCCTGGCAGGGCCTCAATTCGCGTGCATAAAAATCAACCACAGCCGTTTTTTACATTTCAACAATTTTCATCTTTGAAATATAAATATTAACATAAAAATTTGTGATATTTCGTACCACTCAGGCTTTGGGACAACACTTTGACAGTCTTCAGTACTGATAATGGAGGAGAGCCTGTATATGGTGGATACAACTGGCCCCTGAGAGGGACGAAACATACCTTATGGGAGGGAGGGGTGAGAGGTGCTGCCTTTGTCCATGGAAAAATGTTGGAGAAGACCGGTGTGAAATGCGAAGGACTGCTTCACATCAGCGATTTCTTTCCCACACTCATTAACTTGGCAGGTACAGTTCTATATATCTGCTGTTAGAGTGTGCTATAACTTGTTTAGACTGTCTACAATTGCTCGCATTTTTGTTCAATGCAATGCAAATAATGACAAAATGGAACATTTTAGCCATCTTTTCATCATGACTCATGACTTTTCATGCCATCTTTTCTTTTGACTCGTCGGGTGAAACCAAAGAACGGCAGCGAAGTAACCCGATATGTGACAGCAGAAAGGTCGAAATAAACTGTCTACAATGTGACCCGAGACCTCGTTGCTCAGTTCACCTGGTAAATTGACCTGACTGGCTTTATATCAAGTACAAATAAGTCTTTCAATTGTCTTGTTATCGTCTTGCTCCTAACTTGCTCTTGTCTTGCTGTCGACTTCATCTTGTCTCGCTCTTGTCTTGCTGTCGACTTCATCTTGTTTCGCTCTTATCTTGGTGTCTTCACCTTGTTACGCTCTTGTCTTGCCGTCTTTATCATGTCTCGGTCTTGTGTTGGTGCCCTCATCTTTTCTCGCTCTTGTGTTGGTGTCTTCATCTTGTTTCGCTCTTGTCTTGCTGTCTTCATCTTGTTTCGCTCTTGTCTTGCTGTCTTCAATTCCCGGGGGGGGGGGGTACTCCCATATCTGGCCTATATAGGCATGTGCCGCCCGATAGGGTATGGTTTTTGAGGTTCTCGGTCCTTAAATAGGGTATTATTTTTGCTCCTTTCGCAATGTGTTCCCGGTGTGATCCTTAGATAGGGTACCTAAATTCTATTAGCTAAATAAACGCCCAGCTAAACGAAAAAAAGATATCTTAAAACTGAATTTTCTGTTCAGGTATTAGAAAAGCGATTTTATAAAGATTTGTGTCTTGCTGTGCGCGGTTAGCAGTTATTTGGGTCGTCACGGAACGCTTCTCCTCCCCTTGAATAGGGTGTCATTTTTCGGTTTTGGGCCCTAAAAAGGGTATCAATTTTCGCTTTCTTTATCCTTAAATAGGGTCAGGGTTTAAGAACCTTGGCGGTACACCTCTATCCGAAATTTATGGGAGTACCCCCCCCCCGGACTTCAATTTGTCTCGCTCTTGTCTTGCCGTCTTCATCTTGTCTCGCTCTTGTCTTGGTGTCTTCGTCTTGTTTCGCTTTTGTGTTGGTGTCTTCATCTTGTCTCGCTCTTCTGTTGGTGTCTTCATCTTGTCTCGCTCTTCTGTTGGTGTCTTCATCTTGTCTCGCTCTTGTTTCGTTCTTGTCTTGGCAGGGACCGCGGGGAGGGAAGGGCTAGGGGGGCTTTACCCCCCCCCCCCCACCCTCCACTTTTTTACAGTAACAAGAAAAATATAGTGAAGAAATTATTTAACATGACACGAGCGCGGGACAAAGAAAAAATCTGAGTCCCCGACGGGAATTGTGAGCTGGGCCATTTACTAGGTTGATATATGACACTCGTCCTGCATACTGCTAGGATCAGCAATTTCGAAATCATCAAATGTGTAGTAAATAATAAAGATGGTAAATTTCAAGCTCGGTGATAAATAGTGAAGAAATTATTCAACATGACACGAGCGAGGGACAAAGGAAAAATCTGAGTCCCGACGGGAATCGAACCCATGGCCTCCCAGATACCGGTTGGGCGCTCTAACCAACTGAGCTACGAGAGACTTGTTGTGAGCTGGGCCATTTACTAGGTTGATGTATGACACGCGTCCTGCATACTGCTAGGATCAGCAATGTCGAAATCATCAAATGTGTAGTAAATAATAAAGATGGTAAATTTCAAGCTCGGTGATAAATAGTGAAGAAATTATTCAACATGACACGAGCGAGGGACAAAGGAAAAATCTGAGTCCCGACGGGAATCGAACCCATGGCCTCCCAGATACCTGTTGGGCGCTCTAACCAACTGAGCTACGAGGGACTCGTTGTGAGCTGGGCCATTTACTAGGTCGATATATGACACGCGTTCTGCATAAAGAAAAATATATCTGATCGGATTTATTAAAACCAGGTTATGGAAATTTTCACCGTTTTTAGCGCAAATCGCCGTAAACGCGTTTTTTAGACGATATAAAAACTAAAGTGAATGTCAGTCTTTTTTTTTCTCTTCTCCTCTTTCTTGTCTACCTTTCAGCGATGTTTTTAATTTTTTTTTCGGGCATGTTTTAGCCATACCGCAGTGCAATGTACGTGTTCAAAAACACTAAGGTCACTTTTCGTTGACCACGTTTTTACAAATCCAGTTAGATATATAATGAATTAAAAAACAAACGAATAAATACTGAAAATATTTCGTTTCTGGACGCCATATAATTGATTTAATTTGTAAAGACAATTCGGTTTGTTTTCGAGATCATGCTAAAGGTAATTCATTTTGTAACAATAAAATGAAATTGCCTTTTCTGTTTTCATTCCTTCTGGTAACATCTCATTTGCTGGTACTTTAACATAGTGAGAAAGTTTCGTGAGTAGTCAGGGTCAGTGAGTAGTTTTATCGAACGTTTTGTGGAGCAACGTCTCTTTATCGCACCGTTTTGTCGTTTCATTTCAAGCAATACTTTTACCAAAAAACTTTAAGCGCTGAACGTTTAAATCTTAAATGCATTTTCCGGTATCTAAGTGAAATTGAAATTTTCTCGGGGGAGCATGCCGCATGCCGCATGCATGCTCGCTCTTGTCTCGTTCTTGTCTTGGTCTTGTCTTGCTGTTGTCTCGTTCTTGTCTTGGTCTTGTCTTGCTGTTGTCTCGTTCTTGTCTTGGTCTTGTCTTGCTGTTGTCTCGCTCTTGTCTTGCTGTCTTCATTCTGTTTTTTATGCTGTCTTCATCTTGTCTCGCCCTTGTCTTGGTTTCTTCATCTTGTTGCGCTCTTGTCTTGGTGTTTTCATCCTGTCTCGCTCTTGTCTTGCCTTGTCTTGATGCTAACCTTGTGATTGAATTTTTATTAGGTGGCACGTATGATCCGAAAAAACCTATCCCCATTGATGGCTTTGATGTTTGGAACACAATATCACGTGGAGATGCTTCACCTCGAACTGAGATCTTGCTAAACATTGATAATCCACCTCCCAATGGCACCAAAGGTTTAGAAGAGAACTATCAAGGAATGGCACTTCGGATGGGAAGCATGAAGCTCATGATGAATGTCAAAAATATCACCTGGTTTAAGCCGCCTGAACTGGGAGGTGTTCCACCAGAAGTACATTATTCCAACGGGTTAATAGCAGAGGAGACAGACGAGGAGGTTTTGGATCAACTAAGGAAGTATTACATGGTCAGTGCCAACAGCACCTCTTTTTTAATAATACAGAAAATGAATTTTGTTTTTAGTGCAGAATGCACTATTGTGATGGTTTGTTGGAGCTAGGATTAACAGTTTAGATTTTAGAATTTAAATAACATCAAATGAAAACAGCGGCAATTTTCAAAGTCAAAGCTTTCTATCGAAACGAAGATTTCGTTAGCTGTCACAACTGATCAAAGGTAAAGCGGGTTTTAAGAGTATTGGAGGATCTCTCTCTTCTTATCAACACCAGTGGCTCTATTAACCTATGCGATGTTTAAATTCCACAGGACAATGCTGACATTATAGACGTTGCACTTTATAATATCACCGCTGATCCAAATGAACGACATGATCTTAGCAGCAAGCTCCCGGATGTTGTAGAGAAGATGAAGGAACGAATGAAATATTATCAAGAGAGTGCTGTCCCCGCGGCTTTCAAGCCAAGCGATCCAAATGCCATAAAACAAGCTCGCAAAAATGGGGTTTGGGGACCTTGGATGTAAGCACAACCTGGCCGCTATGAACAATGAAAGTGCTATTTAGAATGTCACAATGCTCTTGAATGAGACTACAATGATAATAAGCTAAATTACTTATATTGTCATACAGGACGTACAGGGCGTTTCTGTAACCTGTCTGCATGCTCCGATCTTATCTGCAAATTATTGGCAGTGTCTGTCCATGTTTACCTTCGTGTTGCTGCATCGTCGAAGTTTTTATATTTGCAACTAGCTTCATGCGCAGATCCTCTTTGGGCTCGTCACGCGTTTCTCCCACACGGAACGCGTGGTGAGCCAACCCCGTACCCAGGGTCTTCGTTCCCCTTGACCAGCGGTCGAAAATATCGGACTTCCAGTTGAATTGTGCTTGCCTAGCTTTCAAAAGAATGTCTCAACAAACTTTTTAGTGTTTTACTTCCTACCATTTTTATTGTTTTCAAAACCAATTAAAATCCTTTCTGCAACGGAACTTTCGAGAGTCTCTCGTTTCGTCAAGCTTGCGCAGTAACGATCGAAGACTCGAGGTACGAGTAAGAGCGTCTGCGCAGAAGGCCAATTTGCAACCAAAACAGCTCTGAAATATGCGGCGAAACGTGAGGCTCGTTTACATTGAAGCTATTGAAGAATCCTTAATATTAGTAGCAGTGTTTTTAAAATTACTAAAGCATGTTTTCCAATTAAAATTAGGCTATATTGCTTATGCTAATAGTGCTATCCGCGTAACAATCAATTCCATTAACGCTTCCAAACTGTTGCATGCCTTTGAATGTGAATAAATAAAAATATCATTGTCTTTGCCCTTTATTCTTCGCTTGTTTTCAACTTAAAATTCGATAATCTTAACCCAAGAAATAATACGTTTTATGATGATGATGACGATGATGATGCCCAACCTCGTTCCCAGTGATTTTCATTAGGAGCTCAGTTCGATAGGACGAAGATTCCTTTTTCATGGGTTCTTCAAGATCGCCTTCGACGTTCCGTGCCGGATTTTTTTCTCCAAACATTAGCTGTTTAGCGGAAGGTTTTCCATGCGTCTCGGTTCAATATTGCCGCGCTTTTCGATCATGTTCGATGTCATCGATGGCAAAAACCCGAAACATATGACGGCTTTCGTAGTCACCAGCACAGAGCTGGCACAGTGAATTCCGAGCGTGTAATTTTTGCGAGTTGACTGCTCCATAATTTTCACAGAAAACCCGAGAAAACGTATTCTATTCACTTTTAATTTACCTTTGTGTTTTAGCAGGATTTACCGGCCGTTGCATAAATTACAGTTCCGTGAAATATTTAAGATAATCACGTGACCGGCCGTTGCCAGGGTCTTTTCCCGCCCGTTCCAAATTACCAAGGAAAAAGCCCTGGGAACGAGGTTGGATGATGCCGGTGATGGTGATGATAAAGATGGCGATGAGGAGAAGGAAGATAAGAGCTATTATTACATAATACTCTAGCGATGTTCCTTCAATTGCTAAATTAATTGTAATTTCATTCATATTTCAAATGACGGCATTGACTTAGCTGAAAAAGGTTGCAGAAACAACCGAAACGTCCTAACTTAGAATTGAGTTTCTAGTCAGTGTAAATGGGCTCCTGCCAGTGTCAATTACAACTTTTATTTTTTTCGATTGATTTTAGCCATGCCTGGCTTCAACACCGATATTTTGGTTGTACACTTCGCGTGTTTCCTCCTTATCCCGTTACTTATAACAATAGCGCCCCTCAAACAGAAATAAAAGTTCCTGAATAGAGAAAGTATCAATAAATAATGAAGCTGTAACTTTTCAAGGAAACAAAAGCACATGGTGTGTTCGTGCATTTATTATGATCACGACTGCTGACCACTAAGATACACATTAAGGTGGTAGGTCTACAAAGGACAATTTTTCCACGATTCACAATTCTTAGGTTAAGACGCCACAAGAATATGTTGGCGGCCATGTTGACTGACCACGAAGTACTTGCCATTTTTACGTGCGAATTATTGGACGGTGAGTTCAACTGATTTTTAATACGTGCGTAGAATAAGTAGGGCTCATGTGTGAATCTGCGGAAAAAAGGTTTCCGCAGATGCAAGTCGTCCACTCATGTGCCCAGGGGGGGAACTCGGGATTTTAAGTGACGGGGATGATCGAATGGGGGCAAAAATCAAGACCCAAAGAAATCCCTAGGGCTTCCAACATAACCCAAAAAAATCCCTAGATCAAAAATTGACCCCTCAAAAATCAACAGGAAAACACGTTTGTTTCCTGCCATACGGTCCGCGCCATCAAAATTTAAATTAGCCAATCAGAGGCCGGCTGCGGGGAAAAACTGAGTTTTCCTACGTCACTTAGGTTTTACGCTCTCTGATTGGTTGTGGTAAACGAGGAAAAAACAGAGAAATTACATGAAGTGAGGCGCGAAAAATGCTCGAAGCCGAAGCGTTGGTTTCTGTTGTCCTTCCTTTTTTTATTTTACTGAGTTCACAGTCTTTCTCAACGAAGTACAGCGACTGATTTTGATTTAGTGTGCGATGCTGTCCGTATCTGACTTGCTGGAATGGCGATCGCTGGGTGAGATTCATGCTGCATTTCAAAACTGCGACGCTATGGTCGATTGGAGTCGACATCGAGGAAGCTCGTTAAAAAAAAACTGCCTCCCAGACCAAAGTACATTTTAACGAGAAAGCGAACATCATTCCCTTTCTCCTTCACCTCATTTAAAAGATTGATCGCTGTTATGAACGCCGCTCTAACCAGCGTTGAGTACTACTGGTTTGTTCCTGTGGAGATTGTTCAATTCGCAGCTGTCATAACGCTATAACTGAAGTCATGAATAGTAAAAGGACATGCTGGAGTCTAGATTTTCAAGGTTTAGGGCCTTCGCTAGATTTGGATGCCTTTCATACCGTTGTAGCATTTCGGATAGACTGGTCTTGTCAGGTAGAAACTGTAGAAACTGTGTAGAAACTTTGTTTTGTTTGATTTGTAAATATGGTATCTTGAGTGTATTAAATTATTACGGAATTAGAAAATCTGTTTTGTTTTTGTGACTGCATGTAAATTTCTATGTATTATTGAAATCCTAACTTTAGAAAAGAGAGTGAAATTTACCTAATTAAACTTTTTAATTGTTGAACTACTAGAGTCAGGCTTCTCCAGTTAAAGGATTGTAATAATTTTGCTGTGAATTGCTATGTTTTGTCTCATTTCAATTGGCAAGACTGAGCTTTTAATTCAGTTCGTTTAAGACTATACATATTCAATCTCATTAAAGGTCATTAAATACTAGGAAGTCCTTATTAATGGGCTGTTAAATTTATAAGTATAAAATAAATATCACTTCAATTTTAATACAAAGGTTGACTATAGTTATTTAAATTTTGTCTATCAGGGTTTGTTTTGTTTGTTTCTATTTCAAGGATTAGATTTTTTCAGGCGTGTTAATTAAGACCCTAATACAAAACAATATATTTTCATCTTAAATGGATAACACCTTGTGTAAATCCAATTTTAAAAATTAGACTAGCCTTGCCCTTATCATTGTAAAGGATGTAATCCAGTTGCAAAAAAGCTTAATGATTTCAGAATTTGTAGTTCTGTAAGTTGATAGTGGCTACTAAAAGAGTTTAGAAACCTTCATGTGAAGATCTGTTAACCGTGCTTGATTCTGAGATTTATGTGCAATATTTTCGTGGTTTTCTTAGTTACTAGATTATGCTGAGCACTTTAGTGCTGCTTCATCAGAAACAGGTGCAATATTTTGGAGTTGTAATTGATTAGCACTGTTAAACATTGTTGATCACTGAATTTATCTTAGTTGTAAAAGCACAGTCCCTTACAGTG
Organism: Oculina patagonica; assembly: GCF_052425735.1. Classification (NCBI taxonomy): domain Eukaryota; kingdom Metazoa; phylum Cnidaria; class Anthozoa; order Scleractinia; family Oculinidae; genus Oculina; species Oculina patagonica. The sequence continues at coordinate 37,913,853 of NC_135758.1, read as the reverse complement.
CGACCACAGGTAACCAAAGCGTACTATGAGAGTTTGTATGGATGTACTATAAGAGCTTGTATGGATTTGAAATAAAGTTGAGAAAAAATATCCCTTTTTACCGGCGAAAAGTTATAATGAAACTTTAAACCTTACCTGGTGTCACGTTTTTGTATTTCTAGTGCTTTAGAAAGTCATACGCGCGATTTTCGTCTTAACCGTCTGTTGCGTACTAAAAGAAAGACAAGGTAGGAAAGCAAATTCGAAAGGCGAACGCAGGCCTCTTCGAAAAACTCGCTAAAAGTACCTCAAAACCAGACCTACCTCGATCTTTTCCCTTCACGATCCAAGAGCGATAATTATTCCATCTTTCTGTGTAATTGAATTGCATTCAAGTTGAAGTTTGGAGCCAAGAACTTCATTTGAATTCACAACTTCGGCACAAAACGGTCGCCATTAGGGCCGTGAAATTCAAATGCGAGCACCTAGCTAACGGTCGAGCCTAGGGCGAGTACAAAACCCACCCCATCCGGGGGAGACAGAGGAGACCTCTTGTAAGCACCATCTCATGCTCACTACAACCACTATAAGTTAATTTTTGTAACGGCGGGTAAACCCAAACGTCAGCAACCCATTCAATCAACATTCAAATCTGTGCACCGTTCCGGACGTTACAAAAATTAACTTATAGTGGTTGTAGTGAGCATGAGATGGTGCTTACAGGAGGTCTCCTCTGTCTCCCCCGGATGGGGTGGGTTTTTTACTCGCCCTAGGCTCGACCGTTAGCTAGGTGCTCGCATTTGAATTTCACGGCCCTAATGGCGCCCGATTTGTGCCGAAGTTGTGAATTCAAATGAAGTTCTTGGCTCCAAACTTCAACTTGAATGCAATTCAATTACACAGAAAGATGGAATAATTATCGCTCTTGGATCGTGAAGGGAAAAGATCGAGGTAGGTCTGGTTTTGAGGTACTTTTAGCGAGTTTTTCGAAGAGGCCTGCGTTCGCCTTTCGAATTTGCTTTCCTACCTTGTCTTTCTTTTAGTACGCAACAGACGGTTAAGACGAAAATCGCGCGTATGACTTTCTAAAGCACTAGAAATACAAAAACGTGACACCAGGTAAGGTTTAAAGTTTCATTATAACTTTTCGCCGGTAGAAAGGGATATTTTTCTCAACTTTATTTCAAATCCATACAAGCCTTCTTATTAGTACATCCATACAAACTCTCATAGTACGCTTTGGTTACCTGTGGTGCGACGCGCCTTACCGTGGCCACCCAACAAACTTTTTTACAAGTGTCATCTTGCAATATTTCACGTTTTTTTGTTGATAAATACGATGTAACTAGTATCCACTTGATTGTATTCAACTTTGCAAGGCGGCGTGTTCGATGTAAACTAGTATCCACTTTATTGTATTCAACTTTGCAAGGCGGCGTGTTCGTCAAACATATAGTGATATAACGATAAAACACTTGTAAAAAAGTTTGTTGGGTGGCCACGGTAAGGCGCGTCGAGCTGTAATAGTACACCATAAATTTCTGTTATTTTTTAAACGGTATTAATATTTTGTGTCAAGGTTTTACCTTAGTGAAACAGCCACTGTTATTTATTCTCTTACCTTACCTTAGGGCCAGTTTTCTCCACAAACCTTTTTCCCCTGCAGTGACCTCTCAAAACTGGATTCAACTGGTTTAAAACCGTTTTGACTGATACTGACAGAGGCTGCCTAATCGTAGTAGGTGACTTTATAATTATAGCACACCACTTAAAAGTTGTATACTTTCAGTTGAAGTAAATTTTTTTATCCAAAAAAGTATTTATTTTCACTCCATTTTTTCTTCGGTAGTCCTGCTTGCTATAGAGTTATTGTAACTGCTTTTTCATGCCGAATTTGCACATCGTTTAAAGTCGTTTATTTGAAGTTCAATATCTTCAGGGATGGAAATTTTCGTGATTTCTAGTGGACGAGCAGCGGCTGAAAATTGACAATTATGCTAAAGAAAGCCTGGCAATTTTTTAGTCGAGGCAATAGCCAACCTATTTTGTCCACTTCTGTCGTCCTCAAATAGGAGGAATCCCCTTCAGGTGTACACTTACCTTACAGATCGGATGGCGAATTTCACATAATTTGTTAAAAGCCCAACAACCCAAAAAGAAAAACAGTGCTGCCAAAATTCAGCTGACCGGTAATCGACGACGCGTTTACTTACCACTGCTTACCAGCTTTTTCGCTGTGAGTGTTTCAACGTCTTAGAATGCCATTCGTTAAATGAAGTTCAATATCAGTAAGGTTAGTTCCAGAAAGGCAGGAAAAAGGTTTGTATTGGACTTTAATTTTATTGACGTCGGAGAAATGGACGGCTTTCGAATCCTCCCGAGTCGCGAAAATGATAGTTCGACATATATACTTCATTTAGTCGAAAGTGAAGTGTCACTTTATGTTTGAAGCGATGACGTAGGAAAACTCAGTTTTGCCCGCCACTCGTATTGCGGGCTCAACCTCCGTATGGCAGGTTGTACTTTATTCGCAGAACTACGCAGCCAAGGCACTAACACAAATCTTCAGATTGTTTTGAATACCCAAAAACATCCCTACTCAAATAAAAAAAAATACTTGCCAAATTTTCCTACCCAAAAAAATCCCGGAATCGAAAATTTCAATCCCAAAAAAATCCTTCGATCATCCCCGTCACTTGAAACCCCAAGTACCCCACCCCCCCCCCCCCCCCCACCCCCTTGACCTTATGTCCACTTATATTATTCTACGCACGTGTTAAAAGTCAATTAAAGGGACACTGTCACGGGGTTTTTTATGCTTTTCGGTAAAAAATAAAAAGTACTAAAATTGGCAAGTAGGTCTTCCCGTACATGAAATGCACCTAGTGTATCAAGAAGGAGATATAAAGTAAATTGTTATTGAAGGAAAAAGGGTGCCATAACAGTTTTTCGGTGTTTTCTCAGTCCACAAGGACAAAACTTAATAAAATAAGCCTGACTATTTCAAATTGAGATCTAAAGTTCCTGATGGCATCACAATAATATCACTTGCATGTTTATCGTTTCAGTACACTTGCATGGTTTTTCTTTAATAAAATTGGACCACTATTCGTAGTTCCCGTTTTTTTTTGTAGTTTCCATATGTCTTTAGGCTCTTTGGTTTTTGAACTGAAACTGGTGACAGTGTCCCCTTTTCACGACGAAGTAAACGCACAAAATCACTTTCGGAGCATATGCTGTAAATGTCTGAAATGTTCACAGGAGGAGTTACAATATTTTCAGTTTTCATTTTACAATATTTGTCACTATTTGTTGAAACTTAATTTTAAAACAATTAGACTGCGAGCTTAATAACAATAGAAGTATTAAAAGTAAAGGCTTTATTTTGGGAGGGTAGCACTTAACAGTCGTCTAGTTACTGATGACTTCGGGGCCTTCAATCTAGCAATAGAATATAAAAAAGCTTAAAAAAAATTAAAAATACATGTGCAATAATGTAATATAAAATCATACTGCAAATGCCGCTAGTTACACTTTAGAATTACTACAGTGCCCGTAACTCGAACTCTGAAGGGAAACGAAAAACAGTTCGAGTTAGCGGGGTTTCGAGTTATCGAGGTCGATTGAATATTTAATTTGCAAGTTAATAATTGATAGTTTACTGATTTTTCAGCACTTCAGTAAACAGTACAGTGCAAATTAAATTTATCTCGTCAGAAACTCTAACATGATCATAAATTCTTATGATAAGAGTGGAAAAAGGCTGTCAAATACGTGATCTGTTCGTTGCTCTAATCAATGGTCAACTGTGGCGAGTTGCAAGAACCGGAATTCGAGTTATCGGGGTAAATTTGACCCAAATTTGGATCAAGGGAAACAAAATTTAGTTCGAGTTATCCGAGTTCGAGTTAACCGAGTAAAAAAAAAAAAAAAAAAAGGGGGTTGGGGAGTAACGGGGGTAAAAAAAAAATAAAAAAAAAAAAATTTTAAAAAAAAAAACCAAAATTTCCCCTTTTTGCAAGATTTTCGAACTGAATAAAATACATTTATGCAAATAGGAGAAAATGCAATAGGAGAAATGCAATAGGAGAAATAATGTCAATCTCGCTCTGCTTGATGTCAGGAAATTTCGAACTGATTACCACTCGACAAAAAATTATTAATATTGGTTTTTCGTTTCCTGGCCGTGGGAAGATCAGTAAAGATAGTCAATGAATTGAGAAGAAGTAGTTTGTAAGAAGCTGAAAGCAAGAAACCCATTTAACTGTCACCCAACTGTCACCTTAGTGGAGAAGTGAAATTGTCATTAACCACGCATTGGAAGCCGAAATTGGCATGAATGGAAATTCCCTAATGCATTTTAGTTTCACGTGGGTTTTAATTTTGCTAATTTAAAGATTTGTTTACTAAGATTCGGAAAAATTAGCACGCGAACATTTGTCCTCAGAAGGAAAAGATAAACTTAATCGCGAAAAAAAATTGCCGTCCCGTCTTGCAAGAATTTTAAACTGAATAAAGGACACTATTAAAAAAAAAACAACTCGGAAAACAAAGGCTATCGTTATTCTGGAATCTCAAGCAGCCTTTTCCTATCGCTACTTTCGGTTGTGTACCTAGCTTCGGCCGGGATGTCGGTACTTTTTCGATTAGGAGATAGCTGTTTTAGAAAACTCGTTGCAATCGCCTCGAATCAGCGCAATGCCCACTCACAAAAAAAGTGAAGATTCATTTTTTTTATTTCAGTTTAAAAGAAGTTGTTAGGTTGTTTTCATTTTAAACCAAATTTCGAAAAGAAAATACCTTTGTTCTTTGCAGTTTTATTTTACAAATACTCTCTCAGTTGCTATTAGATGCACGAGTTATTGCATTGCTATGGTATACGTTAAGGTGGATTTTTACTATCTCGTAATTTCCTTGTACGTTAACGGACGTGGATTTCCCAAAGTAGCAACCATAAAAAGAGCTTAAAAGCTTTAGGCATGCCGGGGTACCTGTGACGTGAAACTGAACGGCGTGAACTTAACTGGCTTTACGCGCGTAAAATAAAATAGAGAAAATGTATGGGTAGCGTGCATTTGCGGAAAAAGTTGAACCACATCCAGCTTTTTCCGCAGACGCGAGAATAATACTTTCTCGCCGTTCAGTTTCGCGTCACACGTAACCCGGCGTGCGTAAAGTTTGTAAGCTCTTTTTTATGGTCGCTACTTTATGAAGATCGTTTAATATTTTCGCCAGTACTACTTTTGCGATTCAGTAACAACCAAGAAATTCTATAGTCACTTTAAGGAGTCGCCACTTTAAAAGGGTCCGGTACTTTCGAAACCTTTTTGTCTTTTATGCAATATAGGAGCTGACTACAACACTACACACCGGCGCCGAAGTGAGAATTTGCTCATTCTTTTTAGTATTTATATGCAAAATATACCGAAGTTTTTTGTTCTCTGTGTGGACGACAGCTATTCAAACATCACCTCAAAGGACGAAGGTAAACTGACACCAACACAGTTTAATTTTATTTTTTTGTGTGTTTGAGAAACCCACTTTGAAATTGTCGTGAATAATATTGTTTGAGATAACGCCAAAACAAACATTCAGCCTCATACAGAAAGGGAAATTCATTACAGCGATCGGCACAGAAATGATCGAGGTTAGAAACTTTTTACTTTGTTTGATAAAAAAATAACTTTTCTTAGAATTCTGAACTCAGTTTAGCCATAGAACTAACCTGTGATCAGGCTTTCTTTTTTTCGCGGCGGGGGAGGGCGCCACACCCCGCGGAAATAACGCCTGATCGCAGGTTACCATAGAACGAACGTAAGATCTCTAATGCGAGTCTAAGTTAACGCCAGTCCAAACGTGATCCGGTAATAACAATGTTTCTATACATAGGTTAGTTTGTTGAACGAACATGACTAATTTTATGTTTAATATATTGTGTGAGTTTAGTTTGTTGATCGAACGTGATATGCTTTAAATAATGCAGGAGGCCAACAAGACTTTAAAAGGAAAAATGACGTAAGGAACACCTGACTTATGACTCAATAAAAAAATAATTAACATCTATATATTTTATTGAATCACTGAATTTTGCAGAAAACAGCCGGACGAAACAATATTTTGTGAAATACTGCCATTACTCTCCGTCGAAAGCAGAAGACTGCTCGAAATTTTATCCAGTCGCGGATACATCTTCAGATCCTTCAAACGAAAGAGTGGCAAATGAGTTCTCGGAATTTTGCTGGAAGCCCAGAAGCTGAAAATGCAGCTTCGGTTGCGATTGATTCAACTGGGAGTGTCAACAACGAGAAACAAGCCTGGCCCGAACCTTTCCCAGAATGGACTACAGCCATTGAAGAATGGGGCTGGATGTGGTTTGCTCATGTTTACGGCTTTGGAAGTCTGTTTGCTCTTGTAACTTTGTACGCATCCTTTTCTCTTTATCGGTTTCGCAAAACGTTTTTCGCGAGACAGAAGGTCCATCTGCGGGTCATGAACTATTCGCTGATGGCCGCGGGACTCGGGCGTTCTCTCGAGCTCCTCTGGGATCCTTACGGCTCGAGTGAATCTTCGTCAGTGATTCAGAACTTAGTTCTCTTGACTTGTTGGGGAATCGCTACAGCGTGCATGACCTCAGCTTTCAGTATAATGCTGTTAATTTTCTTGGAAACCACCAACACTAAGCTGGGACCACCGAAACTTCGAAACCTGCCTTTCTTAGTTTCGGTTACTATTGCGAACATTGTATACTTGATCTTGTCTGACCTTGTTGTTTGGTTTTATCCAAGAGTTAAAGTCATGATTTTTGTATGTCATGTAACTTTTGCCATATGGGGTCTAGCTATTTCTGTCGGATATTCAATCGCAGGCTTAAGGATGTGGCGAAATCTCCGATCGACGCTTCAAGCTCACACTTCACGTGATAAATGTTCCCTTCGCGACGTGAGAAAACTAAAGCGTTTGTTTCTGTTTATGAGCGCGGCCTCTATTTTCGGTATGTGTAACTTTTCCGTGTCTTTATACGTAAGCGTTGGTGAGTTTGGAGTTTTCACCGGAGAGAGCTACGCTAAAACCTGGCCTTGGTTCGCCATACAAACAACTCTGAGAATAATGGAACTTTTATTGAGCGCTTTGATCTTTCTTATTGCAGTCGACAGCCCAAGAACTTGCCATCAAAAGTCTCCATCAGTATCGAGGTTTGCCACCGTGCAAAAATCAACAATTGGATCGGTAACTGAATCACAAACAGCAGAACTGTAACATAAATTAGTATTAAGATGCGACAGGATCACAGAAGACAAGTTTAACCGGTCCTTTCATTACTTAATTTAACCCATTTTAGTACGACGAAAATTATTGTTTAAGCAAAAGTTGTATTGTTATTTCCTGGGTTGTCAGTCTGCCAAGGTCCCCAACAGCCGTTCCTTTCGGCGGTTTTTCTTGCCTGGGGATCCGGTGGCTGATTGAGTGGTGTGACTGTGCTCTTCACGTAATACGCCATTCTCTCCTTTAGTTTCTGTACTACATTCGGGTACTTGCTGCTTAAGTCGTTGCGCTCATAAGGGTCAGCGGTTATATTGTAAAGAGCTACTTCGATCCTTTCGCCTTGATCCTACAACAAATTGAAGAAGGAACAACGAAAGTAACTGTTTGAGTTATTAATGTTATCATGATTTATTTCATTGTCAAAAACGTATAAGTTTGGTGCATGTATAATATAGTGATAGTCCAACCGCTCGTCCCTGCAGTGTACTCTGATGTTTGACTTAACCACCAAAAACATGCTGGCGTAGAAGCTCGATTCAATCCCCCTTCTCTCTTTAAGCCTCCACTGAAATAATAAACCTCCATCTGGAAGATCTGGAAGTTAAATTTTTGCAAAAAGGCCCTATCTCTTTAACCATCAACCGCCCCGTTACCTAAATGGTGGGTCATGACATTTACCAACCCGATAACACAGGGTAACTTTTCACTTTTAAAGTTATTCATCCACACCATTGTAATTTAATATCACTATTTTGTGAAAAAAATGCTACTAAAATATCTGAACTTAAGGTGGTATGGCAACCCAAACTACGATGAAAAAGTCATAGCAACCCATTTTGAATACCACCTTTAAAATTAAGTTCCTCTTTATAAGTGTAATGTAATTGAAGCCTCTGCACCAAATTAAAGCAAACTTTTTGGTCCTTTTAAGGGTACTATGCCACCTTAAAAAATTAACTTATTCGGTTGATATTCCCTGACTGATACATGGTTAGAAATAAGCTTCCCTTCCTTTAACCTCCCAACCCCCTCCCCCCCCCCCGCCCCCGCCTCGAAAGGGTTTGAAAGAAATGCGCCTCTGGAGGCTCAATAGGGCTTTCATACGGTATTCGTACTTTGCATAATGTATGTGACATACCATAATGATTCGATTTAGCGCCCTCCTTCCAATAAGCGCCCCTTTCCGAATAAGCGTCCCCCCCCCTTCGAATGTTTTTTTTTTGTTAACAAGCGCCCCATTCTAATAAGCGCCCCCAATCTAATAAGCGCCCCCGTTCTAATAAGCGCCCCCATTCTTGTACGCGCCCCTATTTTAAAAAGCGCTCCTATTGTAGCTACCAGCCCCTACTGAAGTCGTCGACGTCAAAAAGATAAACTCATGAACATTCACCGTACCGTACATGAATATATTTACTGCTAAAATGAACAGTTCTGTAAAAGTAACTGAACTCTCCACAATTTGTTACTGTTACAGTTAATGTTATTGTTAGTTATTTTAATATATATTAAAGTTTTGTTTTGAACATTTGGTTGTTTCGCAAAAAATTAAATAAGCGCCCTGTCCCGAATAAGCGCCCTGTCTCGAATAAGCGCCCTCCGTTAATGTGCCAAAAGTAAATAAGCGCCCCGGGCGCTAAATCGAATCATTACGGTAAGCATGTCTCTTTGTTGCTCGTGTCCTTTTTCCTTTTAATGTACAATTCTGTACCTTAGTGTAGTTTCGTTTCGTCTAGTTTAGTCTAGTCTTTAGTCTTGACTAATAACTGCAATTCTCAGTCAATTTGTATTCATAGAAATTAAAAAAACTGTAACTAAATTAAAAACAATAAATTGTGCGTGGAAATGATAGACTGCTATGACAACCAAAACTGTTAAGATTAAAACAAGAGGAGTCTCCTCTAGTAACTATGATTAAAACAATAATTACAAAGAACGTACCAACGACAAAACGGACTTCGTATTTTTATTGCAATCATCTTCATTTAACCGTAACCCAGTCTTTCGCTCGGTAAGCCTCTCTTCCAGTTCAGGCGGCTTAAACCACGTGATATTGGGAACGTTTATCAGTATCTTCATGTGACCCACACGCAACGCGGACCCCTTAGTGGAATCAATGTTAATGAGTACTTCATTTCTTGGTGAGGGTTTTCCTGAGCTGACTGTCTCCCATACGTCAAAACCGTCAACTGGTTTGGGATATTCAGGATCGTAGCTTCCTCCTGAGGGCGAAAAACAAAAGAGACTACATCTGCTTTTTATAGGTGGTGGTCAAAGGGCATTAACAGTCCACAAACACATTTACGTAATGCAATTTGTTTTCATCTATCGGATTATCGTGTTTGGTGTCTTGAATCACTCAGTCGGTGTTATACACCCAATTGAAGAATCGTTGACCCATGAAAAGCATAAACCATGAACGATGCGGCCTAAATGTTTACGGGAAAATCGGAAAATTCCTCGTCGTCTGCGACAGAATAAACATGATAATAATTAAGTCAGGTTGCAAAAATTATGCTCTTAGGCTCTCAAAGAAAGAAAGTATCTTTTATTATCAATAAAAGGAATATTACTCAGCTTACCAAGAGTCTACCAAGGCTGTCTACCCAGAATACCATTGGGTCATATCGTTCATGGTTTATGCTTTTCACATGGTCAATGTTTCTTCAATTAGGTGTATATAAAATCACACAACACAAGTTGTTAAGATTTCCCAAGAGCTATTTCAGACAGATCCGATGCAGTCACAACGCAATTTTAACCGAACCACTCCAGCCAGCTATTCCGTCTCCACAACCACTAGAACCAAAACCTGATCAACACGTGACTTACGACTTGGAAATCGTCCAATCAAAGCTGACCGAGACGCCGCTCGCAAAGGCAAAAATGTTCAGCGCTCTGCAAACACTGCGCATGCAGCTCTCGAGTGCGCGTGTGTTACGTGGGTAAATAAAACAAATTTTTTTACATGCAGTTTTAAAATTACTTTTCTTTGAATGACAATCATCTAGGAACAGAAACAGTCCACGTGAGTTTTTCTGAAATGAACGGATGATTTTGCAGCATCATTTGTAAAACGGCCTCATTCTAAGACCTGCAAGCAGTATTCATTTGCGGGTATAGGTGATGGAATCTCACGGGACTGAATCGTGTTCAAGTCAGGGAAGTTAGCCAGTGATGTTTTCGTTTTGCTTAACGTTACTTGAATTATAAAAGAAAATCCATAGAACAGTGTCCGCTGTCATTGTCGCGCACGACACTACTCGTGCGATTCTTACCTGCTAGCTTGATTAGAGTTGGGTACCAGTCCGTTACGTGCAACAACTCTGCGCACCTCACACCTCTTCGTTCCAGTAAACTACCATAGACAAATCCTGCCCCTCTAGCCCCTCCCTCCCAAACAGTGTGTTTTCTGCCACGAAGAGGCCAGTTAAATCCTCCATTTTGTGGATTACCGCCATTGTCCGTACTAAAGATAAGGAGCGTGTCATTCCACAGCCTGCAAATGAAAGCAATTGACGTATCAAGGTTAGAGCAGTTTTCAATTGAGTGTCGTCCACCAAAGTAATTACCTGGCCAATCACAGCCCAGACACCCAGTGAACCAATCAAAACTCGGAGCAATACATGTAGCTGGCGGCGCGGGAAAACGTGCGCGGCGAGTCACGATTGGTTTGGTTTTAGTTCTGATTGGCTGAGAAGTGGCGCGGATTTTAGCCAATCACTAAGCATAGTGCACCAAAAAACGCAATACTTTCGACACTCAGTGAAAACCGCTCTAGGGAAGTCATAATTAGAGCTGTCCCAAAGATGCTTGGCAACTTTTCCTTTGTATCTTTCGAGCAAAGTTTTTCCTTTCGAGCAACATTTTGCAACTAGTCCGAAGATTTTCGAAGATTGTCCGAGTGTTATTCGAAGGCCATACGAACGTTTCCGAGCATTTTTGAACTTTCCCGAAGATTAACGACATTTGTCGAAGATTTCCGATGAAGTTTATCAGTAGATGCTTCAACTTTCGGAACATCCTGTGGGTTTTTTTTTCCTTTTTTTTTTTGTGAAAAAATCCGGGGTTTTTTTGGGAATTTTGCTAAATTTATTTTTTTAAAAAATTTTTAAAAATATAAAAAACAGGGGGGATTTATTTACGGGCGAACGATTACGGCCCCTAGGAAAGGCAACAACCAAAAGGCTTGTGCAAATTTGAAGAGACTGTCGAGTTCCAAGTTTTTGGCCTTGCACGGTAAAGGAAGAAGGTTTTGGGTTCGGCGAAAATGCTTCCGGCGCAGAAAATGTTCACCTTAGCAACCTTTTCTTTGCCTTTCCCTTTTTTTTTTATTAAAAAAAAAAAAGGAAAAAAAAAAAAAAAGAAGAGGGAGGGGGGGAAGAGGCGAAAGGAGAAAAAAAAAGGGGAGGGGAGGTGTATGGAATGTACGTGGGACACATGATAACTCATATCCATAAGCTCAGGAATAGGGTGTAAACAAACAAAATTCCATACACCTCCCCTAGAAAGTGGCTTTTGTGGATCCAAATTGCATATGATTATATGCAGAGGCGCTCGGGCCACGGATGGTTCGTAGAGGTTGACCACTGGAATATTGTCGTTTTACCGAAGAAAAGATGTAACATTGGGTACTTTTTCGGTATGTTTTTATAGAGTGACTATCGAAGCCTTTGAATTTGAGGCGTTTTGGGTGAAAAAAGGTAAACTTTGAGAATTACAGCTCATTTCATGAACACGGGTCGGCATTCTGACGGATCGAGTGTTCGATCATTCGCTTCGCCTTGAGAGTTGAGAGCAATTTTAGAATTAGCATATTATGCTAATTTTTACTCGTATAACAAAGCGATAAAACAATAAACAGTTGATAATTTCAGATCATTTTATTTATTTTCAGTCGTATCTTAAGCTTTGGATACCTGTGTTCAAATGTGAAAAGGGTGAAACTACGTGTATTTGGCGGCGAATAGTAACACCATCGGTTGCCGAAAATTCACACAGCACAAATGCATGCGCAATGAATCATCAAAACAAGTTCGATGATCATGTTGTTTTACATACCTTGGGGCCCGATTATATGGCGAATTTTTAGCCCGGTTGCCGGGCTGGAATTTTGTTGCTATTACATGGAGAATTTTTAGCCCGAGCTGAACACTTTTAAAATTGAATAATTAGTGTGGCCGCCATTTTCTTTCGTTGAAAACCACCACTGCGCATCCGCAAGCTCACTTTCAGCTCGGGCTGAAACATTCTCGTTCCCAGAACCTCCGTTTTTTTTTGGTCACGTGGTCGGCGAAACGGAGGGCTCTGGTAACACTGACTACCGGATGTCGTAAAATCCACGACATCCGGTAGCGCATGCCCACTGCATAAATGTTCGTCTGCGCCTGCTCAGTAAAAGAAAGGGGAAGGCTGGGGCTGACTGAGACGAGAAGAAAGCGAATTTTGAAAAAGATGCGAGATTTGAGTTTGGCGTTCGAAAGAGGTGAACAGTAGAAGAATTTTCATTGTTATGCTGCACCTCTATGGCACACGCGGAGATACTAAGATATGGGGCGAAAATAATTTCCACGCATGCGAAGAAGTGCAGCATGCTGGAGGTTTCTGTCGCTGAGGGGAGGAGGGAGGGACAAAAAAGTAGCCTAAACCGAACTCTCGGGGCATGAACGCATATGAGAAAGCCCTGAAGTCGAGAGGGCGTATAAATACTATGCTCAATACCCAAGGGTATTACGGGAGCCTCCAAGGGCAAAAGGTGTTAATTTATGTAGCGCGCGAGGCCATTTCGGCGCAAACATATCAATGAAAATAGTAGAAGAATTTTCATTGTTATGCTGCACCTCTATGGCACACGCGGAGATACTAAGATATGGGGCGAAAATAATTTCTTGACCAAGCACAAACTGCCGCGAATCAACCAAAATGTCAACTAAAGGCTCACATTTTGGGCTTTTACCAAGTAAAAGCCCACATTTTGCCAATATTCCTCCCATTCTCAGAAGCTCAATTTCAAAGCGGGAGTCTTTTTTGAAGCATTCAAAACTGGTCGGGAGATAACGGCGAAGTTTGTAAGTACGTGGCCCTTAATTTCAAATAAACATTAAAAAGTAATGACTTGATTGGCCAATTTGACAAAACTAGAGAAATGCATGACGGGACGGACGTGGGCAAGGCAAGAAAATGCACAACATAATCGATCTTTACACTTAGAGGAAGTCACTAGGTTGATGGCATGAGGATTTAAGAGTCCGCTGACAGAGGGCTAAAGAGGCAGACCTGTTATGAGGTACTGCGGGGAGAAAGATCGATGCTTTTTTCTTCTGAATGGATGCCCGCATCGAAAAAAGCAGATCAAATTTAAAAACCGTAGGTGCTGTTTTCTAACATTAGAAGAGAAAGTAATAACCTGACCATCCCGAGTTTCGATTGCTGTTCTCGAGAAAAGGTTGAATCTTAGGCAAAAGCCAAGTAAAGAACCATTAGGGAGAGAGTACGAGTTGTGTAATACAATGGAAGCACCCATCGCGCAGGGAAGGAAGTCAGGCCAATGAAATGCCGCTAATGACTCGGAATTACAGTAAATATCACAAAGAAAGCCGGAGTGGTTTTGTGTACTACTGTAAAAAAGCCGTAATAAAATTACGAAAACACAGAAAGAGACGTAAGGCGTAAATGCTGATTTTATTTCACTTCATAGAGTGTTATTGCAATCCACTAAATTTGAAAGCAATCAAATCGCGCGTTGCACGGACATATTCCTGAAAAACGCACAGATTCGACTCAGCGTTACCATAGAACGCTACAAAATGCAAAACATCTATACTTGTCAACGTTATCAACCGAGGGATGGGTTCGCGGGTTCTATTTGCCTTCACACAGCGACTTCGTTTGTTTTGACATCCTTTATTGTGTTAAAAGTTAAAAGGAATTTATATATCACGAAAATTGGAATCAGGGATTTCCTTTTTAATATACGAGGCAAATGGAAGCGCTTGTTGTTAATGCCTCACCTCCCACGAACGAGGCCGCGTGCACTTTAAATTGAACAAATTATCTACATTGTTTGAAAGTAAATGTATTCAAAATCAAAGACTTTAAAAGGAGGTGTTTCTTTGTGATCAAAACAAAAGCAATGAGCGAAAATCACCAAAACTTTTCAATGAAGCATAATACCTAACAATAACTGCCTTGTTTAAAAATGGTTGTTGTCGTTGTAGATGAGCTAACAACAGGCTGATAGCTTGTTTGTAATTCTAACCAATGGCCAAGGACAAAAAGATGAAACGAAAAAGTCGTACGGCCGGTACTGCTAAAAATGAACTGAAGCGTGTATTGTGAGCGGCTTGGAAACTGACATATACTTTTTTCAAGCGCCTTTACTTCGGAATACTTTCTTAACTGTTAAACAGTGAACAGTGCACCTTCACAAAACCCCCAGGATTTACGGCTGAAAATATCATTTATAAACAGTTTACATTCAAACGTGACGAATGTGATAAACGGGGAAACAATCCTAATGCTTTCACATTTGCATGACACTGACGTGCACGAGATTATAGTACGGCTATAGCAATGGTGCATTAACCCTTTGTAAAACAGCAAAAATGGCATAGCGCACACGAAAGAACGCACTCCCCGCATTACGAGAATTCCGTCAAAAGTTGTGAGATATTCAGGTAGTAGCAAAATTAGCGGAGAATTAAAATCGAGAATTTTAAGGACGTTGTTTGATACTGGCATTCCAAGAATGAACCATGCATCAGCAAGTTTAAGAGTGACCTATCGAAAGCCGAATAAACTCTACCGTCTAAAATTGAGAAACTAAACGGGAAACCCAAACAGCAATAAGAGAAGCCCTGGAAAATCAGCGATACGCAGATAGCGAGCCACAAATCGAGGAAACGCCAATGTTAAAATTTAAGACAGACCAACCAAGATATAGCCTCGCGGCAGGGATGGCAAGTGCAAAGGAATAACCAATTGTAACACTGGGGAAATAGAAATATAGAAATCCTATCTTGGGATCGAAGCAAACTTGAACTTCTTATCTATCGACGGGTATCATGAACACAGATTAAACAATTGCAAAATACTCAACAAAATTCAGTGTTTGAGCAGAGACAAAGATTGACTCTTAGGGCGGATAAAATTACCGTGATAGAATAAGACAGTGAATACAGCTGGCTGCGATAAAGTGAAAGAATGACACAAATATACACTGACTTTCCAATTGAAAAGGAATGTGTTTAATAATAAAAACACTAGCCATTCCACTTAAGGTCGACGGAATTAAGTATTTTTGTCCGTCAAAAGTCGAACAGACACGCTAACCTGTCTCATCCTCTGATGTTATCGCAGATGGGTAAACAAATGTCCCTGGGAACAAAGCGAGGGAGGCAAGAAACAAAAGCCGAATAAAAAAGGATGCTCTTTGATCCACAGATGGGAAAACCACTACTGATAGCGCATGCGAGGTAAAAATGTTTCAACGGGGGCACTTCAATACCTTTCCCGCAAGCCGGCCAGGGTACAATGGCCGCCAAGAAAAGGCTTGAATAACTTTACTTTTAGAAAGATGAGCACAAGAAGAGACGGGCTTAAAAGCCTAAAGGAGGATGTTTCCATCATGATTCTCCCAGCTGACAAAGGGCGTGCTAGCGTAGTCCTGGACACTGAGACGTACCGCACTAAGATGTCTACCTTGATCGAGAACGGACCGTACCAGCTCCTGAACAAAGACCCGACAGACCGTCTAACCAGAAAGCTGACCGAGAAGCTGCTAACCCTGAAACGAAGCGGAGATCTATCAGAGGCTGTTTACAACAAGATCAGACCTCGACACAAACAGCCACCAAGAATCTACGGTTTACCAAAAATCCACAAGGCCGACGTACCTTTAAGACCTATCGTATCATGCGTTAACACCTTTGCGTATGATTTGTCAGCCTACCTAGCTAACATCTTGTCTCCTTTAACAGGTAACTCGGATTTCGCAGTGACCAATTCAGCCCACTTCGTATCCACCATCAACAGTGAGACGATCCTAGACAACGAGATTATGGTGTCTTTTGACGTGGAGTCGCTGTTTACAAACGTTCCTATCGACGGCGCTGTACAAGCCGCGCTACGGAAACTAGAGAACGATCCCAGCCTTGCCGATCGCACAACGCTAACACCTGCTCAGATCGCTGACCTCCTGAATTTCGTATTGAGATCCACATACTTCCAGTACAACGGATCAATTTACGAACAACAGGAAGGCGCAGCCATGGGAAGTCCGGTTTCCGCTGTTGTTGCTAATCTCTTCATGGAGAGCTTTGAGGAGCAGGCAATAACTTCATCATCCTACAAGCCTAAGATATGGAAACGCTACGTGGACGATACATTCACCATCTTGGATCGCGGAAGAGTCGACAGCTTCTTACAACATCTCAACAACCAGCAGCCTTCCATCCGCTTCACCATGGAAACAGAGAGCGACTGCAAAATCGCCTTCCTCGACACCACAGTTTCGAGAGAACCACACGGCCGGCTCACCACCAGCGTATATAGAAAACCAACACACACTGATCAATACTTAGCGTATGATTCACACCACCCTCAATCAGTAAAGCGCGGTATTGTTAAGTGTCTTTACGATCGTGCTAAACGCCTCGTAACAAAACCATCTGTTATATCCAAGGAGAAAAAACATCTGTCATCTGTTCTTGTTTCTAATGGTTATCCTTTTTCTTTCTTGCAGAAGATCACCAAGACCAGAAAGCCGAGCACCAGTGCTGAGCCTACGACCGAGTTTAAATCTACTGCGGTTCTACCCTATGTCAAAGGTCTTTCCGAACAGCTTAGACGCTGCCTACAACAACAACGCGTACGCGCTGTTTTCAAGTCGGAAACTACATTAAGATCACACCTAGTACGGCCGAAAGACGCCGTTGATCCGACTAAACAAGATGGCGTTGTCTACAGAATTCCCTGTGAGTGCGGCAAAGTTTACATCGGCGAGACTGGAAGACCTATGCAAGACAGAATTAAAGAACACGACCGGGACATCCGACTCGCTCGTATCCAGACCTCCGCTGTTTCAGAGCACACCCACAACACCGGACACTACCCGCTTTGGAATGAGGTAAAGTTTATTGATCGTGAACCACACTGGTACACACGCAGGGTCAAAGAGGCAATTCACATAAGACTTCACCCTAATAATATCAACAGGGATAATGGAATTGAAATTCCTGAAGCATGGATGCCCACGATCAAAAAACACAACAACAGGAGAACTGTACGACAGCGGACCGCTGAGGAACAACAGGACACAGAAACAGCGAGGATCGAAATGCACCAATCACAGCTGTTAAAAACCAACCAATCACAGCGCAGCAGCGTGCTTTATAAGTTCACTCACAACCAGTCGACCTTATCGCCTGATGAAGACTAGCAGTGTGCAGTCGAAACGTCGCGATCTACATCACAAGTGACACTACGTCGTGAGACAAACGAAAAATACTTTATTATTATAGGTGTAGGACTGTTCAGCCTTGACTTTTACAAGTACCCTTAAACATAACGAAAGAACACCTTAACATCAGTCCACATGGAATTCTAGGTAACGGAGAAATGCCCAATGGTGGGTATAGCTACGAAGAATGAGAAGCCACATAGTAAGGCTATAGTAGATGAAACCTGAGGTAAAAAACGGAGATTCGCAAGCATGGACCTTTCCTGAGGCTACCATCTGGATAGACGGGAGTGGACCGGCCCAGTCGGCGGGCTCCCCTTTCCAGTTGCAGCAATTGGGTGCAGACCTATCCTATTCTTAAGCACATTGCAACTAAAGGTAAAACGGATTTTATAACGCTCTTAGGAAGAAATAAACAAAAAGGGAGAAACAAACAAACGCAAAGACAAATAAACAAGGAAAAGGGGAGCCACCAACTAGGCCGATCCAGGGACCCCGTCATAGACAGAGTATCGGGTATTGTTTAGAAAACCCGTCCCAGATCGACCAAATTGATAGCGAAAAAACCTGATTGTATTGACCAGAACACCTCTATACATACCTAGTGCAAATTAATAATACACAGTCTAATATATGAAGGCAAAGTATAGGAAAACATTTGTTTGGCAGATCAAAACCTCTGACAAATTTCGCCTTCTCTGGGGCGATTTCTAGCACTAAGACCCCACCGGCGACAGCTGCACGAAACAGGTAAAGCCGTAGGTTTTGACAATGCTGAAACAATTCCTGCCTAACGAAGTAGACGGATGCTTTCTGATGTAGGTAGGAACAAACACGGTTGTCTACATGAATCACACATCGAAACACCTGATGACTGCAAACTGATAACAACGTTTTGCATTAAAGCTATCAGTGTACTTTTCTATGATGGGAAAAACAACATTTGCATTTTACATGCAGAGGCAAAGCTTTGAAAATCAAGCATTGTACTTTGCTGATAATAACGACATTTGCGTTTTACAGTGGTAAAGGCAAAAGAGTTGCTAAAAAGTTAGGAATGAAAGTCGTACAAGACTGCAGGGAAAATTCTCTAAGAAGTCAGAGTCCCATCACATTCCCATGCACGGCTATTCTTATAAATTAACTCCACAGAGTGAATGTGACAACTCGTAGCGAAAAAGTAAAGCGAAGAAAGGTCTAACTTGATGATTTCACGTTGTATAAATTACAACGTCAACAGCGTTAATTGCTAAAAAACTAAACTGAAAAGAAAACAAACAAGTGCTCTAAGATACAAAACAAAAATTGAAAACGAAACAACAAGATCTGTTTCACTTTCCAAACACATTCCGAGAAATAAAATACGGAAGAAAACAAACATCAAGGGCGGCAGAATCGCACAATCCAACAACACCATGCAGAACCGAACAAGGCCAGGCACGCCATAAATAAAACAAACTCGAAAAGCGCGCGGAACACGCTACTAAATCTAACATTTCATGGAAATGTCATGAAAACTGTCTGGTAAGGCGACAGACGCCATGGGAACTAAGTAGAAAACCGCATGCGCAGTGAAAAGTACGGGAAAGTAACTTGAAGGAGGAACACGCCATAAAAATTATATGTTATATACCGACGGCGGCACATTTCACGAAAACTAGACCTAAGCCGACACGCCTTCGCAATTAACTGTATGAAGGCGATACACGCCATAAAAACTAACTCGCAGGCGACACTTGCCATAAAAACTAACTCGCAGGCGACACACGCCATAAACAAACTTGAAGGCGACACACGCCATAAAAACTTACTTGAAGGTGACACACGCCATAAAACTAACTCGAAGGTGAAACACGCCATAAACAAACTTGAAGGCGACACACGCCATAAAAACTAACTCGAAGGCGACACACGCCATAAATCTTACTCGAAGGCGACACACGCCATAAATCTAATTCGAAGGCGACACACGCCATAAAAACTAACTCAAAGGCGACACACGCCATAAAATTAACTCGAAGGCGACACACGCCATAAATCTAACTCGAAGGCGACACACGCCATTTACTAACTTGAAGGCGACACACGCCATAAATCTAACTGGAAAGCGACATACGCCATAAAACTAACTCGAAGGCGACACACGCCATAAAACTAACGCGAAGGCGACACACGCCATAAAAACTAACTCGAAGGCGACACACGCCATAAAATTAACTCGAAGGCGACACACGCCATAAATCTAACTCGAAGGCGACACACGCCATTAACTAACTTGAAGGCGACACACGCCATGAAAACTAATTCGAAGGCGACACACGCCATAAATCTAACTGGAAAGCGACATACGCCATAAAACTAACTCGAAGGCGACACACGCCATCAAACTAACGCGAAGGCGACACACGCCATAAAAACTAACTTGAAGGCGACACACGCCATAAAACTAACTCGAAGGCGACACACGCCATCAAACTAACGCGAAGGCGACACACGCCATAAAAACTAACTTGAAGGCGACACACGCCATAAAACTAACTCGAAGGCGACACACGCCATAAAAACTAACTTGAAGGCGACACACGCCGTGAAAACAAACTTGAAGGCAATACACGGCATACAAACTAACTTGAAGGCAATACAGGGCAAATAAACAAACTGGTAAAGCCACACGCCATAATATACTGAGTTAGTAGCATAAGCGACACACGCCGCCGGTTAAAACTGATGTGCAAGGCTAACAGCAAGACTAACGGCAGCTACACGCCAAACCGAAACTTGTTTGACACGAGGTAAAACAACAAAACGAGCAGCGATAACAATGACAACATATATAACGAAGGAAACCGGCTTACCTCATTCCTAGCGGACGGAGTGGAATTAACGCAAGCAAATTGAAAAAACGTTTTAGGCTAAATCAAGCAAGCGGCGACACATCCCTTGACGGGATATTAACAGGGTTGTAAGCCATGAAGAAAGGAAGGTGCTCAGCGACGGAAACGAGGAAGGCAGAACAAAAAAGTAGCCTAAACCGAACTCTCGGGGCATGAACGCATATGAGAAAGCCCTGAAGTCGAGAGGGCGTATAAATACTATGCTCAATACCCAAGGGTATTACGGGAGCCTCCAAGGGCAAAAGGTGTTAATTTATGTAGCGCGCGAGGCCATTTCGGCGCAAACATATCAATGAAAATAGCAATCCTTGCTACAATTGTCGGAGGACATCAAAAAACAAGGAATGGAACAGGAACCCGCTCTGCTTGCTGTAGTCGTTAAGTAGAACGACTGTCTTTGTGTTTTGCCCG
The DNA here is from genome assembly GCF_052425735.1 of Oculina patagonica. Taxonomy (NCBI): domain Eukaryota; kingdom Metazoa; phylum Cnidaria; class Anthozoa; order Scleractinia; family Oculinidae; genus Oculina; species Oculina patagonica. Next base: position 37,892,850 of record NC_135758.1, on the reverse strand, counting down.
CTGGTTTTGGCAATTTAAGTCGTTGATATTTTAACTTACACAATTTCATTCGTTTGGAACTCATTGAATTGGATAGATGTGTTCTTGTTGTGTCGTCTCTACATGCAATATTATCTGAAGGCAGATAGAAAAGTTACAATCCAGAGGAATTGGAGTTATAGTGTTTAAACATGGAGTCGGGGATATCATCAGCTGATAACATTCCGACGGTCGATGATACTGTGAAATTTATTTATGGCCATGCGGAGGTATTGAAGAAAATTCAGAACTAAAAAAGCCGCTGATCGACGAGGTATCATTTTATTGAGCAGCGGTAAGAAATATCACATTGAATTTCAAAGTCTTCATGTATTCATGAATTCCATTTAGTGTGTATATCTCGTATAAGCTAAGTTGATAGTGCAAATGTTTGCAATATTTTTAATGCAATACAAAGTACAACCGAGTTACACCTTACAAGAGATGTACTTGTCATTCGTTCATAAACAAAGGTCTGCTTCGTGAATACATTGTTCCAACAAACTCCCAGTGTTATTCGGTCTTTTTCCGGTAACATTTTCAAACTTGCCCGCTACATCTTCAATTGTTTCGATGACCGGAAGTATAACCAAAATTGCGTAGAAGCGTTTCGTTTTTTACCTAATTACGCATCCAGTTTTTATCAGCCAATCAAAAAAATCATATTTTTTACCGTAACCAGGGCCACTACGTCCTATCATTTTAAAAAAAAAATACGCGTGGCCCTGGGGAAGAGGATGGGACTGAAATTGAAAACGCGATTACATGAGGTTTTTCAGCCCGTTTGCCCGGGCTGAGATTTCCAGCCCAGTTTCAAAAACCGGCCTGGAAATTTCAGCCCGGGCTGTAATTCGACCCGGGATGAAACTTTCTTCATGTTATCGCAGAAGTGTTTTTAAGAAGATTTGCTTTGGAAGCCGGGCTGAAATCTCAGCCCAGCAGACCGGGCTGAAATTCGACATGTAATTAGGCCCTTGGACTCCGGAATATAATTCACGTGCTCTATTTCTCTCAAGTCATGAATAACGTAAGACCGATGTCGATTTCAGAACTGCCCAAAAACATTGTCCTTAAAGTATAAAATTAACATCGACCCGTAATATTTCCATATTCAAACTGTGCGACAAAATAATTTAATTGTTGGTTGAAATTGAGTCCTTCGCCGCTTCTCAAACCACCGACTCGAAAATTTAAAGAACAGTGAATATTTCTTGAAGAAAAAATATTGCTCTGCCTTCCTAGGCAAGCTACTAAGAAACTATACATCAGTGAAAGCTTATTGAAACGTACTTTTTCCAGAAAGGTTATAAAACGGCGGCAACGCATTGCAAGAAAATAAGTTTATCGATGAGTTGTTTACACAGGCGAAATGAATTGCGATCTGAGACAGCTCACGTGCAGCACGCAACATTTCTTTTTGAATAAAAATTAGTATCCTTCCTTGTTAGTGGTAATGGAAGGCTTTTGGTTTCAACAACTACTTTTTTGTAGGATTTAGGGGTTTTTTGCTTTCAAGACCTTTCAGTTTGCCCTTGAGCGACAATTCTTTCGTGCGAGCAAACATGAGACAAAATGTACTACCGTATTTTCTCGA